>NW_018743510.1:600000-957184 GCF_001683475.1 Chenopodium quinoa | reverse complement strand
TTCCCGTTACCAAAATTTTACAATGTAGTCAACCTTTGTCACACAAAAAACATGGATTTGACAACATTATTTCCGACCCTATGTTCCCTAGTTTTTCCAATCTCACAACAATAACAAAAACACAACTTTCTTAGCTTATGATAGTGTAGCCAATTCTTGCACCTTGTTTGACTATAGGCCTGATCACCTAAGCAATTTTCGTTTTGATAACTTGGATTATATACTTGGATCAGAAGATGAGACTAGTACCATGTTGGGTAATTTTAGTGTAGTGGGTTCTTGCAATGGTTGGGTACTGTTTCACTCGTTGATGCGTCGTGGTAATTCTAGTCGTCTGAATTCGTTTTCGGCTTCTTTGCGGCTGGTGAATCCGATCACGAGGCGTTGTTTGGTCCTTCCTCAAGCACCGTATGCACTAGCGTGGCGGGACCTTAACTATGGATTGGGTTACAGTTCCAAGACTGGACTATTTAAGGTGGTTAGGTTGTATCATCGACAAGGTAGTGCCAAAATTACGGCGGAAGTCATGACTGTTAGGGATGAAGGTGATTGTGCTTGGGAGGTTATGGACACGGAATGGTCTATTGGAATTACGTCGATACGAGGCAAGCCTGTTGTATTGAATGGTGCGTTACATTGGCTAGTAAATTATGATAATTTGATACTAAGGTTTGATATCGACCAAAGAAGTTGGTGATTGTTTCTCATCTAGGCATATTGGATGGGTTGCTTTGTGTGGGTGCTCCTTGTGGTTTTGGCTATCGATGACAAAAGTGCGGAGATATGGGTGATGAAGGAGTGGAATCGAAAAGTCATGGACTTGTTTTACCATCATTGATGGACTCGATATCAATGGGCAGTTCGTTCTATTTCTGGAGATTAAAGATGGCAAGATGACATTATTGACGACATTGCCGCGTAATCTAAGTGTTAAGGGTTACTTTATTGATGTTTATGATCCTAAACTAGGAAAGGGATAAAAGGGTGCCTTTGTTAGAGGGGGTGGATGGAAAAACAAGAGCAAGGGGGACAGTAGATTATTTTGTGCCTAGTTTCTTGTGAAATATCTTCAAATTATAATGAATTATGTAATTCATATTTTAGTTGATAATTCTTTGATGTAGTCGTATGCACAAATTATTGCATTTATACATTACAATCAAATTTCTTTCTGTGTTTATAAATAAAGTAATTGGAGTAATATAATGTGCCTTAGGTTTATATTTTCATAGTTTCGTACTTTCATGTTACTATATAATTTAATTTTTTCTATAACCTGGTCTAAAGCATGAGTACTACACTTTCAAAAAAATTGGCCTGACCTGGCCGACGTGAGATTTATACGCACACATTAAAATTATATTGATCATAATGACCCTAATTTTAACGTAGTAACTTTTATTTTTAACATGACAACCTTTTTTAAAACTTATATGACCTTTAATATTATCGTGAAGCTGAAGTACGACATTATATTAAACATAGTGACTATAACTTTAGCATAGTGAACTTTATCATTCATATTGTTCTGTATATAAAAAAATTTCATTAAAAAAAATAACCTCTTATAGCCTTTATAATACCAAAATGACTTTTATTTCAACAATAACCTTTAATTTATTTTAATATAGTGACCTTTTTAAAACAATCATAGTGTCTCTCATGTTAGTGGTCCACAATAAATTAGTGTGAACCAGGTCCATTAAGAGTTTGTAAAACGTGTACAGCTAGCAAAAGAAACTAGACATAATTATGGGAAAATATATCCTAGTGAATCTTAATATTCACCAAATCTAATATGTTCCTAAATATTTCCTAAAATATATCTTAATAAAACTGTTTTGTTTTTCGTTAAACTGCTTCTTATAAATTACCCATCAAAACCATAAAACCTCGATTAAAAACCAATCTAACACATATTTTTTTAATTTACCAAAGTTTTTCCTCCATCAAACCAATACACCTAAGAAAAATCAATAATATAAGCATGGTGGCACGAGTAGTTCGAGTCTCAAGCACGAGAAGAAAGAGATTAAGAAAACTCTATAGTATAAGCATGTGGCTGGCACGAGTATTTCGAGTTTCAAGCAAGGGAAAAAAGACATCAAAAAAAATCACAAATATCACTAGGCACAAAAGTTACAACAATTGCCTACTGAAATTCTTGTAAATATTGCTAGTAAACTTCCAGTTACCAAATGTTACAATGTCGTCAACCTTTGTCACACAATACCCATAAACTTGACAATATTTTTTTGTGACCCTATATTCCCTAGTTTAGTCCAATCCCACATCAACAATAATTATAATAATAATTCATCCAAAAATACAACTTTCTTAGCTTATAATGGTGTAGCAAATTCTTACACCTTGATTGACTATATTCCTGATGATCACCTAATAAACGAGTTTCGTTTCTATAACTTAGATTTTAGAGAAATTGTGGCTTCTTGCAATGGTTTTCGTACTGTTGTTGGTTCGCAATTCTAGTCGTCCTTATTCGTGGTTAGATACGTTCCGGCTTGTGAATACGATCACGAGGCGTTGTTTGGTCCTTCATGAAGAAATGAATACATTTCCGTGGCTGGACCTTGACCATGGGTTGGGTTACGGTTCCAAGACTGGACTATTAAAAGTGGTTAGGTTAGGTTATCGACATGGTCTTAGTGCTAAAATTACAGCGGAAGTCATGACAGTTAGAGATGAAGGTGATTGTGCTTAGAAGGTTATGGATACGGAATTGTTTGGATTAACGTCGATACGAAGCAAGTCTGTTGTATTGAATGGTGCGTTACATTGGCTAGTAGATTGTGATAATTTGATAGTAAGGTTTAATATCGACAAAAGAAGTTTGATTTTATCTCTTCGCCTTGCACTAGTAATATACCCTAGTGAAACAAACCCGAAGGCGGAGATGCTTTGTGTGGGTGCTGCCTGCGGTTCAAGGATCGGTAATAAAGGTGTGGTGATGTGGGTTATGGAGGAGTACGACGTCGTAAATTCATGAACTTGTTTTGCATTCATTGATGGACTCGATATCAATGAAGACTTCGTTCTAACTCCGGAGATTAAAGATGGCAAGATGATATTATTGACGACATCGTCGCGTAATCTAAGTGTTAAGGATTTCTTTATTGATGTTTATGATCCTAAACTAAGAAAGAGGGACAAAAGGGTGCCTTTGTTAGAGGGGGTAGATGAAAAAACAAGAGCTAGGATGACGGTAGATTATTTTGTGCCTAGTTTCTTGTGAAACATCTTTAGATTGAGATTTTTTTTTTTTTTTTTTAAGGAATTAGATTGGAGTTACTTAATTGCAATTTTAGTAGGTTTATTCTATGTTGTATGCACAAATAAAGGATTAATACATTATAATCGAATTTCTTTCGTGTTTCTAAATCAAGAAATTAATAGTATTTCGTATATATAATGTGCCCTTGATTGATTTTAAAGAGACAGGATTTCTACATTTAAAAGAAAAAAAAACTTATTTGGGGTAATTTTAATACAATTAGATATTTTTTCCTATTGAGATTTGATTTTTTTACTTAAGAGCAACTTTATAAATAAAACATAAATAACTTTTATCATATTGAATAACTTTTATTTATCTCGGGATAACTTTTTGTCATTCTAATACAGGTATCTACACAATTGATGTACAATATTTATTGTCACTCGATTTAACAGGTATATTATAGCAAAATAATTATTAATAAAATAATAGAAATAGAAATTTTAGAACAAATGCAATATTGGAATAGAGGGAGTATGAATTGGTATTAAGTTACAAGGGTTACAAAAAAATTGAAAACCTGAATCGAAACCTATTGCAACAAGTTTCCTATTTTGCTACCTGAAACTAGAACCTATTGTACAAGTTTCAGTTTCGATTCGGCGATTCAGGGTATCTTATATTTGTTCGTTCTCACCCCTATCACTATCCATAAGGCAACTATTCAAGCAAGAAAATTATGACGAGAGAGAATCTTCAATTATCATGAATAATGAATTGCAACTATTAACAAAAAAAAGTGAAAAAATATACTCACTTCGTTTGTAACCGGCCTAAACAAATACCAACCCAACATTACAATAAAAGAAAGCCCAATTTACAAAATCAGCAAACTCTATTGAAGCTTCGTCGTATTCATCTTGTATCTTTTTGGTGAAGAAAGTGGCTCATCTCATTCCTTATCTTGACTTCCTGCAATCGCAAGGAGAGAGAAAGCTAAAAGGCAGCCATGGCAGGTGTTGCAGGAGGAGTAGGTATCACATGGCCATCAAAGCTTTCCGCCATTAAACCATCTTCTTCCAAATCTAAGCACCCCTCTTCGCTCCCATTCTCCTCTTGTTGTTAAAATGACTGTTTCTGTTGATGAGAAGAAGAAGTCTTACACCCTTCAAAAATCTGAAGAAGCTTTTGCTAAAGCCAAGGTTTTGATTACTCATCTCTCTCTAATTGTGATTTTTGTTGATTGTTCATAATTTTGAGAATTGGGTTCGTTCTTAATTTTGAGAATTGGGATCGTTAACTTGTGATTTATTACTTAATTGTTGAATTTGCGTGCTATGTAATTTGAGATTTGGGAATGTTTTGCTTTGCTATCTTGGTTAATTTTTGGTTCACGTAACCTACCCATCTTTTTGGCATTGGTTTTAACTAGAATAATCGACTCTTAGTAGACTGGTTATAATTTATGTTAAGCTATGGGCATATGGTTGATGAAGCATTGAAAATTTTAATGAAACTAGGGTATCTCAATCGTGCGTGGTACGATTAACCATTGTAGGGGAGTTATGTATTCGGACCACAGAGTTTACAGACTTTTAATTGCTATTTAATGATGGTGTAAAATTAATATTCACTGATTAAATTCCTATAATACAACTGTTTTTTAACCACAACATCCACACGAGACATAATGCTCTGAATTTGGGATTCTGAAGAGGTGTTTGAGTTTGCTGGACGTTTATTTTGGGTTGATTTAAGTTGTGGGGTGATTAGTTGGGATGATGATGACCCTTTTCGCGGTGATGAGAACGAGGAGGAGAAGGCTCGATGTCGGTTTATTCCACTTCCTAAGGGGTGTAGGAAGCCACATAATGCTCTGAATTTGGATGACAAACGAAACATGTTTGGGACTGGAGGGTATATTCATTTTATTGAGTTGTATAAAGAAGGAGATTATGTGTTGAAGTTTTGGAGGTTAAAGGATTTTGATTCTGGTGTAAATGAATGGAATTTGGTGTACAATTTGTCTCGTGTGGATGTTGTGAGTGTCATGGTGTGGAGAAGTCATTACCCCTGCTAATTTTCTTGACATCAAAATTGCTCTTATAAAAGTGAGAGAAAGCTAATTGTTGAGTGGATTAAGTAATCCAAAAATCCCATATTAATGAACAAATGATTTAAACATCTGCATCAACAACTCGTTTTAGGGGGAAAAAAAAGAAAACAAAATAATTACAGTGGTGAAATGGGAATTATTAGGGTAATAATACATGTTTCTTACATGAAGCATTGAAATGTTTAATGAAACGGTTTTTTCACTATATACCCCTGAGTTTTTTGTTTATTCACCATATACCCCTGAAAATTTTCAAATTCACCTTATACTCCTGAGTTGTTTCAAAAATTCACCATATATCCCTAATGACAACAAGATGAGTAGAATTTAGTTAATTATGCATCGAAACTACCTTAGATTCCCCCCCCCCCATCCTTGAAACCACTCCTCTCTTTTCTTTAACCCCCCGAAACCACTCCAAACTCCATAACCATATCTGTATGATTGATTTTGAGGATGAGAAAAGGAAATTTGGGGTCGTTTTGGGGGTGGTAAGGAATGTGAGTGGTTTTGTGTAGGGGAATTTATTTAGGGGGTTTCTGGTCATAATTAATCCTAATGACTGACGAAGTTAAGAATCATTAATCATCAAGGGTATATGATGTATTTTTGTGAAAACTTGGGGGTACATGATGAACTTAAAAAAGTTTCAGGGGTATATGGTGAATAAACAAAAAAAAAACTCAGGGGTATATGGTGAAAAAACCGTTAATGAAATGTGGAATATTGATAGTATTTTAGCATCCATGTTCCATTGATTCATTTTCTCTTTATTTTATTTTTATTTTTTTTTTTTTTAATTTTCTTTGGGGTAAGCAAGCAAGAATTTTATTACTTCAAAAATCAGATTACAAGTTAACCCCCCAAGGGCCTCTATGCAGGCTAATTAGCCCAAAACACCTATACAAAGAAACTATACAGTAAGGCTTTCAAGCCATTCTCTATGTTTTACATTTAGCTTTTGGCCTCCTAGAGCTAACAATCTATGCTTTATGTCACATCTAATGGACTGTACAATGTTGGGGATTTCATGATTTTACTCTCCCAATATGCTATGTTCCTGACCCTCCAAATTTGATACATGACTGCCAGAATCCAAGTATTTACCAAGTTTCTCTGGAAGCTATATTCTACCCTGCTGCAAGCTTTAACAATGGTATCCAGCTGGATGCTTTGTGGCCCAAAACCAATCCAAGCTCTGATATGCTGCCATATCCTGCTGTTGTAATTACGTTGAAAAAAAATATGACTATGTGACTCATCAAAATCTGCACATAGTAGACACTTCTTATCCTGTTGCAGTTGAATATGCAACATGTCTCTAGTCTTCAATCTATGCTGAATGGCTAGCCAATCAATGAACTGATGTTTAGGTTGAGCTGTCTTCACCAGATCACCTATCCCATCTGCATCTGTGATTCCTGGCTGAGAGAATCTCAAAATACTTCCCAATCTTCTCTGTTCCATTTCTGTTACTATTACATAATTTATCCCCTAGAAAATGGAATAGTTGTTGGGTTGGTGGTGGTATTAAGACTCTAGCATGAACCTGTATATGATAAAAATTGAACTCCTTCAGTATGCGCAGAAGGTAATAAGAGATGAGCTTTGTCCCCTGCACTTGGGTAATTAGTGATGCATCTTTGGGTATGAACCTTTGTATTCTTATTTGTAGAGTCATGATTGTCAATTGCTAGGGTTGAGGCGTTGAACTGATAAGTACTGTATATTGTATTTCTTTATGATGTTTTAAGTTGGGCCCCATTTATTCGTTTCTTCTTGAAAAGGATTCTTCAGTTTGTTGGAAATGTTAGATGATGAGATATCTAGATAGATGGGATCAAGGATGCTTTTGTAATGATTGTTTACAGTAGTATGCTTTGGATGAAATCCTCATTACAACCTCATTTAGCAAATATGACAAGGGCGCTTTGCACCTTTTGCCTTTTATGTTGTCATCTTAACATTATGAGCCTGGAACAGGGTGGTATCTATTATAATGTGGTATCTTTTTCCATATCAGCATTGTTATCTGCTATAAAAATAATTATGATGTAGCATAAAGCATTTGGTGGCTAACTTGTTGGAGTAAGTATTGCTGGAAGAAATCTGTTAAACAATAAACACTAATGGAGCACACTTGAACTTTTCAAGTATCCTTTGAATGGGATATGATTAGCTGATGGGGTACGCTAACTGATGTATCTTAGAATTTTCAAGTACCCAATGATAGTCCCTGAAAAACTTCGACTAGAACAGAAGTAGCTGTGTACCAAAATATCCTTTGATTGGAACAGAAATTAACCGAGCCAGTAGCCTGGGTGTACTGCACTGCTAGATTTTACCATTTAAATTGATTCTTGGAGGATTTAAGGAATTATTTGCTAGAGAAAAGAAATTTTTGTGTTGATTACCTAAGCCAACAAACCTAAAGCCCTTTCTGTTTATTAGAAACTCTAAGTAGATTCTACTTCCTGCAGAGTTTATGACTTCACCTTGGATCTGATTTTTTATTTTATTTTTTTTTACCATTGAATATTGTGCTGAATGAGGTGTTGAGGCTGGCTGTTTAGTGGACTTCGTTATTTAGTGTCTTTTGTTTTTTAAAGATGTTATTTTTATCGCTATTTAGCTTGGCAAATTTTCAATATTCATACAACACCTGATTGCAAAGTTATCCTTCTGATTCTAAAGATGTTTTCATATGAATTGCAGGAGTTGATGCCTGGAGGTGTAAATTCCCCTGTCCGTGCCTTCAAGTCAGTTGGTGGACAGCCTATAGTAGACTCTGTCAAGGGTTCTCACATGTGGGATATAGATGGCAATGAGTATATTGACTATGTTGGCTCATGGGGACCTGCTATTATTGGTCATGCTGACGATGAGGTTTCATTTTTTCTCCGGAATACAATTTCTGATATGTCATCCTCTGAAAACTGAGCATCTGGTTTTACTTAATGTTATTTGTATTATAAATTGTAATGCTATTTGGTACTGGGTACCAATTTTTTGGTCCCGACATCAGCTAGTGTTAATGCATAGGTTAACATAACCAGATAGTTATGCTTGTACCTAATTATCATTGTTCTCCCAATACTAACAGGTACTTGCAGCCCTGGCTGAAACTATGAAGAAAGGGACAAGTTTTGGTGCTCCTTGTCTTCTTGAGAATACTCTGGCTGAGTTGGTGATATCAGCTGTTCCTAGCATTGAAATGGTCCGATTTGTAAACTCAGGCACGGAAGCATGTATGGGTTCTACGTCTGGCCCGTGCATTCACTGGCAGACAGAAGATTATCAAGTTTGAGGGTTGCTACCATGGCCATGCAGACCCATTTCTTGTGAAGGCAGGAAGTGGTGTTGCTACTCTAGGGCTTCCAGACTCTCCAGTGTACCAAAGTCTGCCACCTCAGACACCCTAACTTCTCCATATAATGACCTTGAAACTGTGAAAAGTCTCTTTGAGGCTAACAAAAGAAATTGCTGCCATAATCCTAGAACCTGTTGTCGGAAACTCAGGTTTTATTCCTCCAAACCCTGGCTTCCTTGAAGCCCTCCGTGAAATCTCCAAAGAAAATGGAACTCTCTTGATCTTCGATGGTTATGACTGGATTCCGTTTATCTTATGGTGGTGCACAAGAGTACTTCAAGATTACGCCTGATCTTACAACACTGGGGAAAGTCATAGGTGGCGGCCTTCCTGTTGGTGCTTATGGAGGGAGAAGGGATATTATGGAGATGGTTGCACCTGCTGGGCCAATGTATCAGGCTGGTACTCTCAGTGGAACCCATTGGCAATGACCGCCGGGATACATACACTCAAACGATTGATGCAACCAGGAAGCTATGAATACTTGGACAAGATTACTGGTGAACTTACACAAGACTCCTTGATGCTGGGAAGAAGGCTGGGCATGCAATGTGTGGTGGATATATCAGGGAATGTTTGGGTTTTTCTTCACTGATGGGCCTGTATACAGCTTTGAGGATGCAAAGAGAAGTGACACTGCAAAGTTTGCCGCTTCTATAGGGGAATGTTAGAGGAAGGAGTCTACTTTGCCCCTTCACAGTTTGAAGCTGGATTTACTAGCTTGGCTCATACTACTGAAGATATTCAACAAACAATAGCAGCAGCTGAGAAGGTTTTCCGAGAGATATAGGACGCTGATTCTTTACCTCGTGGTCTCCAGTTTTGTAGCTTTGTTTAGTTGATAACCTGTATCAGACATTGCTTCTAATAAATGTGGTTGTATTTTCTATTATCCTGTTGTCTCTCTTGTAAGTTGTATTTTCTAGTGTATCTTCTTAATATTTGTAATCAATAGTTAAGTTTATTTGCGAATGTTCTCTTGAATCCTTATCATTAAAGGGAGTCATGTATGTAACTACTTGAGAAGAGAAAATAGTTGTTTAATCTAAAAACTTTATAAAGCTGAGAAGTTGGGTTTTACAGAGGTCCCCTTCTTAGCTGTCTTATTCCTCTTCCTTTCTTTAGTTCCCTGGTGTGTGCCTTTAATGGCTTTCCTGTTTGCTTTCTTTCTTGGCTTTTGTTATGCATTGTTTATGGTTGTTGTTTGTGGAGCTTTCAAGCGGCGTTTGAAAAATAGAAATTAACACTGGTGCTGGTTTCAACTCTGCAGGGTGGCGTTTATGGAAGGAGTATTAGCGGTGCTGTTGTTGGTGCTGCCGTCTGATGTTTCAAAACCTAAAGTAGCCGTTTTTGCTTGTATAAGGTCTAAGGTTTCCTTTAAATTATAGAGTTAATTAAAGTGAATAATTTTGATTTTAGAAATGTGATTAATTGATTATTGCTACTTTACATTAATTTTAGGTTTTTTTTTTTATTTTTTTGTAACAATTGCGGCTTTTATGGTTGGGACTGGATTACAGTGGTGGTGGTTCAATTGCTGCTGATTTCCTCCCTGTTTTTATAGTTTATTCTTAGTTTCTTACTATAGAAATTTAGGAGTTGTTTCTTTATTTATTTGTTGTGATTATTTTATTTGCAGAATTATTGCATTCAGTTTAATATTTCTTAAGTAGTTGAGTTGGGTATGTTGGATTATGGTTTAGTTGAGTTGGGTATGTTGGAATTCTTTATAAGAAAAGCTCCAGCCTTATTATGTGATGTTGTGTGATGAAATATGATTCTTTGTATATTTTTCTCTTCAGCTTCTTTGTTGCACAGAGTGACCCATTTTCTGATGGAGTTTCTTCTACTAATATTATATTCCGACATCTTCTTTTTCTCATCAGTGGAAGTCAAACTACTCCCTCCGTTTCGTAATAATCGCAACACTTTTCTTTTACATCCGTTTCATAATAGTTGCAACACTTCCTATTTTAGTAAGGACCCACTACTATTTTATTATTTCTCTCTCTCACTTACCCCCACTTGCATAAATATTTAATTGTTTCTCTCTTACAAACCCCACTTATACTACTTTTTTTTATTATATATCTCTCTCCTACTAACAATAAAAATATTCTCACAGTCTCACTAACTATACTTTATATTAAAAAATTCACCATATGATCCCTACCCTATAAATTTCCTAAAACTTTGTGCAAGCCCTACTGTTGCGATTAATACGAAATGGAGGGAGTATTTGTTTTCCTTTTGAATTTTTAAACCACATAGATTAGTTGTTGCCAACTATCGATTCTTGATACTAGGAGTACTATTTAACATCTAGGAAGTCAACTCTTTGTTTTCCTTTTATAATTTGCTGCTCCAAAATTAAAACTGTAGATTTTTCTGTGATATTATAATAAAGAAGTCCTAATAATTTCCATATACAATAGTGTTGAAATGATATGGAGTATATTATTATATTGTTGAGATAGCAATGGAAATGATATTTGATGTCAAATGTTTATGAATCTAGAGTGATTGTATGTAAAGGTATGCAAGAGACATTGTTGTCGTAAAAAATCGAGCTATGTTACTTAAATAGATAAAAGTATCAGGGTGTGGCTTGCACTGTCAAATTATGCAGCTATACTATGATCTTGTTGATTGGACACCTTCAGCAGGTACTCATTTCAAGTTATTAATGGTGCCTACTGACTTTGATAGAATTATATCATTTGCCTTTAATTATTTTTATGGTAATCTATATTTGCTCAATGTGTTTTAGTTGTAAAAATTTGTAATCACTATAACTTGCTCTTCATTATTTTGTGAATTTGTAGTTGTGGTGATTGATTGTTCATGCCCAAAGCTGCCTATCGATTGAATGGAGAAGCTTGTAAGTATTTAGGACCAGTTGGCTCTTTCTGTCTTTCACTGAAAACTCATGATATAACTTCACTTTTTTAATATCCTTCCTGAATTTGCTGTTATGTACTCTCTCTACAAGACTACAACTATGGAAAGAATAGGATGATCAAATGTGTGTAAAATAAATAAATTTAGCCTATATGCATTTTGTACCCTGTTGAAAATTTTGGACTTCAAGAAAGTATTACCTTTTCTTTTGCTTTCAGAAATTCATTCCTCTTAATTGCACTTTGCTCATTTTCCCATTCTAGCTGTATTATTGCTCTATACAGAATTGCTGCTCAAAGTTATACTGTAAAAATGATAGGTTTTCTATTTGTGGTGATGAATTGATCCTGCCAGGTCTTGAAATGTGAATATGTTGTTTGTGGAGCGATTGTTACTCAAGCTGAGGTAAGAAAGTATAGGAATTGATTATTGTTCTTGTTAAAATGGTTTATACTATTTTTGCTATTATTTAGCTTTAAATGTCCAGTATAGCTGTGTATCAAGTACTCTGATCCTCTGGTTCATTTTAGTGGAGTATCAACGTAAACAAAACCGATTCCTGTTTCAAATTTATTGCCATTTTACAATTACATTGTAAAATCTAATTACTTATTATTGTGTATGATAATCTTTCTTGTTGCCAATTTTTTTCTTGGTTTGATTTATTAATTTAATGTTTGTTTAAGATAATTCACGTACGATTCCTGGAGGAATAATAACTAGCATGTATAAAGATCAAGAAAATTTCTGTATGATTGTTTGAACATGGCAGTACTTCTCATTTATAATTAATGGTAAAATGAGTCAATGTTCAACTACACTTGACTCTTAACAGATAATGGTGGAGACTAGAGATAGAGTGAAACTAAGGTTCATGTAAATTGAGTTGGGATTGACTATTAGGGATCCACTGCAGTTAATCACTTTATATGATATGTTTTAACTTAAAGGCTAGTTTTTTGCTTTGTGAGATATATATAACAGAGTTAATCTTCGTTGGTTCTGTCAAAAGATCATTATGAGCCAGATATTCAAAACCTTGAAAGGCAAACAAATCATTGTTTGGAGCTATTACACATAAGGATCTCAAATTATATGCATACTTGTATGAAATAATATACTTTTATAGATACCTATAACCTGTATATGCAGAAAAATCATTGAGATCAGGTCTTGTTAAAAAATAAATTGAGCAAAGAGGTTATGGAACTTCGGGAGGAGGCCAAATTGATAAGAGAAGTTCGTCTTATGATGTCTGACTTTGTGACTACTTGTAAAGACATATATATATGGATGTCCTATCTGTTATGCATTGAGATCACAATGCTCTCTATATAATATATAAGAAGTGACTCCATCTGGCTTGAGCTTAATTGTACCCTTTGGATTTTTGCAGTGTTTGATGATGAAAAAACCTTTTGCAAATATCTTGCTAACCGGCATGACTGAGATTGGCACACATCATTTTTTTTCAACTATGGGAACTCACTGCAGACTGGATGTATACGGTCATAAAACTTTCAGCACGGATACCTCTGTACTACAGGAGCAGTGTAAAATTTCTTTGTGAGAGATTGAACAATTCTGTTGCATTGTTCGCGTCATCAGATGCACAAGGAATAAACAGAGAAAGAAATTGACAACCAGACTACGTGGCTATGATTATAAGGTAGTTTCCAGGCTAATATTATCTAAGCATCTAACTTTTTGCCTCTATTTTTCTCTTTATAAAACTGACTTTCATTCATTACACTATTATCAAATTTATCTCATATGTAATGGGTTTCACCTAGAAAATATTGAGTAATAAACTTTGATGCATGACTGAACCAACCTGTGGAACTACATCATGATATTGATAGTCGTCGGTGGGAATTATGATAGTGTGTCAAACTTTAGAAAGCATGGTTCGTTGTTACAACATACGGCCTTAGTGTGTCAAACTTTAGAAAGCATGGTTCGTTGTTACAACATACGGCCTTATGTATCAACGAAGATTACAACATACGGCCTATGTACTGTCTAAGCTTAGGAAAAGGCCGTGTGTTGTAATCTTCGTTCAATTTCAGTAAATTATTCTGGTTCATACTTACTGTCTATCCCGGCTGTTTAGGTGCAATTTTTATAGGGTTATGCTGCAATTTTCGTTGTTGAATGCATCGAGCAAATTTATTAATCAATGGACAACGTGTCCGAGAGTACATAGGGAGCAACCTCATTTGGACAATGATTAATCCAAACTTGTTCTACCAAAAGCCAAAAGTCTAGCTAAATGATGAGCAACAATGTTCCCAAAAGCCAAAGGTCTAACCTTGATACAACTGTAGTTTTACATTACACCGTGAAATTAGAGGATATGGTGATTTAGCAGTGACTACTTGCAAAAAAACTTCAAATTTGGATTTTTCCTAGGTTCTTTTTTCTGTAGTTTTACGCTGGACTATGAAAATGAGAGTGATTACCGGTGACTATCTCACTAGGCTCTTTTGTTCTTTCATTGTTGTCTCAATTTTAGGGTTCTCGAAATAACTGGTATTATCATTGCAATGAAGATTAGAAGAGTACTCATTTTTCTAAAAATTACCGAACAACTTAGATAGAACTAAACTTTATGATTATGATTTAGTTAGACAAGGACTAGAAATCATCTTCAAAGGCTCTATCTTTTATGGAATTGAGTTCTATCTTGATGGTCCCAGTTATTCAATCACCCCTAAATCAGGGCGTAAGGAGGAAGATTGATTTTACACTCATAATCCGACTTAGATTGGGAAAACTTTTTATTATGTGCTATTAGCATTGCATGTTGACATGACGTGCATTAATTATGCTACCTTTATTATTAATAGATAGATCTATGATTTATTATGATGACATATTGTTTAATGACTGAATATATCATACTTACCTCTGTTTTTTTTTTAGTTGACATTATTCCTTTTTTCGAAATTTTTTTTTTTTTTTAGTTGACACGTTTCCTTTTTGAGTAACTTTTATACTTTGTATTTACTAGCTATCCCACTTGCTTTATCACTCTCTCTCACTCTCTCTCCTCTGCTTAATATATGTGTCTAAATTGAACGTGTCAACTAAATAGAAACGGAGGAAGTAATTAGTTGTGTGAGACAAATTTACGGCTGACGGGTTTGTTTCGTGTTGTGTAATAGGCTAATAGGTAACAGAGCTATTCAAGTAGGTACAAAAATGAATGATTGTAAAGTTATTGAACTGGAGCAAGGATGGGAGTTCATGGAGAAGGGGATTACAAAGTTAAAAAGGATTATGGAAGGATTGCTAGAGCCGCCTTTTAATTCCGAAGACTACATGATATTGTACACACGGGTGCCTTATTTGTTATTTATAACATGTTTTGGTTTCGTATAATTTGTTGCACATTACTGGATATCTTATTGAAACGTTGGCAATATATAAGCAACAGAATAAGGGAATCACAATATTTTCCACCATGGATAGCAAGGAGCTCAGCTTCCGCAGATGTCCTAGCTCTTATTTTCCAAGCATTGCCAAAAAAAACAGGACCCATCACCGGCTCTAGCCACGGTGCGAGGCCAGCACCTGCCTTTCCATTCTTTTTCCATGCCCCATCTGTGTTGATTCTTATTTCAGCTTGTATCTATTAAACAAGGTAAGGGGGTGAATCATGGCTAGTTGAAAAAACGGTGTAATTTCTAGTCCTCCAAATATGCCACGAAGCAAAAGAAAACATAGTCTTCCAAGAATTGCTAAGATTAAGATTATAATTAATCCATCCTTCCCAATTAGAATTAAAAAATAAATTATAATTAAACTCTTTATCCATACAATTAAGACCAAAGATTCTAGACCACAAAGTTCTAGTATTGATGCAATCCCTGAACAAATGCATGTGATCCTCATTTTCAAGGTTACATCTAGTGCAAATGGGATTGAAATTGTCAACTCTAACAGCTAGAACCGTAGCTACAGGTAGAATTTGGTGACTAAGGTTCCAAATAACCATTCTGTACTTATAAGGGGATGGTGAGATTCCAATTTTTTTTTTCTTTTTCCATTTTAATATTTTATGGAAGGAAAGGAGGGGTGTGCAGTAAACTTGCAACATAGATTATGCATATTTTAAATTGTTGATGAAAGGATCACAATGGTAATGGAATGAACAAAATAATACTCTAGAAGGGGGGGTTGAATAAAGTATGGGTGTTTTTCGCAAAACTGAAAATGTCAAGGCCTTGAAATTAGTTACAAGGCGGAACAAACTAATTTCAGACCTAAAGTCAAGGCTTTGAAAACAATTGATACAGCGAAGCTGATTGCTAAACAGAATGTTAGATGCGATTGTATGAATTTAGCAAATGATCAGTTTAAGCAACATAAAAATAAGTGCAAGAACAAAGTAAAGCACACAAGGAAATTGTTACGAAGTTCAGCACAAAGGCCTACGTCTCCGCCTAGGGTTGTCCAACCCGTAGGATTTTAACTAACTTTTATTTCCTCCCTTAGAGTTCTAAAGCAACCTAGAAGATCTCACTATCTTCTCTCCGCAGCACCCCAGCTACACCTTAGACACTCAATTCCAAGAAATAAAAGCTAACTCACTTTTACTATACTTTGAGTATTATAAAATTTACTCTAAGTATATCACTCTTTTGATATATACTTTTTTCCACTCTTAGATACACTTTTCTTTTCTCTCAATCTAATCACACAATAAGGTATTAAAGAACTTATAGAGAAAATATTTAACACTCTTGCTTTAGTGTATGAAGCTTGATAATTCTTGAGTGTTCTTGTCGTTGTTGTTCTTGTCATTATTTGTTCAGCATATCTTGACGCTATTTATAAGGCCTTTAGGCTGATTTCAAAACGTTGCAAAGCTGACTTCAAAGGTTTGAAAGTCTTCAACAGATTTCCTTAAATCTTGCTTCAACAGAATTTTCAGCCCTTTTGAATTTTGAACGTTTGCTAGCTGCTGCATTCTGTTTCAACATTTATCTTTCAAGAAGATTAATCAGCCAGCTAAAATCTGTTACAATAACAAACTAACAGATTCCTTGAAACAAGGTTAGCACAAGATAATTATTCAAAAATACATAAGATAAAATTCCAATATTATAAGATAAAATAATTAACAAGATTATAAGATAAAATTATTAACAAGATTATAAGATAAAATTATTAACAAAATTATCTTGACAGAAATATAATCACAGAATAAAAATATAAAATACTTGTTAACAGAAATCTTCTAGAAAAATCTGTCAAACAAATATTCAACTTAAGGAAAAATTGGCTAGCAACATAAATTCGAAATTCAAAAGCAATGCTAAACAAATATCTGAGTAAAACAGAATTAAACATTATCTCTATAAATAATCTGCAAGATAGAATTTGTTAGAGATAAAAACATACACGAGCAAAATAATATAAGCAACAAAATATAAGTCCGTCATTCATAATTATATTGGACTCTCTTTTGACATCTCTTTTGACTTCCATCACCCTATCATATAAACATATAAAAAATTACAGTATATAAATTAAATAGCAAATCAAGGTGGAGTCATCAGTTAATATCTCTAAGGAAATCTCTTATTATATGTTAAAAATAAATTATAATAGTTGATCATTTAAAAGTATTTATCTAGATGAATTAAATAAGAACCCTTTTTCGTTTAAAAAATATATATATATATATAAGAACCCATTTTTTTTTACTGCGGAGTATATTTTTTCTTAAATTTTCTCCTTTTTATATTCCTTATAACATAACACTTTAACACGCATTTTAAGAAAAAGATTTAAGGGTATAGATGATCAGATTAATCAATATAATTGTCACATTGATATTAAATTTTCATCTTGCTAGTGTTTTATATATTTGATAATTTTTCTTGCTTGTTTACATTCTCAAATCACTTCCTTCAAATGAGTGCCAAAATACTATATATTACTAGTAATAATATGGAACAAATTGAAGTAGATATGTTAAAAAGAATTTAGATGACTCCCTTTAATTAGGAAAATTTAATAGGAATAATCCAACCTTTGCCTCATTCTCCCAAATCCAACCTTTCGATTAACCTTGAATAATTCTAAGTTTACCTATTATTCTCTCCGAGCAACCCCAACAGGTCATCCCAGCCATTATCACCAATTACCCACCAACAATAGCTCACACAAACGTGATATCACCACCACCATGAATCACAAACCACCATCACCATGAACCACTGCAAACCACTCGCTCACCAGCCACCACTCACCATTTCCCACGAATCTCACCACCCCTTTACCACGAACCACCATCAGTCCACCATACACACTCTAAATCACCCACAAAGTTAAAACCCCAAACCGACGAGGGTTGACAATGGGCTTGATGCGGGAGCAATAGTCCAATATGGGTTTTCTTGAAATTTCACGGAGTTTCTAGAAATATACACTATCCTTTAGTACTATTAATTATTAGAATTTTTGCCTATGAGTTTTTACATTTTACTTTAAAGGTTTTTCCAGGCTTTAAGAGTTTTAGTTATTAGGAAATTTATTTGTTTATTTTATTTTTGTTAGGAATTTAGGATATATTTATTAGTTGGTTACAAATATGATTAGGAGATATATTAGGATTATGATTCTTAATAGTCTATCTTATTAGGACATGATTATTAGTTTACTATGTTGAAGTTTAGGTGGAGAACTCCAAATAAGTTGTGATTCAAAAGAGTTAATTTCTCCTTTGTCAAAGTATTTTTCATGGCTTCCTAAATTAAGCCAATTCAATTCCTTGATTTATGCTCAATTAGTCATATGGCTTTTGGCTTAATTGAAGGATTTAAAATGCTAGCCATTTTTTGTCTAATTAGTGACTAAGTTCATTGCATCTGGTTTATCTCATTCATGACCAGATTCATTGTATTCGGTTACACTCAAATACTATATAAACATCTTTTTTTGTTCCTTTTCAAACACAGAAAAAGTGATATTATATCCTCTCTTAAAATTATTTTTCATGACCTCCTTTCTATTAAGCATTGTTCGAAGGTGTTTTCAATCTAACTCTCTGTAGTACACCAAAGAGTTGGAGTCGTGTAACCCTGGAGGTTGATTGCTACGAGTCCATGTGTACCTTTGCGGGGCAAATTCGACTTTAGGGCAGTGATCTATTGTCACGCCACGACATTTTCCAAATAAGCCGTTTAAATTATTTTAATTGCTATTAGTCATATTTCCTACAGTCTAAAGTCGAATTTTTTTAAGTTTTTCAGATTATGGCTAATAGGGAGACTAGTTTAGTACACAGTGATTTTATTATTTGCTGGTCGATTTGTTTAAGCGTGGATTTTGGAAATCATGTTACACTTATGGATTTTATATTAGTTACATGGGTATTAAATTAACATTTGGGTGGAGTATATGTTGTGCTTCCATGCAGTAGTATATTATATAGCACTTGAATTAGCTTATGAGTCATGACATAAATGAAGTATGTGCATACTCTATTTTACTATAATAAATTTGTGGTGTCATTGACGATTATAATCAGTTGTGTGCAATTCCACTATTGATTGGTTATCTAGATAAGCTTGTTATAATTTGTTTGTTATAAGTATATATATTAATTTCCTGCAATTTAGAAGTGTATTTTTGTTATTGCCTTGGATTATTCGATTGATTTGATGAAATTTGAGATCATTATTTGTCATATCTTCCTATGTTTTTATCATCAAAGACCTTTGATAAGATCAATACTCTAATTATAATATTGGAAGTAGCTTAGCGACCGAAATGTTGCATCATCAATAATCTGAGGGTTTAGTTGGGAATTTTCATATGTCTATATTTTAACTGTGAGCTATTAATACTCCTTGGATGATGCCTTATTATTAAAATTCTTGTTTAACCTGAGGAGATAACAGATGAAAATAGCAAGAGTGGATTCGTCTGTTGTGAGATAGCTCCGAATATGAAAGTTGAGTTGGACGCATGACTCATATGAATGCTGGACTATGTGACAATGCAAGGTGTGTTGCTTATGAAGAAAACTCGCATCTCCAATGTGCTCAATGCCAGGAAAGTCCTCCTCTCAAATTTTGATGTTTATTAAAGTTTACATAACATGGTTATTATTTGCCCCTTATATGCATAATTATTATGATGTATTGCTTTGCAATTGGGGGGGGGGGGGGGGGTGAGTTGTGTTTGATTTTAAGACTAACGAGTATGTTAGTAAAGTGAGTGTGTTGAGGAAGGGTGAATCTCTTGAGAGTATCTTTATTTGTGACTATTTTGTTAGTTGATTTGTCAAGTTGTAAGTTGATTGCTTCTGTTATATATTTTTGTTCATTGTTCAGTGACATGGTTGATTTGGATTTGTTTATGTGACTCTTAAAGAGCTTTAAGCATTAAACTTTATTCCTAATCTAGTGTGCAATGGATATGATGATTATGTTCTTTGACTAAGTCAATTATTGCAAATCATATGAGTATGAGACTTAAAGAGATTTTTTTTTTTTTGACATCAGCATAACTTAAATAAATTACAAGTTAAAAGTAAAGCTAATTAAACTAATTCGACTATGATTCGCTAACCAATGTGCCCGTTGAACCTGATCTCTATCCACTTTTAGGATATTACAGCATTGAAAATTCAGGCCCAACCTTTTGATTTCCTGTATAGTCCATAAAATGCTTATATCATTTATATCCTCCTTTCGTAAGAATTTGATCAGATTTATCGAGACCGAATAAAGAAGCACCTTAGAAAACCCCATAAATGAACACCATTTTAAAGCCTCAAAACAAGCTTATTGGGCCTCCGCATGCAGAGCAGAAGGGTCTAAAGTTTGCTCCCGCATTAAAGAAATCTCCTTCATTAACCCTTGCGGCCCATCCAAAACCACTTTTACCACTTGTTTTTTCCCATGAGCCATCAATCTGAAGTGTACAATCCGGCTGACCCATACTTGGACAGAAGATTAAATTCTCCTTTCCAATATGAACCTGGCAGAAACCAGGTGGTTCTTGGATCTCTATGTCTAGAATATCCAGCATTCCCAGGTAAGTCCGGTTTGTTGAAATCCTTTAGACATTGTAACGCTTCCTCGATGTTCCTATTCAAAGTGCTAGGGCCTCCACTATCTCCACGAAAGAGACGCTGATTTCTCGTGACCCACAATCCCCATAAGGTTGCAATAAAAGTGGATATTGTTGAACTGTGGAAACCATCTCAACTATAGAAAAGCAGGATATAAGTTTGAATCCATTTCCGAAGTGAAATGGAGATGGATTCATTAGTTGTATGGCCATCAATTACGTGGGCATTACTCCATGCAACTTTAGCCAAATCGCAGAACCTAAAGATGTGTTGTGAGTTCTCATTTTCCAAACTACAATAGTCACATAGAACATTCATTTGCATACCTCGCTGCTGTAGCTTCTCTTTTGTAGGAATGGCGTCATAGAAAAGTTTCCATATAAACATACTCCATTTTGGCGGAATCAGAAGTTTCCAAATGATCTTACAAAAATCAAAGGTTTCCTTGCTATGGTCCAGTTCTTGAGTTTTTGCTTTTTGTGATAAAAAACCATACCCTGTTTTAACCGTAAACTTCCCTAAGGAATGATTAGCCCAGTACATGAAGTCCTCCGCCCTAGTCTTTGGAAGTTCCATCCCTAAAATTTCCTGTGCGTTGTTCCACTCAAATTTCTCTCTAATAAATGAAGCCTTCCATGAACAAGGATTGGGGTCAATAAAGTCTTTGACCTTCCATCTCAGACTGTCACGTAGAGTCTGATTCGATTTGACCACTACACTTTCCCATTAACCCATTTGCTGCTACAAGCAGGAATATTATCACCATTCCCAATCTTCCAAGTAAAACCTGGTAGGAAACGGTTGGGAACTTGCTAGAAACCTCTGCGTGCATAAGAAATAGGCCCAAGCACTTGATTTCTAGGTATGCCATGACACAAAACATTGTTTATTTTTGTATTAAAAACCTTAGCTGCCAGAAGTTAGGAATTCTTGTGCATTCTAAGAACATTTTTGAATAAAAGGGTATCATTCATAATACTTGTAGCCCAATTTCCTAACCCGCCCTTCGTGTTGATCGACGACGATTACAATATCCGGTAATCCTGTCATATATTTGATCCCACCCAGATATGTTTGCAAGTGAGATAATTGTCTCTTCACCACCGCCGCATCTCTCTTTGGGAGACGGACGAGTCTCCCTTTTGGTAACTGAATAATCTGCCTTTTCGTCCAATGAATACCCTTTTCTACACTTGTAGCCCACCAAAACCTGGTTATGATCGAATCTAATTTGTTTGTTGTTGTTATGGGCAGCTTAAGAGACTTCATAACATGTGAAGAAATACCCATTAGAACTGAGTTTATAAGCACCAATTTTGCAGATTGTGACAACCTACATGCAGACCATGACAGGATTTTTGTTTTTACCTTTTCCACCAAGAAGTTAAAGTTTTTTGATTTTTTCCTCGAAATATCAATTGGGTTTCCCAAATGTGTTCCCATAGTTTGAACACTAGGAATCCTGAGAATTTCCTTATATTTGGTAATAAGATCAGTAAGAACAGAGGGACTAAATTTTATGTATGATTTTTGAAAATTAATTTTTTTTTTCCTGAAAGTGTCCCAAATCTTATTAAAATATCCTAAATGTTTGTGCAAGAAGAGTGATCAATTTTGAAGAAAAACATTGCATCATCTGCAAAAAATAAATGTGAAATTTTTGGTGCTCTACGGGCAATTTTAATGCCACTAAAAAGGTTAATTTCTTCGGCTAAAAGTAACATTCTTGACAAAACATCCATACAAAAGAGGAATAAATATGGGGATAGAGGATCACCTTGGCGGAGACCACAGTGTGATTTAAAGCCATCAGTTGTCTTACCATTCACAATGGCCTTAAAGGTGACGGTTGAAACACATTGAGAAATCCACTTAATCCAACGTGAGGAGAAGCCATAAGCTTTTAGGATTTTAAATAAGAAAACCCAATCTACACGATCATAAGCTTTCGACATATCGACCTTGATGGCGACAAGATGGGTTGAATGTTTTTTCATATTTATGAAATGGATAAGCTCCTACTATAAGTACACATTGTCTTCCATATAGAGAATTAAAGAGTTGGTATTTAAATTATATTGAGTGAATCCATGATAAATTAGTTTATTCACTAAACTTGGAGAGTTGAATTCTAACTGTGTTTTTTATTCTACTTGTTTATATAGGATAATGAAGTAAGCCTTTTGATCATGTCTAAAGGAGTAAGGATGGAAAACAATTGGAATTATGAGAACTCCACATAATGGAATAATAGAAAGGAATAACCCTATTATATGATTTTTCATCTATCTTCCCTGATTAACATATTGGTTATGTGATAACCTAAAATGCTTGTTGTGTGTGGGTTGTTATTTAAGGTGAGATGTTCAAATCATTGGTGTGTTTCGTAGTTATCTTTTGAGACTCTACGATGTTGTGATTGTTTAATATATTATTGACCTAATGTGAGATTTGGGTTGATTATGCTAACTTGGTATGTCAAGCTATTGAATGGATTGTGTTTGTCATAGTTTTAGTATGAGAATGACTTGAGCTGTGTTATTCTTCAAACTTATGAATTCTATTAGTCACATTGAGATTGTCTATCATTTTTGCAATGGTATATTATTTATAATCCGATTCATGTAACTTAATTTGCTTCATGTTTCTCTTTGACTTTTCTTTTGTGAAGTTGGTGAAAATATAACTAGGAAGGAGTAAATTTGAAGTCCAAACTAGTTAAGTCTAATCATTTTGATTAGAAAGGTCGGAGAATTATAAGAAGTCATGGGGTGTCTTCAAGAAGTGATGGACAAGTATCCGTAACCATATGGAAAAACCATGCCCTTGTGTTTTTACTAGTTTTGGAGAGAAGCAAGTTAAATTTAAGTCCTTATTTGTGACCTATCATATTGTGAAAGTTAGTTTTTTTCTAGCCATAATAAAGCCATTGGCTTTAATGTTGACTTTCATGAGTCAGTTGAAAGTAAAGAAATTTATATATGTGGTAGATTCATTGAAGGTTGGTGATTGACTATCTCTATTGTTTCTCATCATTAACTATGTTTGTATTTTGTCTTGTTTGTGCTATTATCCTTTAGTGGTTTGATAGTGGTTCAAATGAAGGCTTAAATTGCAAACTAATATGGCAACTTAGTTATAAAAGTGAAAGTGGAGGAACTATCTCTATGTGTGTTTCCTTGTAAGAAATAATACAAGGTAAATAAGTTTATTATATAAACTAAATTGAGCACCAAAGCTATGGTGTGAGAAGTCATCACATGATTATTCTCGTGAGCTGTTAGTTTATCCATGATTGTGAATCATATGCTTCTAACTTAATGTCGTTATGTAACGAGAATATTGTCATGATATTAATCATAGTGCAGGTGGATACTATGAAAGTGCTCTCTAATGATCTTTATATGGTACTGTGAAATAAAAATTAAATTTGCAGGTTTAAAATGCTTACAAAGTAACCAACAATGATGAGTTCACTATGAAGGTTTGGCTCAAAACGTTATGCAATCTTATTGCAAAATCTATTAGTAGATATCAATTGTGGGGAGCCGACTCCATTAAATACATATGTTGTGAATTATAAGTTACAATTGAGGTAGCTTACAAGGGAAAAATAATATATACATGCTAGAGGCATGGATATTAATCATAAAAAATGTGTGATCACGTGATGTGAGAGGAATATTAGAGATTCCCTCAACAAAGGCCTTTTTAGAAAAAATGGTGCTAGAGTTAGCACAAGGAATGGGTTTAAGCCTACGAGGAGTGAATTGTAATTGATACCCATCTTAGAAATGTCTAAGTTCAATGGGTCAAACGAAGTCACAAAAGAGCTCAAGTATAGTACCACGACCATTCCTATTAATAAAGAGATGTGGTACTTCTTACTGCTATGTGTATGAGGTTGAGTTAAAGAACTCTTAATAATAAGTTCATAGCCTTAATATATAAAGCTAGTTTGTGGCAGTACAAACTTGATGAACTTACCTATGTGAATGTGGGGGCTACGCCGAACCCCCTATGAGGTTCCAAAGGCTAGTACCTCTAGAGCGTTCATGAAAAATCCAAGCAATGTGGGGCATTTTTAATTTTGCGAGAACACCTTTGATTTGAGAAATGTTTAGTACGCAACTGTATTTTACAAACCTCATGAATGGTTCAAGGCGAACTCCACCCGCATGACTGTAGAATATGATTGCACTGGGTATCAATTCAAGTCCACAAGACAGTGGTACTTGTAAAACTAAATATCCAATGCTCAATTTCTTTATCTTTTCTTTTGAATCATATGGAGGAATGTTGAAGTTTAGGTTAGAGAACTCCAAATAAGTTGTGATTCAAAAGAGTTAATTTCTCCTTTGTCAAAGTACTTTTCATGGCTTCCTAAATTAAGCCAATTCAATTCCTTGATTTATGCTCATTTAGTCATATGGCTTTTGGCTTAATTGAAGGATTTAAATGCTAGCCATTTTTGGTCTAATTAGTGATTAAATTCATTGTATCTGGTTTATCTCATTTGTGACCAGATTCGTTGTATCCGGTTTACACTCAAATACTATATAAACATCATTTTTTGTTCCTTTTCAAACACAGAAAAAGTGATATTATATCCTCTCTTAAAATTATTTTTCATGACCTCCTTTCTATTAAGCATTGTTCGAAGGTGTTTTCAACCTAACTCTCAGTAGTACACCGAAGAGTTGGAGTCGTGTAACCCTGGAGGTCGATTGCTACGAGTCCGTGTGTACCTTTGCGGGGCAAATTCGACTTTAGGGCAGTGATCTATTGTCACGCCATGACATTTTCCAGATAAGCCGTTTTAATTATTTTAATTGCTATTAGTCATATTTCCTACATCCTATCTTATTTTTGTACGATTTTTCACCCTATAAATATGGGTGCATATCAATAATGATTAATAATGAAGAGAAATTTGTTTTGGGAATTAATCCTTTTTTAGTGTTGCTCATTTGATTGTTAATCAAAAACATCACTTGTTGCGACTCGTGATCATCTTCTAGTTGCGACTAGGAAGAGACCCTCTATTCTTGCGGGAATTAGAGTACTATCCTTTTATTTTCGTGTGATATCTTTAGTTCTTATTAAAATTCGAAGATCCAATGTTATTATAACTTGCGAGCCCTTGTGAGTTCTTGAGAGAACCACATCAGGACTAGTGATGGTTATTTCAAGGAAGAGAGAGAAATTTAATTGAGAGAGAGAAGAGGATGTAAGGTTTTGACAAATGGAGGAGTGGTGGTTTTGGTGGTGGGGTGGGAAAGAGTGGTGGTTTTGGGGGTAAGAGAACATTGGGAAGTAACGGTGGTTTTAGAGGTGGGGATGGGGAAAGTGAGCGGTGTGTCACTGGTGGCCGGTGGTGGGAGCGGCGGCAGACCGGGGAGTTTGGGGGGTGGCTGGGGGGAGGTTGTTGTGTGGTGGTGGTGTTTAAAGGATGGTGGATTAGGGCTCTCCATAGATGTCAGTTAGAAAACTTGGAACTAAGGAGGAAGGAGGAGAGAAAATGAGGGGAAAAAAAGGGAAAAAACATAAATCTATTGTTGACTTATCAGTCAGTTGCCGGTAAATTAGGTTTTCTAGGAGGGAGTAATAAATAATTTTAGGATTATTCAGGGTTAATCAAAAGGTTGGATTATTTTGGGAGAATGGGGCAAAGGTTGGATTATTCGGTTAAATCTATAATATTATTAAAACTCAAAGGGACAACATGCTACCGCCATGTATCACCGTTCATTCTATATGACTTGGCGCCACATGAGCACTATGTGTCACCTTATGGCTTATGTGTCGTCATTCATTACCTTATAACTCTTCAAATATGTAACCTTTGTACTTAATTTTTAGATATAATTTAACTTTTAAATAATTGCACATTTAGACATTAATATATCACACACTAATGATTGTTGATAGTTTGATACCTTAGATGCTAATTTTCGAGATACAATATCAGTTAAGCAATTATACAAAGTATTCCATAATATTTACATAAAATTTTTTTTATTTTTTTGACAAAAAGTTATTATTTTATTATGTAAAGTAAAGTGAAAAAAAAAAAAAACTAACATCCATTAATCTTAAATTTACTATTATATTTTAATTCACGTATAAATATTGTTGAACACTAACCTTTTAAATTTAGTTTTATCAAACTTACAAATTTATAGTGATCTGGGGCATCGTCCGGACTAATAACTAGTTTCCCTTTAAAAATGATACTAATAATTTCACGATCAAGAAGTGATAGAAATCATTAATTAATTAATTGAAATAGATCAACAGTTAGACTTAGCTTAGATCGATGAACATTAGAACATGTTTTAAGTAAACTCATGTGCAGCAACATTTAATTTCTATTTCATTTTTCAAAATAATGATCATGGGAGCATGAGTGTGTAATAAGGTTCATCTGAGGAGTGTGATCCAGGATGTTGTTGCTTTATACATAGTGTTAGCGTCGGGACATGCATTGACATTTCGTATGGTTTATGCTAATGAGACGACATTTATTTATGTTTGTTTTTTTCCCCTTTTTATATTATACTTCTTGTTTTTAGTTCTTCCTTGATATTAACTACTTTTTATACCTCCCTACGAAAGTAAGTGTATTACGGAGTAACTTTTTGTTTAATCGTCTAATCGTCTATGCTAATGAGATATTGTCAAGAAAAAAATTAATCGTATGATCTAATGTTATATTTGAACATTTTCTTATTTGACATTTTGATTATTATTCGTTACTTAGCCTTGATGTTAGACCCATGTACGTTTGATCCTCCTCTTGCAATATATATCTTGTGGTTGGACTAATGATCAAGTTAGATGTTAAAATTGTTTTTCTTAGTGTCTATATAACTACGGAGGTGTACATGAAACAATCGTCATGGTTTACTCATCCTCGATATCCTACTCAGGTGTGTCGAAAGCATGAAGCATTCTAAGTATGTAC
This sequence comes from Chenopodium quinoa, assembly GCF_001683475.1. Lineage (NCBI taxonomy): Eukaryota > Viridiplantae > Streptophyta > Magnoliopsida > Caryophyllales > Amaranthaceae > Chenopodium > Chenopodium quinoa. The sequence continues at coordinate 929,501 of NW_018743510.1, read as the reverse complement.
AGCTTGGTTTCACTCCAATAACAGATTTTCTCATGTTGTCAACCCGGCAACTTTTATATTCATGTTCCATCGTGGCAAGGATGTTTATATATTCTTTGTATGTAATGTAAAATTTTTAAAGTAGTCATTTTTAAATTGATTACCACTATACTTAACTACTAGGCCAAAACTTTATTATTACTCATTTTGATGTTGTTAGGCATACTAGATGTTGATTTGAGGGCCGGGTAAGCTATTTACCCACTAAATAATCTTATGCTTCGTATAATCGTATATATATTGGCGTTTTAAGACAAAACCAACTATATCCAATTACTGTCTCAGTTTTTTTTTTAATGCATCATTTAACAGACATATTTGCTGAGACATATCTTTAATCATTATTATCTTTAATTATTTATTAGTAAAATTATACCAAATTAAATCATGAAAAAAGTGGACCAAAAACCTCTTTATTTAGTCAGTCAAAAGAGCGGATCAAAAACTCAAAAAAAAAAAAAAAAAAAAAAAACATAAACAAAAAAAAAAAAAAAAAACGGAACGATCTTAGTTGATACGGAGTTTAAATTTCTTGCTTTTTTACGGTTATAGGATTTTGTTTCATTATCATATCTACAACGTATTCTCTTTCAAAAATAAAAACAATTTATTATAATTAAACCTGGCCTTGTTATTGGGCAGATATCACATTTTATAAAGCTAAAAGTGGGTTGGGCCAATGCGAATTATAGGTCAATAGCGGCTTGATAATGGGCCGATTAATACATTATCAATTATAAAGAATATAGGACGTCATAATAAAGTATATATTAATACAAAGTCCATGTAATTTTTTTATATTATCTGTTAAAATTTGGATAAATATTTGACCCGAACCTTGGAAAAAACTTGCGTGGACTTGGTTCACATTAATGTTATTGTGGACCTGAGGTCTATACATACGAAAATGTCATTATATTAAACACTAACTTTGTACCCGGACGTTATTCAGATGGTTGATAAAATTTTAAGATAACATTTTTACTTGAATGTTAAATACGGTCAAATAATTCGTTCTTACAATGTAGGATATTTAGACATACGATATCATATGGCTTATATTTATATAATGGTGTACTTTTTGTAGTTTTGTTTGTAAATAGATATTTATGTTATTATTGACTTGAAATTATTTTTATTGAACTTAAATTATTTTCACTGAACTGAAAGTATTTTTACCAAACTAAACTTTTTTTTACTGATTCTCTAATATTTTCTTAAATAAATTAAATAACACCTCAATAAAAACTGACTGAGTAACCTCTAACACTGACTAAGTATCCTCTATCTAGCTATAACACTGATTGAGTAACCACTATAACACTGACCATGTAATCCCTATAGCACTAACAAAGTAACTCTTGCAATAGTTGGTGACACAGTCTGGCCAGCTACATATAAAAGTTTGTGATTAAATATATTATAAATGGATCTTATTTTAAAGCACTTTTTAAAACGAATTTGATGATGGAAATAGAATTTTTTTTTTTTTTTTTTTGACAAAAGCAGATGGAAATAGAATTGAGTTATAGGGTATTCATTAAAAGTTATAGGATATTTAAACATATGATATCATATGGCTTATATTTATATAATAATACTTTTTGTAATTTTGTTTGTAAATAGATATCTATGTTATTATTGATTTGAAATTATTTTTAATGAACTTAAATTATTTTTACTGAACTGAAAGTATTTTTACCAAATTAAAATTAATTTTACTGATTTAAACTTATTTTTACTGATTCTCTAATATTTTTCTAAAATAAATTAAATAACAATACATTTTGTTTGCGGCTAGCCACATCATCTAGCCGAACAAAATAACCCTTATAAAACTGACTGAGTAACTCCTGACCTCCTGTAATACTAACTGAGTAACCTCTAACACTGACTAAGTAACCCCTATCTATAACACTGATTGAGTAACCACTATATATAACAGTGACCAAGTAACCCCTATAGGGATTTGTTAAACATCGCCCGCAAATCTCCACATAAAGCCCACAAATTAGACATGGTTTGACAATTTTGCCCATTTCTAAAATCGTACCCAAAGTGAACAAATCTCGATCTAACAAATGTGGAGTCGTATTGGGTTGCCCAGGGAGGCCGGAGAGGCGAGGGTCGCCGGAGATACGTCATCTTCGACGGAAAACGAGGTGGCGCCTAGTTTGGACGCCGGAACCATGGCAAGGACGTCCAGGCAAGGCGCCACAACCAGTGCACTGGCGTCCAGGCCAGACGCCACAACCAGTGCACTGGCGTCTAGCCCAGGAGCCTCAACCAGTGCACTGGCGTCCAGGCCAGGCGCCACCACCAGTGCACTGGCGTCTGGTTTGGACGCCGCCCTTACTTTTTAATTTTTTTTTTTTTTTTGCCTTTTTTTTTTATTTTTTTAAATTATGTTTATTAAATTTATGTTTTGATTTAGGATGTGGAAATTTATGTTTTTTATTTGATTTTATAAAAAATATATATACTAGACTTATAAAAAATAACACATAAAATTAATAATTATTAAAAAAAAAATCAAACACATTAAAAAAAATTAGAAAAATTTTCTGATTTTCCAAAAAAAAAAAAAAAAAAATTAAAAAAAAAAAAATTTTAAGGCAGCTGGGGCGCCTGGCCAGGACGACCCGTGGTTGGTGGTGGCGCCAGGTCCGGCAGCCACGTCCACCGGCCTGGCGTCTGGGCAGGACGCCCAGCCACAGTGACTAGCGCCTGTCCCAAACGCCACTCACCGTGGCTGGGCGTCCTGCCCAGACGCCAGGCCGGTGGACGTGGCTGCCGGACCTGGCGCCACCACCACCTTGCCGCCACGAGCCACCACTACCTTGCCGCCACGAGCCAACCACCTTGCCGCCACGAGCCTCGACATCCCCGTACTTTGATTTTTATTGAGGTTGTGTTTTTTTTTTTAAGGTCAAGGGCAATATTGTAACTTCAATATAAGTTTGTGGGCTTTATGTGGAGATTTGCGGGCGATGTTTAGCAATCCACTAGAACTAACGAAATAACTCTTGTAATAGTTGGTGACACGGTTTGCCCAGCTACGTATAAAAGTTTGTGATTAAATATATTATAAATGGATCTTATTTTAAAGAACTTTTAAAAACGAATTTAATTATGGAAATAGAATTGAGTTATAAGATATTTATTAAAAGTTATGATTAATTTTGTATATATGAAATATTAGAATTCTATCGATAATAAAACTTTATACAACAATTTTATCTTAAAAAACCTATTAAAAAATCGCTTACTTAGCATCATATGTGTCACAATAATACCTAATTATCTCCTATGTGGCGCGACACTGGCGAAAAACTGGAATGTCAAGTGTTGTTGTTTCATGGCCTAGCTGCAAGACCGACTTTATTTATTAGTGGTATGATATGTTATGATAGTGACCCTACTTTTAACTTAGTAACTTTAATTTCAACACAATAACCTTTATTAAATTTGTGTGACCTTAATATTATTGTGAACTTGAAGTACGACGTTATATTGAATATAATGATCCTAATTTTAACATAACGACCTTTATTATTCATATTGACAAATATATTAATTAAAAAGATCATTAAAAAAAAACCCTCTTATGACCTTTATAATATCACAATGACTTTATTTTAATATAATAACCTTTATTTTAGCATAGTTACCTTATTTTTTTATTAATAAAACGACTATAGTGTCTCTAATATTAGCGATTCACAATAAATTAATGTGAACTAGCTAGGTGTCTAGATCTACTTAAGAGTTTGTAATCTAATAAAGGCTCTGACCTATTAATCTATTATCATTGGCTACCCTATCCAATAATCGGGTCTAATTATAGTCCGAGTATTATATTTTCAAGATTCAAATAACCACCCACCTTAAATAGGTTTAATGCAAGCCGTCGATATTTACTCGGTCAAACTCATGAACCTAACCAAGTTTAAGAGCACCGAGCAATGGTTGGAAAATCAAGTTGACTTACAAATGGGCCAGATTTTAACTTTGATAACTACATTTAGTTTTAAATCCCTACCTTTTTAAAAGTATGAATATACTCTTATTAATAGTGTTGAGACTATTATGTACCTAAAAATGTTTATTTATATATTTACCCCTTTAAAAAGTATGATCACACTTTATGAATAGTGTTGAGACGATTATGTCCCTAAAATGTTTATTTATTTACTCTTTGTGCTCTAATTAATGAAGCTCTGCTTTTTCCTAATAAAAACAAATGTTAATTGTTTTTATTTTTATTTTTATTTTTATTACTCTTAAGATTAGCAAACATTTATACCCCTAAAAATATTTGTTTAGATATTTTCCCCAACTAACGCTACTAATAGCGCCAAATCGAAAGAACTTTCGGACATGGCTAGTTATAACGCGCACATTAGCCGTCCTAGTTAAATTAATTGTACCGGCCATCACATGTGCATAGAGACCCTCGTTTGGTTGCAATGAGAATGAACTTTCTAGAGTAGTTTATGATTTATGGAAAATAATTCTTCTTATCAAATTTCTAGGAAATTGTTTTATTATGTCTAGTTAACATTATGAAAATTACAATTCGTAGAAAAATTGAACTACTTATGAAGAGCCAAGGTGGCTAAAATTTTTCCCACATTATGTGGGAAATTTTGAGTAGCTACACGAGTGAAACCAAAAAAGACCAGTGTCGCATAGCTTAGTTAAAAAAGTCTCAAGTGATATGACCTAAGAATTCAAGATCGAATTAGGCTAGAATTTGTTGCTCTCTATAGACCTAAAATACAGTCAGTGAATTTTGCCAAATTGTGACCAGAGAATCCACTAGAGAATAAAAAATGATGAAATTTTCATAATAGACTCGATGAATGCAGACAGAATAAATGAACCTATGAATTATGATTTTGTTTCAAAAAGAAAGAACACAATGTTGTTATATCTTAGCATCAGTCACACGCACACAACGGCTATATATTCTTACAGTTGATTGTGGTTTTCCATTACAGCAAATAGCTCTATACAGCTTCGTGTTACTGGTACACCAAAAATTTTAAGAAAAAAAAAATTAAAAAAAGAAAAAAAAAAAAAAAAAGGGCAAAGCTTTCAAGAAAATTAGGAGGCCAGCAGCTTGTCAATGATGATAGGGTGATAAAACTTGCTGAGAAAGAACAGCTTTTAATATAAGCTCTGGCAACCTCCTGCCTCCCACTCTTGATGCACAATATCCACCTACTTGACGGGACTGCTTTCATTCCTACATAATGCAGCATGAGCAAACAAATTTCTTTGACTCTTCAATCTTCTTCTCTGCTCAGAACAACAATAATACACTTGAAGTTAGATACGGGGGAATCACATACTGAAAATAGACTCAAAAGACTGATTAAAAAGCTCATTTACTACAAGCAACTTTGCAGATGAGTTAAGTTAAATCTGAGTATTCAATGCAATCCAGCGATCCAGAGTCCAGTCTTTCTGGGTTTTCTGCTGACATGTAGCAAATCCTGAGATTCTTGAGCATCCAGTGATCACAATCAGGAATCAGGATTCATAGTAAAAGGCTAAACGAGTAAATGGTCAACTCTGGAGCACTTAAAAAGGATAAAGAACCAAGTTATTCTAGTAGATGACAATTATTTCTGTAAATTCAGGTGATAGCTGCCAAAACAATGCATTCTGGTAGTAGCTGCCAAAACAATGCAGTATTGATCACAAAAGTATCTGAACCTGATTCCCATATACTGATTTATAGTATTATCTTGTGCCACTAGGCAGGCATAAATGCATAATTATATCCCACCATTCACAATGTGACCAAAGGAATTAATGAAAATCTTAACACCACCAACCCCCCCCCCCCCCCCCCTTCTCCCAAAAAAAAATTGCCATATTTTTTTTTTACTAAATCTTGTCAACTTTGATCATTTATTTTTGTAAAAGCTACTCTTTGTATTTCTTTTTGTTTGTCATGTTTCCTTATTGCATAGTTTCCAGTAACCAAAATCAAACATCTTGAACTTTTAAAAAAAAAATAATAATAATAATAATAATAAAATGATATTTTGAATGAACGAATTGAGACAAATCTAAAAAAAATCCAAATGACTCTTTTTTTCAGATATAAAATTTTTATTAATAAAATTTCTCTTATTTCAAAATGATGTTTGCAAATGGGACAAACAAAAAAGAACGAAGGGAAAAACTCCGTAAAATTTGAAGTTATGACATTTCACATCAAAACTCATTTAATATAAACTTTTTTTTTTTTAATCAAACTCAAACTAGGAAGTTTTGACCATTAAAGTAATACGTTGCATATTAATTTTAGATAGAGGTTAAATCTAATCAATTGCAAGAATGTAATGCCACACTTAATGAAATATTTGTTTGCATGGTCCCAGTCTCATCTTCGAGTTTGGTTGGTGGAGATGGATCCAGGCATCCAGTGAGTGAGGCTAAACAAATTATCTGTATGTCCATTCTCCCTAGGCCCCAGACAATCAGTAGGTAAACAAATAATAGAAATCAAAACCTAATGCAAGGAAAACTTTGGAAGTAAAAAAAACTTGGAGAGAAGCTTGCAGAACCTAACAATAGTTCATTCCTCTTCACACTCACTAATACAATTATGTCTTTCTACCTTTCTTTAAAGGTTACACAAACAATAAGCAATTGCATTGTGCAACTATATGAGTGCATGTGCTGAAAAATCAACTATCCAGTGACCATAGTAATCAAACAATTGAATGATACAGTTGACCTCTAAAAAGAGGATGCACATTATAGTTCACAAAATTTAGAATACATTTCACTCATTTTTAGAAGGACCACAGTCAATGTTACTAATAGAAAGCAAACAGATAGCAACAAATAACACACGTAACTTCTTAAGTCACAACCAATCCGGCAGGGGAAGCCAGAAGACTAGCGCCAGAACATATAGATTACATATAAGGAATAGTGATAAAAATATCTATTGCGCAATCAAAATAAATGGTTACTAACTTATCCAGGAAAAATTTATGCATAGGATCTGAAATTGCAGATTATACGACATTCTGTATCAACTTATACCAGAAGATTAGATCTCCAATTGTTTAAAGAGAAGATAGTATCCATGGATAAAACTCAACCAAAAATTAAAGTATCCATGGATAAAACTCAACTAAAAATTAAAGAGCCATACAAAAAGGAAAGCACCTGCTTTAGTCTTTGTTTGAGATGGCTGTACAACAACATGCATAACCATGACTCCACCAGTAAGCTCACCAAAAGGTGCCCGACACTGGCCAACAGTCTTATTATTCTCCAGTATCTTACCAAAGTTTATTAATTTGATCTCATTTGCCACTTTTGGTACAACAGTTTTTCCTGAGGAAACATCAGAAACAAAAATACATAAATTCCTAGTAGCTAAGCATTGGAAAAGAAACATATATTATCTACAGAAAGCTAAAAACCGATTAAAAAACAATAAGTAGATAATATTCATAGTAACTGCACAAAGAAAAGATATACGGTTAAATACACACCCACACTGCCACACACCCACCCATCATAAGAGGCTAGGACAATCACTATCAATAGAATACCTGGTGCCAATCTTAGTCCTAGAGAAATGACCATTATTGGGCGTTCATGACAGTGGTATGAACTTAATGTCTCCTAAACCCACAGTTTTGTCAAGTGAAGACAGAAGCTTCTTTTTAATGAAAAGGCTACATCTCAAATTCCGATGAGTGGGAGCAAAAGTACTAAATCACTAAAACAATTTCTGAGTTTAGTCCCCAAAAAAAAAAAAAAAAAAAAAAAAAATTGCAACCTTGTATGCAAGAACTGATGCGTGAACCATTCTATCTCCCCCTTGGTATACTGATGAAGATAAGAGACGGTTAACATGACTGGAAGCTTATGAGAACAATAACTGTTACATATATTAAAGGGTACTAATAATCACAATTTAACTTCTAGATACATAGCCAACAAACTAAGAGCAACTCCAACGGTAAGCTTATTGGCAAATTAGCTTGATATGCCACATAAGATTTTAAACTAATTTCCTTTATAGCTAGTTTGTGCCCAATGGTTAGCTACTAGCTTGGGATTTAAATAAGCCTTAATTTCTTAATTAGCTTTTCAAATTTAATTATATTAATATATCAGCCCCTCTTTTTGACAAGTTTTTTCCAAGCTAATTTCATTTTTTAGCTCCAATTGTCAAGCCAATAGCTAGGGAATTTTCTGAATTGAAAGTCCCTAGCTACAACCTTTGGAGATGCTCTAATACTAAACCAATCAAATAACAGCCACACTTCATTGATAAAAAAAAAAAAAAAAAAAAAAAACCTACTAAAATTATAATTCAAATAACCTCTGTATTCAGTCCTAAAAATAACTTTCGATAAAAGGAGCCAACAAACTATTTCGCATATCAATACGCTAAAACAATGAGTCAACCATTCGAATTGCCATCTTATCCTACATATTCATACAAGAAGACAGTAGACATGAACAGAAACTTCAGAATGGACATCCTTGCAATCTTTTCCTTTTAATTTGCCCTTCGTATATTATAAGGGTACTAGTAATCGCAATTCCACTTCTATTCAATACGAAGCTAACAAACCAATCCTAATTCAATCAATCAGCAGCTCCACACCACCCCAACAAGCCACCCCCTTCATCAATCCAAAAACCAACTAAAAATAAAACTGCACAATTCTATAAGCCAAAACCGGCAACCCCGAAAACAGCCAAGTTCACTAACATGGACTAGATCATAAATTTCATAACTAAAATCACTCTTCTCATCCACAATTCTGGGAAATTTAAACCAAGATTATCATCAAATAAAAACCATATAATATACAAAACTGATGATTATAACTCCATAAAAAGCAGAAAAACAATGAAATAATGAAATTAAATAGATGTTGAAGACAAACCTTTAGGCCACTCGGACACAATTCGTTCTTTCAACATCTCAATAGTCGAGGCAGAAGAGTAACGAAACGGACCAATATCTGATCCATCGTATAACCGGAACTTTATATCCACAAGATCTTCTTCCGGCATTTGTATTGAGTTGACTCGAACGATTCACCAAAATTCAACAACCCCAGAAAATAAAATTTTGAACCCAGAAAAATTCCTAAAGTGGGGGGTTGACCCACCAAACAAAATCGTCAAAAACAATTATGAATAATTCAGATAATTTATCAAAAATTAAACTGAAAATCACAGGAAAAAGTACCTGAATTTCAAGGAATAATTAAAGTAGGTGGATCTAGGTAAAGTAATCTTGGAAGAAGAAATTCGAATTGAAATTGTTGTTGTTGTTGATGATGATGGTTGAGTTGTTGATTGTATGACCAAGTATATTTAAAGTGAAATAGGAATTGGTTGCCAGAAATAAGGAAGATCTAGGAAGAAAAAGAGGAGATGAGAAAGAATGATCGAAAGAGGAAAGTTTGGAATTGGAAGTTAATTTTTGTTTATTTTGAGGGAAAAGGGTGTGTAAGACACTAAGACCCCATGGTAAAATTGGTGATGTTATCACACAGTGTGTTGTTGTCAATGGTAAGAGAATGGTGCTACCACTTTGGGTTGGTTGGTATACGTGTGTGTGTGAGGTGAGGAGATTGTTTACTTGACCTCATCAAACGAGTCGGTCGGGTTGGGTTTAGTAGGATAGCTTAGATTTTGAGTAGACTTTTTAATAATAAACTAATCTTCTGGCCCGTACAATGCACGGCTTATTCTTATATATAATGTAACTTTTTGTTTTATAATATGTTTTTAATTTATTGGAAGAAGAACGGATGAAAATTAGATAAGCTTTTAAGAGATATTAAGTTGGAGGAAAATGAACTAAACAACAATAATATGTGTTGATATGAATTATGGCTAGGTTTTATTTTATTTTTTACAACTTCCTCCGTTTTAGTAATATTACAACAACTAGCCTTTTACACTATTCATCACCCTTGTTTAACCACATATTATGATTTATACGTAAAGTAAAATATAGTCATGTGGGGTCTTGTTAGATTCGTCTCGTAAAATATTTTCACAATATCAACTTTTTATAATTTTTCCTTTTATATAATTATAGATATTTAGCATATAAAATGTGCTTTGGGATGCGTTAATTCATCCTTTTTGCAATATTGTAGAACAGGGGAATTATATGTTAGAAAGGGGTTTAAAAGGATAGGTTAAATAAGATAACATGTGGCATTATTCAATAAAAAAATAAAGTTGACATATGGCATGAATGCATTGTTTGTGTTTTTAAATACTAAGTATAGATTTTTGACATTTTTATATTAAGTTTTGACATTTTTCATATCAGATTTTTATAATTAAAAAACTTTTGTGTACACCCGGTACACAATTATATTAGTGCACAACAAACAATATTAGGGTAAGGTCTAAAAGCAATATAATTACTTTAAATCACTAAGATTTTGTTTTCAATCATTTAGAAAGTATGAGTTTACCAATAAAACATAGATAATTTTATTTGTATTGGGTAACTTTATACATATTAGGATAACTTTTGATAAGTTTAAGAGATAACTTTTGACCGTTTTATGGAAACTTTACAACGGAATTATTGTACACCCAATTTTAAAAAGTTTGTGCTTATAAATTTACATCAGGTTGAGAAATTTTTGTATTAGATTTTGACAATATCAACTTTTGACTTTTTACAATTAGAATTTGATAATTTTACATCAAATTTTGATATTCTTAGAGAAATATTAGCTCTATCTTGTTTATAGACTTTTTTCCTATGTCACATTAGATTTTAATAATTTTTAATATTTTACAATTATGTTAACACTCATGAAGATTCAACTAAATTTTAGAATCATTTAAGAATTCATAAATATATATATGAATTTTTTTTTCCTTTTTACATATGATATTTTAATAGAAAAGTTTACAATGGTATAGTAAGTTAGTAAGTTACATATTGGACATACCTAAAATTAAAATCAAACTAGGAGATACATAATTACATGAATATTGTGATATACATAAGACCATAATTGTACAATTTAAATCTTGTTATAATTTAAATTTGTTGATGATAAATTTACTTAATTTTATTTTAACAAAAAAAAATTATAAGTTGATAATATTCAAATAATTTATGTTCGTGCCCTTCAAAAAATTATATTTGTGACTGGGTACATGATAAAATTAAAATACAACAAAAAATAGTAGATAATATAGTTTTTAGATTAAAATACAACAAAAAATAGCAAATAACAGGATACTTTATATTAAAATACAATAAACAATGTTATCAACAAAAAAACACAACAATCAATTGCAAATAAACGAACACTTTACTTTTGTTAGGTTTTACTAGTATAAATCAAATACAATTTGTGGGAAAAAAACCTAAAACTGGTGTATAATATCAACTAATTATACAACCAAATCAATACAACAATGTATAATCAAACCAAGCACTTTTAATACAAAGAATTACATAAATTACAATGTATTTAACTAGAATGAAAGATATATAACTTGCCTCACTTCCAAGCCTTCACAAAAGAACATGAACATGAGAATTGCAATGACCACGTGAGTCTCAAACCTTGATACTTTGTCTTAGGCGTGTGAAACACTTTCCTAAAGAGATTAATTTTCCCCACAATGATGCTTGGGTTTATACCGAAAATTCTCTTTGAGATACAAAAGACAACACTTTGTTCTTTGCATTAAGAGACGAAATTAGATGATCAAATTCACAAAATTTGGCTAAATTGATAGAGTTTTCAATAAGAGTTTGCAAGATTCTTGAGAGAAAAAGTGTGGAGAATCCTTGGAGAAGAAAATATGAAACTGAAGTTCTATTTTTCAGAAAAACGAAGCCCCTTTAATAAAAGGAATAACCGCACGAAAATCGCAGACAAAGGAAGCAGCGCGGGCGCGACTCATGGCGGCGCAAGCGCGCGGGCGCGCCTCTCCAATTCTGCCAAAATCTTTCCTCGATCCAGAGAGTTGGCGCAATTTTGTCGCGCTTTCAACGCGGGTCGCGCCTACCTGGCTCGGGCGCGCCACTTCGAAATCGAAATTTCTTCACTGGATCCAGAAAGTAAGCGCGATTTTATCACGCCTGATTCACGGGTCGCGTAATCCTTACGGATTCATACACTCTAAATTTCTAACAAATTTTTTTTTTCAAAAAATTAAATCAATTTATTGTTAGTGATAATTTTTTTTAAAAAAAAATAAAAGTTTATAATTATCTTTCATCAAAACGCTGTGTTTTGGTATGAAGTTCCAAGATTCCATTCAAAGCTTTGTTGAGATTGTGCTTCATATATTTTATGAATTCTTGTCTAAAGACAATTGAATAGTAATTTGCTAATGTCATGTAAGTCTTAAGACATTAGGATTATGTTTTAGTGCAATACATAAAATAACTTTGCTAAAATAATACATTTATTAAATATCACTTCGCCTTAAAATTAAAACAATTTGACTTTCAATGAAGTTTGTGAGTTTATTGATACACAACTTTGATTATACACATATTTTATGTATGTAGTATCCATTACGGAGTAGTAAAATTTAATAAACATTATTATTTGTAAAATATAATTTGAGACTAATCCAAAATATTTAATATAACAAAATCTATTTTGTTATAAATATTAGGAAAATAGAGTTACTATATGAATTGTGCAAAAGTCAAATTACTGTAAGTTAAAGAGAAAAAGAAAAAAAAAATTATAGTCTGCTTCCACAAAGTAAGTTGTAGCGTTAAAACCTAAACGTGTCTAAGGCGCGGCTGGTTGCATCATGTGGCCCCTTGTAAAAGAACAAAACAACCCCTAAAACACTGATCGAGTAACCCCTTTAACACTAATTGAGTAACCCCTAAGCTATAACGGTGACGAAGTAACCATTATAACTCTAACGAAGTAACCCTAAACACTAACCAAGTAACCCCTGTAACACTCATGACGTAACCCCTATAATGGCTGGCCACACCGTGTAGCCAGCCACATATAAGAATTTGTGATATCTAAATCTATGTTACATGGACTCAGATAGAAGGATCCAATACTGGTACGGATTCGAGTGTCTGGTACGTCAACTCCGAAGTTTCAGGACACGGGGACTCTGTCCGAGGTTAAGACACGGGTACGAGGTGACAGGATAAAGTCGTATCACCTAATCAAAAATAATTCCTAAAACCACTAACTAACATAGATAGGGAAGCAGGGTTGAATCCACATGAAAATAGTGTTATTTTATTCCTAATAAATTATTATAATTTAGATTATCAAGAAACAAGGAAGAATTGTGAGAATTATACTATGACAATAAATAAAATAAGGAAATAAGAAATAACAAAAAGATCTAGGGTCATAGGTTCACCAATAATTAATACTCCGGGATAAAACATAACAATCAATTATCAATGCATAAATTAACCATATTATAAAGGGCTTTCGCTACGTATTATAATCACAGAATTAATCTGTCGGTATTAAATCGCATCTCTCGAATCTTGACTTAACCATTTATAAATTAACCTGCCTATTGAAACTAAGCCTAAACATTAATTCTCATCTCTCGAATCTCGAATCAATATTGCATAACTCATACAATTAAACCAGGCTTAATCTAATTGCACAACATTAAATCAATCAATAGGAAATCAATCAAGCATTGACAATCAACAATAATAAACTACCCCTTCATATTATTTATGGATCCCCACAACCCTAGAAATAAAACTACTCACACATATATAAATCTAAACTAAGCAGAGCAAATAAACAAGACATAATTAATCAAAGCAATTAATTACTGAAAATAAAAGGGGGAAGAAATCATTACCAAAATAAGCGGAAATAATGAATTGCATAAACTAAAAGTGTAGAGAGAGAAAATAAGAGTATTAACCAAAAGCTTAAAACTAAAATATGAGAAATTAACTAAAGATAAGAGGTCCTCGTCACTTGCTTAGAAAAACGTATTTATACTTAAGCTCAAAAATCCTAATTAACAACAAATTAAAATCGTCGAAACTCCTCTTAGAAACACGCGCCCGGTCGGGCGGAGCTTCGCCCTCTGCCGAACCGGGCCCGCCTTTTTTAATAGTGGATCTTCGCTCGCGCCCGGTTGAGCGTGAGACAGGGCAAAGCGCTGCTTTCTTCTTCCTTCCTCGCCCGGCGCCTTAGGGCAAACCCACCCGGTCGGGCGAGCTCCCAGGCAAGGGACTATCTTCGGTTTAGGCTACTTCTCTTGGCCCAATTTCGGGTTTCCACCTTGGGTCTTTAATACTTGATCCATTGTCTCGGTCTCTTTTTTGCCGAGCCCTTAATCACCGATTTGATGACTCTAACCGGTCTTGGGCTACGAAATATGGTCATATTTCTCCAATGCTCGTAGTGGCTTATCATAAGTCCGGGAAAATGCTCCAAATCTGCAACATCCTATAAAACAATACCAAATCTACGAAAACACATATTAGTAATAAAAGTGGCTCTAAAGAGCAAAAAAAAAATACTCCTAAATATGACCAAGGGATCGGGGTAAAACACTATATAAAATGAACATATCACGGGGACACGGCAAAAATCTTATTTCTAGTAATAATTTTAAATAGATATGAATTTAAAAGTCTAACACACACAAGTCAAATGTAATTTCTAGTCAAAGGGTCAAGTTTAAAAAAAAAAAGGAAAAAGGAGTGGTATGTTTTAAATAAAAATTTTACTGTAAATCAACAAACGTATGGCTTATTTTTAAAAAAATAAATAAAAGAAAGATAGTTGTAGCTTTACTCCTTTCTTTTTTTTTTTTTTTTTTTTTACCTATATCCCACATGGTCATATTCCCTATAATTTGTACTCCTTTTACTTTTACCAACCTCATTCTCTACCCTCTACCTCTTTCCTTTTCTCTAATTTTTTCCATGGTAAAATATTCGAGTTTTGAAACCATGGCTACCCTCTCGTTCTCTCTCCTCTCCCTCTTTTCTTCACTGTCGTGTCTGAAAAGGCAAGGGCGCAGCCACGCAAGGGGGGGATGGTGGAAGCCTAGCCTCCCGTGGCCCAACTGGTGATATATGTATTATATAGTCTGGCCCCCAGAGGTTACTAATAAATAGCAAATATTTATCTTAAATGCAATGATGTCAATGATAGCTCAGTTGGTAGTATGAGCTTTGTATGGTGAGAAATTGAGAAGGGTCTCAAGTTCGACTCCCACTTTAAGTGAATTTTTTTCTCCCTTCATCTTTTTTACTTTTTGGGTTTTTTTAATTTTTTTAGGTTAACTTTATCGAGTATTGGCCCCTTTAGATTTTAATTTCTGGTTTCGCCTTTGGTGTCAGGTCTGACCCGGATTTTGTACCTGAGCCCGGGTTGTGTCGTGTCGACACGGGTATGAAGGGGTAAAGTGTCTAGTCCATTTGTGTGTGTGTGTGTATGTACCAAGTTTTAAAATAAATCATTGATACAAAATTAGTTTGGAATTGATATGATTTTAAACGATTTATATTATGTAGTAGGCATATAATACCTAATAATAATATTGGTGAAAATTTTCTATTAAAAAAATATAAAAAAAAATAGCAAAGTAAACTTTAAATATTAGAAATTTCTAAAAATTAGCCAAAATAAATTAAACAAAAATATTGTTCTAAGCCCGTTGGGTTGACCCGAACCCGAAACTTTTGGACTAGCGTTGAACATGTCTTGACCCGTGACCTGAAGTGACTCGACCCGTAATGATCCAGACCCGATTGACAGGTCTACATACAATAATAAAAACATATTAGATTGTGAAGTATTTTCAATTGATTAGAATACACTGCCTCAGTTCCTGAAAGTTCGACTCACTTTGCATTTGCATGATCTCCAATGAACATCTTTGACCATTAATAACTTTGGCTATGTATAAGTAAAAATTTTAAAAAGTTGATACTTGAAATTTTATCATCAGGGGAATCTAATAAGATCAAATTTGGTAATTTATTTTGATTGTATAAATCATAAAATGTGGTCAAAGTTATTTTATTTTGACCACATGAATAGTAAATGAGTCAAAATTTCAGGAACAGAATTAGTACTATAAATGAATGTTGTACGTTTTGAACTACTTCATTCGCTCCAAAAAAATAATTATGATATAAAAATAAACTACTCCCTCCGTTTCGTATTAATCGCAACGCTTTCCTTTGTCATCCGTTTTATATTATTTGCAACACTTTTATATTTGGAAAGGACCCCATTATTTTATAATTTCTTTATCCCACTAATCCCACTTTCACAAATATTTTATTATTTCTCTTTCTGACCAACCCCACTTACACTACTTTTTTATTATTTCTCACTCACAACTAGAAAACAGCTAATTTACGAGGGACATATTCCCTCGAAAAACATTAAAAATCCGTCGGAAAGTCCAGTTTCCGACGGAATTCCGTCGGAACTCGCTGTCGGAGACCCCTTTGTAGGAAATTTGGGTTATACCGAGGGATTTTCCGTCGAAAACATCCTTACCGAGGGAATTTTCGACGGATTTTAGTTTCTCGGAACCTAAGTTTGACCAGAATTGGAAGTCCGTTGCAAGCTTCCGACGGAATGAAATCCCTCGGAATTTTCCCCTGTTCCGACGGAAATCCCCACGTTTTCGAGGGAAATTTCGTCGGAAAAGGGGAAAATTACGAGGGATCTTTTCCGTCGGAAGGTCCCCTTTTCCGAGGGAAAACAATTTCGTCGGAAGATCACCTATTCCGAGGGATTTTATTTCCGTCGGAAGCTCAAATTTTCCGAGGGATTAGAATTTCGTCGGAACTTTTCTTTTTTGGTATGAGATAAATTTCTATATTTGGCTATATATTTTCCTCCGGGACAAACCTGTAATTTCTGCTTCGTATATTATATTACTCATTGAATAATTTGTGCAAAAATATATATATATATATATATTTATATATATATATATAGATACTAATTCCAATATTTACAATAAACACTAAGTTAATATTTTGATTACAACTAACAAACAATAAGTTCATCAATGCTATACAACAGCGCGAGAGCCCTGGCCAGCTCCACCAAATCTCGGGTCGTCGTCCCTAGGATCTCAAAATTGAGGTCGCACGTTGGAACATGGGTCATTGGCGTAACGACCCATCATCCTTTCTTCCAGCCTCTTCTTCATTTCTTCCATTTGGGCTTGTAGTTGGGCTTGAACTTGAGCTTGAACTTGGGCTTGAACTCGGGCTTCCATGTCGACTTCCATTTGTTCCCGAATAGCCTGGACCCTGGATTCCATCTGATCCTGCATCTGAGAAACAAAGGAGGGCGTGTACTGCAAGGAAGAGGTGGAAAGTCGGCGACCTATCTGGCTGCCATAGTACATGTCAGCACTTTCGCCTAGTCCCTTCACACGTCATTTTTTGTTCCGACCACCCACTGTCTCCCAGTACAGCTCATTCGGACTCTTCTGAGTCCTTTGAGTGCTAGCCGCCTCAACCCTATTTTGGTAGGCCTCCTACAAGATAAACATATAAAAGGGAACAAACGAGGTAGTAAGTTATACAAATAAGCTAAACCAAATTGAGCCAACTATGAAGTATATGACCTTTCTTTCTCTAAACATGCATATTTTAGGTATTGTAAGGGGTTCATGACTTGAAATCACAAAAAAATACAACTCCCTAAGGTTTGGGACGCATTTTGAGCCAAATGGAGCCAAATATGGCCTGTATGACCTATTCTTTGCCCATTTTCTATGTTTTTGACCAAATGAACTATTTCTTTCTCTAAAAATCTCTATTAAAGGTATTCTAAGGGGTACATGCCTTGAAATTTCACAAAAATACAACTCCCTAAGGTTTGGGACGCATTTTGGAGCCAAATTGAGCCAACTATGGCCTATATGACCTATTCCTTGCCCATTTTCTCTGTTTTGACCAAATGAACTATTTTTTTCTCTAAACATGCATATTTTAGGTATTATAAGGGGTACAGGCCGTGAATTCAAAAAAAAACTACAAGTCCCTAAGGTTTGGGACGCATTTTGAGCCAAATGGAGCCAAATATGGCCTATATGAACTATTCTTTGCCCATTTTCTATGTTTTTGACCAAATGAACTATTTCTTTCTATAAAAATCTCTATTACAGGTATTCTAAGGGGTACATGCCTTGAAATGCCAAAAAAATACAACTCCCTAAGGTTTGGGACGCATTTTGGAGCCAAACTGAGCCAACTATGGCCTATATAACCTATTTCTTGCCCATTTTCTATGTTTTTGACCAAATGAACTATTTCTTTCTCTAAACATGAATATTTTAGGTATTATAAAGGGTACATGCCGTGAAATCACAAAAAACTAAAAGTCCCTAAGGTTTGGGACGCATTTTGAGCCAAATTGAGCCAACTATGGCCTATATGACCTATTCCTTGCCCATTTTCTATGTTTTTGACCAAATGAACTATTTTTTTCTCTAAACATCTCTATTACAGGTAGTCTAAGGGTTTCATGACTTGAAATCACAAAAAAATACAAGTCCCTAAGGTTTGGGACGCATTTTGAGCCAAATGGAGCCAAATATGGCCTGTATGACCTATTCTTTGCCCATTTTCTATGTTTTTGACCAAATGAACTATTTCTTTCTCTAAAAATCTCTATTACAGGTATTCTAAGGGGTAAATGCCTTGAAATTCCAAAAAATACAACTCCCTAAGGTTTGGGACGCATTTTGGAGCCAAATTGAGCCAACTATGGCCTATATGACCTATTCCTTGCCCATTTTCTCTGTTTTGACCAAATGAACTATTTGTTTCTCTAAAAATTCATATTTTAGGTATTATAAGGGGTACAGGCAGTGAAATAAAAAAAAAAACTACAAGTCCCTAAGGTTTGGGATGCATTTTGAGCCAAATGGAGCTAAATATGGCCTATATGACTTATTCTTTGCCCATTTTCTATGTTTTTGACCAAATGAACTATTTCTTTCTATAAAAATCTCTATTACAGGTATTATAAGGGATACATGCCTTGAAATGCCAAAAAAATACAACTCCCTAAGGTTTGGGACGCATTTTGGAGCCAAACTGAGCCAACTATGGCCTATATAACCTATTCCTTGCCCATTTTCTATGTTTTTGACCAAATGAACTATTTCTTTCTCTAAACATGCATATTTTAGGTATTATAAGGGGTACAGGCCGTGAAATCACAAAAAACTACAAGTCCCTAAGGATTGGGACGCATTTTGAGCCAAATTGAGCCAACTATGGCCTATATGACCTATTCCTTGCCCATTTTCTATGTTTTTGACCAAATGAAATATTCTTTTCTCTAAACATCTCTATTACAGGTATTATAAGGGTTTCATGACTTGAAATCACAAAAAAATACAAGTCCCTAAGGTTTGGGACGCATTTTGAGCCAAATGGAGCCAAATATGGCCTGTATGACCTATTCTTTGCCCATTTTCTATGTTTTTGACCAAATGAACTATTTCTTTCTCTAAACATCTCTATTACAGGTATTATAAGGGGTAAATGCCTTGAAATTCCAAAAAAATACAACTCTCTAAGGTTTGGGACGCATTTTGGAGCCAAACTAAGCAAACTATGGCCTATATAACCTATTCCTTGCCCATTTTCTATGTTTTTGACCAAATGAACTATTTCTTTCTCTAAACATGCATATTTTAGGTATTATAAGGGGTACAGGCCGTGAAATCACAAAAAACTATAATTCCCTAAGGTTTGGGACGCATTTTGAGCCAAATTGAGCAAACTATGGCCTATATGACCTATTCCTTGCCCATTTTCTATGTTTTTGACCAAATGAACTATTTTTTTTCTCTAAAAATATCTATTACAGGTATTCTAAGGGTTTAATGACTTGAAATCACAAAAAAATACAAGTCCCTAAGGTTTGGGACGCATTTTGAGCCAAATGGAGCCAAATTTGGCCTGTTTGACCTATTCTTTGCCTATTTTCTATGTTTTTGACCAAATGACTATTTCTTTCTCTAAAAATCTCTATTACAGGTAGTCTAAGGGGTACATGCCTTGAAATTCCAATAAAATACAACTCCCTAAGGTTTGGGAAGCATTTTGGAGCCAAATTGAGCCAACTATGGCCTATATGACCTATTCCTTGCCCATTTTCTATGTTTTGACCAAATGAACTATTTCTTTCTCTAAACATTCATATTTTAGGTATTATAAGGGGTACAGGACGTGAAATCACAGAAAAATACAAGTCCCTAAGGTTTGGGACGCATTTTGAGCCAAATGGAGCCAAATATGACCTGTATGACCTATTCTTTGCCCATTTTCTATGTTTTTGACCAAATGAACTATTTCTTTCTATAAAAATCTATATTACAGGTATTCTAAGGGATAAATGCCTTGAAATGCCAAAAAAATACAACTCCCTAAGGTTTGGGACGCATTTTGGAGCCAAACTGAGCCAACTATGGCCTATATGACCTATTCCTTGCCCATTTTCTATGTTTTTGACCAAATGAACTATTTTTTTCTCTAAACATCTCTATTACAGGTATTCTAAGGGTTTAATGACTTGAAATCACAAAAAAATACAAGTCCCTAAGGTTTGGGACGCATTTTGAGCCAAATGGAGCCAAATATGGCCTGTATGACCTATTCTTTGCCCATTTTCTATGTTTTTGACCAAATGAACTATTTCGTTCTCTAAAAATCTCTATTACAAGTAGTCTAATGGGTACATGCCTTGAAATTCCAAAAAAATACAACTCCCTAAGGTTTGGGACGCATTTTGGATCCAAATTGAGCCAACTATGGCCTATATGACCTATTCCTTGCCCATTTTCAATGTTTTGACCAAATGAACTATTTGTTTCTCTAAACATGCATATTTTAGGTATTATAAGGAGTAAAGGCCGTGAAATCACAAAAAACTACAAGTCCCTAAGGTTTGGGACGCATTTTGAGCCAAATGGAGCCAAATATGGCTTGTATGACCTATTCTTTGCCCATTTTCTATGTTTTTGACCAAATGAACTATTTCTTTCTATATACATCTCTATTACAGGTATTCTAAGGGGTAAATTCCTTGAAATTCCAAAAAAATACAAGTCCCTAAGGTTTGGGACGCATTTTGGAGCCAAACTGAGCCAACTATGGCCTATATAACCTATTCCTGTCCCATTTTCTATGTTTTTGACTAAATGAACTATTTCTTTCTCTAAACATGCATATTTTAGGTATTATAAGGGTTACTGGCCGTGAAATCACAAAAAACTACAAGTCCCTAAGGTTTGGGACGCATTTTGAGCCAAATTGAGCCAACTATGGCCTATATGACCTATTCCTTGCCCATTTTCTATGTTTTTGACCAAATGAACTATTTTTTTCTCTAAAAATCTCTATTACAGGTATTCTAAGGGTTTCATGACTTGAAATCACAGAAAAATACAAGTCCCTAAGGTTTGGGACGCATTTTGGAGCCAAACTGAGCCAACTATGGCCTGTATTAACTATTCTTTGCCCATTTTCTATGTTTTTGACCTAATGAACTATTTCTTTCTCTAAACATGCATATTTTAGGTATTATAAGGGGTACAGGCCGTGAAATCACAAAAAACTACAAGTCCCTAAGGTTTGGGACGCATTTTGAGCTAAATGGAGCCAAATATGGCCTGTATGACCTATTCTTTGCCCATTTTCTATGTTTTTGACCAAATGAACTATTTATTTCTCTAAACATGCATATTTTAGGTATTATAAGGGGTACAGGCCGTGAAATCACAAAAAACTACAAGTCCCTAAGGTTTGGGACGTATTTTGAGCCAAATGGAGCCAAATATGGCCTGTATGACCTATTCTTTGCCCACTTTCTATGTATGTTGATCAAATGAACTATTTTTTTCTCTAACCATCTATATTACAGGTAATTTAAGGGGTAACTGCCTTGAAATTCCAAGAAAATACAACTCCCTACGTTTTGGGACGCATTTGGAGCCAAATTGAACCAACTATGAAGTATATGACCTATTCTTAGCCCATTTACTACGTTTTCGACCAAATGACCTATTTATTTCTATAAACATGCATATTTTAGGCATTCTAAGGGGTTCATGACTTGAAATCACAAAAAAATACAAGTCCCTACGTTTTGGGACGCATTTGGAGCCAAATTGAACCAACTATGAAGTATATGACCTATTCTTAGCCCATTTACTACGTTTTCGACCAAATGACCTATTTATTTCTCTAAACATGCATATTTTAGGCATTCTAAGGGGTTCATGACTTGAAATCACAAAAAAATACAAGTCCCTACGTTTTGGGACTTATTTGGAGCCAAATTGAACCAACTATGAAGTATATGACCTATTCTTAGCCCATTTACTACGTTTTCGACCAAATGGCCTATTTCTTTCTCTAAACATGCATATTTTAGGCATTCTAAGGGGTTCATGACTTGAAATCACAAAAAAATATAAGTCCCTACGTTTTGGGACGCATTTGGAGCCAAATTGAACCTAATGAACTATTTCTTTATCTACACCTATTCATGAATAATGAACCAAGGAAAAAAGTTTAGGGAATTTGTTACCGCGATCTGCTGAGCTGTGGGGTTTACTGGCACTGTGCCTTTCCCAAGAAACTCCTTGAAGTGTGTCTTCAGAAACAGCTCAGGAGTTGTTGGTAGCTGGCCCTTGTTCTTCGCCGCCTTTGATACAAAAAAAAAGGAATAATCGTTAACCATGTCAAACTCTTGTTACATTGAAATTCACAAATGTCTTGTAATATAAGATATTTTTAAATAAACTTACCATCCTTTTTGCATGTTGGGTAGCTGCCAACGAACCCTAAAAGTGGGTCCCTCGGACGGGATTTTCCATAGAACCGCCCCTTCTGTTCTTCTGGTTCTGCGCTGACCTCTCCTTGTAAGTTGTATCGTTAGCAACAATGTCCATCATCTGCTTGTGGAGCTCCGCACTCAACCAACTTGGCCTGGCGCCTTTCATCTTGTGCGTGATGGTGTGGAACATGTCACGCAGGCGTGTGGCTACCCTCCTCCGGAATATGATCTTCACTAGCTCATCCATCTGAGGTGCCCATCTGTATTGTGCCTGCAAATGATAAAATACAAAAGTTATACACAAAACTAAATCAACACAATAGCTAAAACATGTATTAACCAAGACCCAAAAATATCATACGCTGAACAAGTTCCACCAGTGTTCCTTCGTAGCTGGAGGCACTTCGGAGAAGTTCCTCCAAGGGGCTCGGTAGTATCCAGTAATCGTACCGGATACCGCACTCCGAACCTTAGGATCATCAAACCTATCACAAACGGGAAACAACAATGTTAAACAAGTTCGAAATATGTAATATAAAACAAATGTATCTGATCTTCCATATCATGATATTTACTTACCACAGCGTAGTAGGGTCCAAAAGCGGGAGCTGTGACTCATCCCGTGGCTCGTCCTCTGACTCATCCCGATGCCCATCATCTACAGGAGTGGATGGGGACGTCTGATCATCAGCCAAATCGGCTGCCTCCGCATCGAACATCTCCTCATCCTGGTCGTCGGTGAACAGGGCGCGGGCGGTCTCTTTCTCTTTCCCCCTTGCTTTCTTTGACGACTGCCCACTTTTTCCACCTGCCATGACTACCTGAATCAGATGTTAGTAAAATGACAAGATATTATAAATAAGGAGTGCAGTGCAACGTAATATGGCTTTTATACAAACACTAAAAAGTTTTACATTAGCCTCATTAATATTTTGATTTTACAATAAGAAGCATACGTTTAAAGGAGATAAACATTTTCTCCTATTCAGTACTCTCATCACTACTTTCACTACTAGAGTTGTCAGTACTATCATCTAAAGCTACATCGATGTCATCATCATCGTCACTATCACTAGAGCCAATACTAGATTCATCGTCTTCATCGCTTGAGATCACAAAGCCATCGTCATCGTCTTCATCATCATCATCCATAGCATAGTCTAGAATGTCACTCGGCGGGCAAAGCGTTGCATGTAATGTTGGGGATGGTGATTGCAGAAACTCTAAGTCCACCGGAGCATCAACCACTGACCTTGCATATGTTTTAAACACAGACCACCATTGAACTCGGTCCCGTTTCAGGCTAGGGTATGATGCGTAGTACACTTGAGTCACTTGGTAAGATAAAACAAATGGATCATATTTGGGGTATTTCTTAGTATGATTTACTTCGATTAGCTTGTATTGTTCGTGTAAGTTCATTCCCCTACCACAATCCATCCAATTGCACTTAAACAGAATTGTCTTGTACTGTCTCTTGGGTCCCGTGTAGACAAGTTCAATTATGTCGTCTAAGATGCCGAAGTACTCTCCGCCATCCTCACTTGATACACACCCCATAATTCATGGTGGATTTGTGCTTGCCATGGGCATGTGTATGGAAATTAAATCCACCTACAAAATCTGGCCCCAAGTACGAACTCGCCTGAAGGGACGCATGCACAACGCTCGCAAGACATCCGAATTTGGCTTCTCTTTGACCACCTATAAAGTGGTTGAATATCAGCATCAAGGTTCCTGAATTCAATGAATTGAAATGTAACATGTAAAATTCATTATTATTTCACGGTTACACCGCGTATATCACCTTGTGATGAAACCAATCAGCAAATTCAGTTTCGAAATTCTCCATGACATCTTCTCTACGCAGGAAAGGTCGAGTACTAAGAATGTAGTCCTCAAACTTCCTACGAGGCCAAATACACAATGTAAATCTACAAAGTCATCATTGTAAATGATCGTAAATATGAATACACTGAATACCTGGGCCTAATATACCTTTCGTATTCGCCAAGAATGCCGGTGTTTCGTAACACGAACAAATGTGCACACTCGAGTTCTTTATCACCTAAGAACCGAGTTCTACCCTCATTTGACACACGACCACTGTCCTCTTTGAACAACTCTGGTATTTCAGCATCGTCCGATGTGGACTCAACGTCGGCATTCACATTTCGACCAAGATCTCGAGTTTTAGTGTCAACTGTCGACTGAAAGTAATTGGAGTAGAAGTTTGCTATCTCTTCAGTGAGATAAGCATTGCATATGGACCCTTCAACTCGAGCCTTGTTCCCAATTTTCCGTTTCAAATGATTCAGGAACCTGCAATTACAGTTGTGGTGTAACTGTATGAACAATTGATTAGGATGTAAAATAAAGGATGTGAAATAAGGGTATTTGATTTACCTTTCGAAGGGATACATCCACCTGTATTGTACAGGACCACATAACTTTCCCTCGTACGGAAAATGTGTAGGCAAATGCTGCATGGAGTTAAAGAATGCAGGAGGGAAGATCTTCTCAAGCTTGCAGAGGATCTCAGGTATGTTTTTCTCCAATCGCTCCATGTTACTAACTGATGTTGTATAGCAACACAAGTCTCGGAAGAATTGGCTGATCTCTGTAATTGAATTCCAAATATGGCCAGGGAGCAATTCCCTCAAAGCTGTGGGCAACAACCTCTCCATGAACACGTGACAGTCATGGCTTTTCATTCTATAGAGCTTACACGCTTCCAAATCTACGCATCTGCTCAAATTGGAGGCGTAACCATCAGGGAACCGCAGCTGTTTAACCCTCTCACACAAAACTTTTCTCTAAGCCTTGTCAAGAGCGAATGGAGCCTTTGGCATTACCTCTTTTCCTCTATCATCCTCTTGAAGATGAACCTGGGGACGTTTACAATATTTAGAAATGTCGTTCCGAGCTGAAGGGGTGTCACACGTAAGCTTTTTCACATCCATTACAGTGTAAATTAACTGATCAAAGAAGTTCTTCTCGATGCGCATGACATCTAAGTTGTGACGAATGAGGAGATGCTTTCAATATGGGAGCTCCCACAAGGTGCTTTGCTTGAACCACCCCTTCTTTTCATTTTTCAGCCTTTTAATTGAATCGGGTCCATCTGTAGCCTTCGGAAGGTCCTTGACACATTCCCACAGCTCCTCTCCTGACATGATGTGTGGAGGGGCTCTTTTCTCTACTTTGTTTCTACAGAATGCTGGTTTACTGTTCCGAAAAGGGTGATCTGTCGGCAGGAATTGTCGGTGGCAATCAAACCAAGAAACTTTACCACTATGTTCAAGCCAAAATGCTTTGGTCTTCTCCATGCAATGTGGACAAGCTTTCTTACCAGCCGTGGCCCAACCAGACAACATGACATAAGCCGGGAAGTCACTAACGGTCCATAAGATGGCTGCTCGAAGATTGAAATTCTGTTTCTTCGAAATATCATAAGTAGCCGCGCCGACTTCCCACAACAGTTTCAACTCCTCTATCAACGGTTGCATGTAAACATCCAAGTTGCCCTTAGGGTTTTTTGGACCAGGAACGAGCAACGAAAGGAACATGAATTGTCTTTTCATGCACATTGAGGGAGGCAAGTTATAAGGGGTCAAAATGACAAGCCAACAAGAATATTGACCCCCAAACTTACCATGAGGAGCAAAACCATCTGTACACAAGCCAAGTCTCACATTACGAGGCTCAGAAGCAAACTCTGGAAACCGAAAATCGAGGTGCTTCCAAGCTGCGCTGTCACTAGGGTGTGTCATTGTGCCTTGAACTCTAGGATTTTTCGAATGCCATGTCATTTCCTCCGAAATGTTCTTCGTTGCAAACAGTCTTTGCAACCTGGGTGTGATCGGAAAATAAAATAGAACATTCAAAGGCACTAGGCTGCCTTTGGAAGTCTGCTTGTATCGGTCGCTGCCACACACCCTGCATTCAGACAACTGAGCATCATCCTTCCAAAACAACATACACCCTTTCGGGCACGCATGAATCTTTTGACGGGACAGTTCCAACCCCTTCACAATCTTCTTCACCTCGTAGAAAGTGTCAGCCATATGATTGTTGTTCGGAATCGCCTCACTTAGCAGAGAAGCAAACCCATCAACACATCTGTGAGACAAATTATACTCACATTTGAGACTAGTGATTCTAGAGGCCATCTCTAACACAGACAAAGAACTCCCTTCGTATAATGGCCTTTCAGAAGCCTTCAACAAATCCAGAAAATGCTTAGCCGTTGCATTAGGCTCCTCCTCTGATGAAACACTAGCCTCCTCGGAATGCCCCTGATCTTGACTATGACCAAAAGCATCCAAAACCATGTCATGATATTCATTGGACCGCCGTTCGGGAACTCCCGGATACCCCTCCCCTTGACACATCCACACGTAGTAGTTAGGTACGAAACCCTTGTCATACAGATGAATTTTAACCATATCCGCATTCCAAAGGCGTTTGTTCTTACATTTAACACATGGATACCTAACCTCATCCGGATTACTACTCTCGGAATGATCTCTGACATACTGAATGAATTCATCAACTCCTTTCACGAAATCTGGGTTAATACTTTGCCCAATCGTCCTTTTATACATCCAGCTACGTTCTCTTCGTTTCATGATTACAACTTCTACACAGCTCATGCATATGTACAATCACATTAGTCATGAACGGTATTTCGCAGTCATTATCCACCACAACGTTATGGAAATGCAAATGAGATTTGAAATGCTTCCAAAGGGTCCTTATCACTCCAACCTAACCCATCCTTGTACGTTTATTCTCACTGGTGAATGTAACCCAGGTTTTCAATTCTATGGAAAATCCGCCAGCATTTCCCTATAGTTCTCCAAGTACACGATGTAGGCGATTATACACACCTACATATGTACCCAGAGAACACGGTAGAGAAGTGCATGAAAAGGCAGGATTTTCCCTAGAATCAAAAACAAGGCTTACATTCACCACCTAAGTGAGAATAAGCGTACAAGGACAGTCCCAACCGGGGACTATTCAAGACATACTCCTAATGTGTATGCCTTGAACGGGTATCTAGGCATATGATTATGCAAATGATTCATTTATACATATATATAGTATATATATATATACATATATATAGTATATATATATATACATATATATAGTATATATATATATACATATATATAGTATATATATATACATATATATATATATATATAAACTAACTTGCATTAAATTAAACTAACAAATATATCATAATTTATCTAAAGAGAACTAACATATCATAATTGATTAGGGGATTTTGCTCCCACCAATCGGAATGCGCCAAGTGGACCAATCAGGTCCTGCCAAGTGTCTCCTAGTTGGAACTGTCAGGACTTGCCACGTGGCACGCGCTTATTCGTCCACCTTGGACCTGTTATGTCACGACATGTGGCATACTCCATGCCTAATGGAGAAACCGGCCACCCAGGCCCAACTTCCGAGGGAAGCCCAATCGGCCCTAGGTTTACCTAAACCTAGGATGGGCACGTTTCCCAAGGTTATAAATACCTCCCTTAATCCTCATTAAGGGGGATTACAGAAACAACACGCGAAAAACATTACGGAACACACTAATAACCGGCTGATCTCGCTAACAAAGCAGATTACCTACATTAAACACTCTCACCTAGAGAGACCTTATTACTTTAATTTCCGCATTAATTACTCCTTAATCAGGTACTAACTTGACCGTTGGAGGCGGAGCTCACAGGAGTCTCCGTTATTTTGCAGGTACAGGCGTCCGGTTCCAGTCTCGAAATTGTAACTCTCCCGCAGGACATCAGAAAACCCCGAAACATTTGGCGCCGTCTGTGGGGAGAGTACTTCAGAGATGGCATCCAAGTCTGTACCGACTCCTGAAGAGAGGCGTCCCCTAGACGACCCTCAAGTTCAGTCGGACCATGACACCGAAAGTGAATTTGAAGTTGAAACTCATACAGCTTCAGACGGGACCCTAAGGGCCCGACGTACCCGTCATACCGAAAGGAGGGAACGGGAGCATCTTCAAACAGGAAGCGAGCCAGCAGGCGCACCGCCTGTTCGGCAACAGCCGACTGATGGGTCTGCTCCCATCACAAGGAACGAACTCATGATCTTCATGAGGGACTTCAAGGGAGAGATTCAAGAGTTGATCAACAAGAAGTCGACTGCTCCAGTCAAGGAGCAGTCGGCCAAGAAACCCTCCACTTCACTGAAGAGGAAACCAGTTCAAGGGCGAGAGGCGACTCCTCATCCTAAATCTAGGAAGCGGGAGCCACCTGCCCTTGATTTCACAAAATTCCGTTATCCTACAGGAAATAGGAAACCGGTTCGTCATATTCAGGCGGATGGGTCGAAGCAAACATTCACAGATGCTCGGCTACTGCTAGAGCAGAAGAAGAGTGACCGATTGTCAGAGTCGGCTTCTACTTCAAACTTTCAAGACAGTTTGCAAAATGCCTCGATGAGGCATACTCAGTCGTACCATGAGAGTCAGTCAGGCGGCACCTCCCGTCAGTCCGGCTTTCATAGTGCCCAGGCGGTACCAAACTTACCATTTGTGCCGCAACAACAGTATTTTATGCAGCCACCTCCATTTGGTGGACCTACAGCAAAAAAACGTCCAACCTATGGACTGGCAGCTACGGTTGCTTAGACTTGGTGAACAGCCGTCGGCCTTCTCCAAGGAAATTATTGAAGCCGCTCAGCCGGCCAAAGTGAAAAATGTACTAGTAGGCGCCTATGACGGCACTACTAACCCAGAAGACCATCTGATGGCATTCACCAACCTGATGTACCTTCAAGGGTTGGATGATCCCACCTGGTGCAAGTGTTTCCCAGCGACTCTCAAAGGAATCGCACAGCGATGGTTCGGCAACCTGCCGACTGGTTGTGTTAATAGCTTCAGGACGCTTGCTTACTTATTTGCCTCCAACTTCGCCATGAACATCCCTGCGAAGAAAACGACCCTTGATTTGGGAACAATTCAGCAGGGCGAGAAGGAGGGGCTTCGTTCTTACATCAGGCGGTTTAACCTGATGAGAATACAGATTCAAGGGTTACCGGATGAGGTAGCTTATACCGACTTTTTTAGAGGTCTCAAAGACGGGTCTACCTTCAAATTTGATTTGGTTCGAAAAAGGGTGGCGACTCTTCAAGAGGCCTTGATTGAAGCAGAAGCCTATATACAGGCGACTGATCTTTGTACGATAAAACAGTCGGACGAGAAAAGGTTCGACAAAAAAGAAGGACGACAGAAACAGTCGTCAAACAAAGATGAGAAAAGAAAAGAGGTCTGGGCGGCTGATTCCTCTAAACAGCCGGCCCAGAAAAAGAAAAAAGAATTCAAACCATACTCCCCAAAGTATGCGTTTAACAAGGATAACCAGTTTATCCTAAAAGAAATCAAGGGACGGATCTCAATTGAGAAGCCGGTCCCCATGAAGGGTTCTGCAAACAACCGGAACCAAGATAAAATCTGTGCTTATCATGATGACGTTGGTCATCACACCAATGACTGCATCAGTCTTATGCGGTACCTAGACCGCCTGGCTGAGCAAGGTGATCTTGACACTTATGTCAAGAAATCTACAGGGAACACTTCCTCAAAAAAGCTGTCGGCCAAAAAGAATCAACAGGCCGACAGCTCCGATACAGATGATGCAGTCGTCTACACCATTGCAGGCGGCTTCTCAGGAGGCGGCCCCACTATTAGGGGCAACAAAGATAATATAAGGCGGTTAGATATAAATTCCGTTCACCAAGAACGGCCGTCCAAATATACATTTCCTGAGATTGTCATCACTGAAGAGGATCTAGGAGGGGTAAGGGGGCCGCATGACGACCCTCTCGTTATTGAATGTAAAGTGGCCAACCAGAGAGTTGGCCGAATCCTCATAGATACCGGGAGCTCCTCAGATCTCATCAGCAGCAAATGTCTGTCGAAACTGAAATATCAGACTGACTGCATACATCCGGCCTCCCACCCTTTAGTAGGGTTTGGAGGAGGAGTCGTCCACCCACTGGGACGAGTAGATTTACCCATTCGCCTGGGCGAAAAAGGGGAAGGACGACACATGGTAGTCCGGTTCCTAGTAGTAGAGGAACTCTCGGCCTACAACATGATTCTGGGTCGACCAACCCTGAATAAGTCCAAGGCTGTTATAATCCCATCTCTTATGTTGCTCAAGTTTGAGAGGGATAATGGAACAGTCGGGTCCCTAAGGGGAGATCAGAAGATGGCCCGAGAGTGCTATCTCTAGGATGTCAAACCCACTGTTATGGCTACTGGGTCAAGTGGTGGAAAAACAGACCTTGACAATGTCAAGGAGAGTGCGCCTGTTCAAGAAGCAGGCGGCAAAAAGAGAAAGGCATCCTAGACAGAAGCTCAACCTGGATGGATCCAATCAGGGCATATCTGACAAACGGTACCCTGCCGGATGATCATATTTCTTTTGAATGATGTAAATAGTCAAGGGCTACTTAATAAAAGTTTGCATACTTGATATTCAATTTTGTACTAAGAGGGGCACGCCTACTAACAAACAGTCGGCTACTCTCCATTGAGTATTTTACTCTATCTTCAGAGGGGCATGCCGTCTGTACCTTTACAGTCGGCTACTCTCCATTGAGTATTTCACTCTATCTTCAGAGGGGCATGCCGTCTGTACCTTTACAGTCGGCTACTCTCCATTGAGTATTTTACTCTCTTCAGAGGGGCATGCCGTCTGTACCTTTACAGTCGGCTACTCTCCATTGAGTATTTTACTCTATTTTCAGAGGGGCATGCCGTCTGTACCTTTACAGTCGGCTACTCTCCATTGAGTATTTCACTCTATCTTCAGAGGGGCATGCCGCCTGTACCTTACAGTCGGCTACTCTCCATTGGGTATTTTACTCTATCTTCAGAGGGGCATGCCGTCTGTACCTTTACAGTCGGCTACTCTCCATTGAGTATTTCACTCTATCTTCAGAGGGGCATGCCGCCTGTACCTTTACAGTCGGCTACTCTACATTGAATATTTTACTCTATCACAATAGGGGCATGCCGTCTGGACATATAGTCGGCTACTCTCCATAGAAGAGGGCCGACTGGTTCCAAACACACAGCCACCCCCCTTATACTTAGCTAAAAAAGATTAGGGCCTGGCCGACCCTGTGCCTAACAGGCGGCTACCCTCCTTTTACTTAGCACCTACGTTCACCAAGAACTAACCAAGGCCACAGGCCGAATGATCAGACCAGGCGCCAAGCCAACTGATCCAATCTTCAAAACTAATACGACCTGTCCCAACATCATAGCAGGCGTCCGGCGGCATCCCTCCGGATGAAATTCGTCGCAGAGAGCAGCTCCCTTTTGGGTGGAACATTGCTCTATAAACTAATTACACGGCACCTATACGACTGCCCCCAAGGGCAACCACGTAGCCGTTTTTTAGACAAGGATAACTCTATCACTAACCAAACCAGTGGTAGCAGTTGACATCTGAGTCAGATGACCGCCTGTATTACTTGGGATAAATGCAGGGGGTACCTCTTGAGTTAATAGCCAACAAACATTGGCGAATCAAAAGGATCAGCCGGCCTCCGCCGCCTGGTACCTTTACTACTCAAGCAGGAGTGACGGCGACTGAGTAACTCCAAAGTTAACTCATAGTCACTCTTTCAAACTAAGTATGGAGCCTAAAAGGTATGAGTCGTCCGCCTGTTTTTAGCAAACAGGGGCTCTCAACCACTACTCCGGCTAGGTTAACAACCTCTTGAGTTAATAGCCAACAAACATTGGCGAATCAAAAGGTTCAGCCGGCCTCCGCCGCCTGGTACCTTTACTCCTCAAGCAGGAGTGACGGCGACTGAGTAACTCCAAATTTAACTCATAGTCACTCTCTCAAACTTAGTATGGAGCCTAAAAGGTATGAGTCGTCCGCCTGTTTTTAGCAAACAGGGGCTCTCAACCACTACTCCTGCTAGGTTAACAAATGAGTTAAAAGCCAACAAACATTGGCGAATAAAGGGGAACAACCGGTACCCACCGCTTGATACCTCTACTACTCAGTTATTTGGCAACTAGGTAACAATCATGTTTACTTGGTCAGACCACTTTCCTACTTGGTAAATTTTACAAATGACAGGACCGCCTGCCTAAAGGGGATCCAGTCTTTAAAATGGTTCGAATACCGATTGGATAAATGGCCGACTGATCGTCTAGCCTGGAAACAGACAACCAGTCGTCCAGGGGCATAGGCGGCGTACTAACTATTTGTACCTATCTGCAACGTTCGGCCATGAAAAACAGTCGGTCTAGTAAACAATTGGATATTAGATATGGTATACTTAGACAAATTTGAAGCAAAACAAAAATTCATTAAAAATAAGTCGGTCATTAAAGACCAGCAAAATATTCAAAGCCGCGGCCCCCTGGCCGGGTAAATACAAAGCAAACGGCACGCAGGCCGTGGAAAGAATACATAAAGCTTAAGAAGGGGGCAGTTCAGTATTAGCAGCTGCCGCCTGGTCAGCACTCTTCTTGCTGGACTCGGCTTCAGCTGCATCCTTTTTTGATGCCTTACCCCCAAGCGGCACAAGCGCCACTACCGGCTCCTCCTCCTCCAACGCTTCCCCCAACGCCTCTTCTTCAGCAGCCGCCAGGATCTCTTGATTATATGTATCCGAACACTGGCGGTACGTTCTTTCCCAAGAGGCAAATTCGGCACTGGGGAAGAGGCGGCCCCAGGTCATGCGCTGGATTTGAGCGGAGTCTTCCATCATCTCCCGGACCAGCTCTTTCTTCTCTTGCTCGGCCTTTTCCGAGAGCTCTTGGGTAAGACTCTTCTCCTGGGTCACCAGGCGTTCCTTTACGCTGGCCAAGGATTTCTCCATGGCTTCGTAAGAGTACATTTTCAGGCGAAGAGGTTTCAGCTCGGCCTTGAGATTTGTGATGGTCGCCTCCAGCTCGTCATTCTTCTTCTGGGCCGCCTCTAACTGAGCCCGA
Organism: Chenopodium quinoa; assembly: GCF_001683475.1. Lineage (NCBI taxonomy): Eukaryota > Viridiplantae > Streptophyta > Magnoliopsida > Caryophyllales > Amaranthaceae > Chenopodium > Chenopodium quinoa. The sequence continues at coordinate 895,589 of NW_018743510.1, read as the reverse complement.
ACAGCGGCGGTAGCCTGCGCCTGATAATAAAGAATATCAATGGTCAGTACTTCATTTTGGGCAATTTGAAACATTGTCTTATCACAGTCAGAGGCGGCCATAGCTTTTGCAGCCTTTACCTCTTTGTTTTTCCGATCAAGCGGCTTGCGAAGGCCGTTAACTCGGAGCAGGGCCTAAGTAAAAAACAAAAAAAAACAGGCGTCAGTTTCCAAACAAAAAAGAAAACAGGCGTCCAGAAAATTCAAATACTCAAAAATATGCTAAGTATACCTCAGTAAGGACCCCTGCAATCCCGTCAAGGTCAAGGGTGCCGACACCCCTGACCGCCTCCCTTTCAGCCGGAGGAACTGCCCTGATCATAGACTTGGCCATCTTTACCAAGTCAGGCCCCTGGGGGCCGGCTGCATCAAGCATAAACAAACGGATTAGACTTAGTAAAAAAGGAGCAAGTCTAAAATTTACAAGGACAACTTCACACCTCTAGGCGGCCCAGTTGGAGCTTTAGAAGAAGAGGCCGGCTGTTTCTCAGCCGCCACCTGTTTCCTGGCAGAACCAGGAGAGCTCCCAACAGTCGTCTTCCGGGCCTTGGGGTCCGGCTGTTGGGAAGATGAAGCTCTTGGAGCACCCGTCTAAAAAAGAAGAAAAAAGTCAGTATATGCATAAACACTCCAAAAAGAGGGTGAAAGGTTCGGAGCTCACCAAGGGTGCCCCCTTCTTGGGGGAGTCGGTTGAAGCTTGTTGCATAATAGAGGCCCGCAACATGGCCGCCGCAGTCTTGGAGGCGGTGATTTTGCTCATGGCGTCAGCTGCAAAAACAAACGGCAAAGTTAATAAAAGATAAACAACAAATGTATGAAACAACAGAGTATTCGACAGGCCGACTACCTCTTGAGCACCGACTGCTGAGGCCACAGGCGGCCAAAAAGTACTCGTCATAGAGCCACTTGAAGCTCGGGACGCAGTGCAGGGGTACTTGCTCTCGTACCCCTGAAGTAGAGTCGACCCTCGACTCTACTTTAAAGAGTCCTTTGTCAAGGATCTCTTTCTTAGCCTTGGGGGAACAGGCGGCATGCTACGGCCGCCTGCAAGAAGGGGCGGATTCCTGTTCCACCTATTGAAGCGCTTGTTCTGCTCAATGTCAGAACTCTCAATGATGAGGAAGGTGCTCCGCCAGTCCTTCCACTTGTTTGCTTTACCTCTCATCATGAGGTAGCCCCTGTGGCTTGTCAATTGATATCAGCCGGTACCGCCTGACTTAGGGGTCCGGCTGAGATAGTTCATGTGGGCGAAAGCCTCGAAGCTCGGCTCCACCCCGTGCAGTTCGCACCCGACCACATAGCCGAGTACGTTGACCCAGGAGTTTGGGGCTAACTGCCATAACCCCAACTCATACCCATCCAAAATCCGCTGAACAGCCGGATGTAATGGGAAGCGAAGCCCTGACTTGATGGCCGCCTCGTAGCAGCCAAAGCAGGAGCTTTCGTAACTAGAACCAGCCGGCCAAACGACTGTGTCTTCTGGATCCGGCACAAACACTAGAAAATCGGGGCCCATGGTGTGGTTGGCAATAAAGCTCTCCACTTTCTCTTGCATGGCTGTGATTCGGCCCCGAGGTACCGTGCAGTAGTAGGGGGTATTTAGCTCTCGGTGAGAGGCGGATGGTTCCGCCCAATTGTCCCCCTTCTCAACTGTGTGAGAAAGTCTCGCCTCTTGCAGGCGGCTGTTTTTCTCTTCTGTACCCAAAGAAGCATGGCCAAAAGAGCTTGACGAGGAATCGTCCTCGGACGAGTCTGAAGAGGATGACTCCTCCCCTCTCCCGGAGGGGCCCGCCTCCTCTCTTTGAAAAGGAGCAGATTTGTTAACTGTTAAATTGGAAGGGGTCACTATGACTCCCCCCACAGAATTGCCGGCATCAAGGCCGCCTTGTCTCACTTCAACATCTGGCGCCTGGTCAGATGTTTCACTAATCGGCACCCTGTGGGAGGAGCCGTCTGAATTTGAGATCCTAGCTGTCTTTTTCGTTCTGGCCATCCTGCTCTGCATAGACACAGATACAGTCGGACTTTGTATAAAGGGCAAAGATGGGTCCGGAAAAGGGCAGGCGGCACTCCTAGTCCTAGCTTCAGCCGTCCCCGGTGACCGGCTGATCACTAACCTAGGTCGTGTCGTGTGCTTCCGTGGTGCCATTTCAGAAAATAAAAAGAAAATTAAGAGTAAGAGAACTGAGTTACCTGAACGAGTGACGGTTGATGAAGTTATGAAAATCCTGTGTAGTCGGCTTGTCAGAACAGGCGGTAGGCAGAAAAAGTCCAAAATGTCAGAGCAAGTTCAGGGGTCCGAATGTTCTCAAATAGTTCTCAAAGTGTGAAAATGACTCAAGGCAACTCTCCCTTATATAGGCGAAGTGAGAAGGCGAAGGGTCACTTCCAGAATTCAAAATTTGGGCGGGAAAATCTCTCGTCCTTTCGCCGACTAACACCTGTAGCAGGTCGTCGCCCGTTACTGTGCGACACCTGTCACAGGTAACACGTGACCAGTCACGTGCCACCTGTGAGGGGCAAATGATTAGGGGATTTTGCTCCCACCAATCGGAATGCGCCAAGTGGACCAATCAGGTCCTGCCAAGTGTCTCCTAGTTGGAACTGTCAGGACTTGCCACGTGGCACGCGCTTATTCGTCCACCTTGGACCTGTTATGTCACGACATGTGGCATACTCCATGCCTAATGGAGAAACCGGCCACCCAGGCCCAACTTCCGAGGGAAGCCCAATCGGCCCTAGGTTTACCTAAACCTAGGATGGGCACGTTTCCCAAGGTTATAAATACCTCCCTTAATCCTCATTAAGGGGGATTACAGAAACAACACGCGAAAAACATTACGGAACACACTAATAACCGGCTGATCTCGCTAACAAAGCAGATTACCTACATTAAACACTCTCACCTAGAGAGACCTTATTACTTTAATTTCCGCATTAATTACTCCTTAATCAGGTACTAACTTGACCGTTGGAGGCGGAGCTCACAGGAGTCTCCGTTATTTTGCAGGTACAGACGTCCGGTTCCAGTCTCGGAATTGTAACTCTCCCGCAGGACATCAGAAAACCCCGAAACAATAATATCATAATATTCAAATAAACTAATCAAACAAAACCAAACTACACTAAAATTTCATTATATTAAACCAAAATAGGATACATTATATAAATTAAACTAAACTAAGCTACAATATATTAAACTAAAGTAATGTAACATACATCATATTAAACTAAACCAAACCAACCTACATTATAATAAATTAAACAAAACTAAACAACATTATATTAAAATAAAGTAAGCTAACATACATCATATTAAGCTAAACTAAACTAAACCAACATACATTATTATATTTAACTAAACCAAACTAAACTAACCTATTATAATACAACTACACTAAACTAACATATTACCCTAAACTATACTTAAATTAACTACACTAATCTAACATATTATAGCACAAACGCATTCATTTAAAAAATTTCAACCAATTGAAATATAAATATAACAAATTGTAAATACAATAACTAAAAACAATAATAACCTACCACATATCTACACACCATTAGTTTTTAACATGCCAAGTATGTACTAAATTTAGAAATTTAGCTTTAAAATAATGTCTAACCTGTAGATCTGAGTTTGTAATTGCCAAAAAAAAAAACAATTCAACACACAAAACCTACAAATATTCAAATTTAACAAAAATAATTAACACCAAACAAAAGCATGAACCACATTTATGATTTAAGCTTAAATGATTAACTAAAAAAACAAAAAAAAAACAGAAAAGCAAAGAAAAAATCAAACAACCTGTTGGTGGCGGCGGCGGCGGCGGTGGCTGGTCGTGGTTGACTCGCCGGCAACTTCACCACTTGGAAAAACACTCTCATACACCCTAGTTCAAAGGTGGTGGTTAGGGTTTGAAGGAAAAGAAAATTAAAAACAAAATAAAGAAACCCTTACCGGCGGCGGGCCGGCAGCGGAGGGGGCCCTGTGGCGGCAGCGAAGGGGGCCTGCGGCGGCGGCTGGGTGGAGGCCTTTCTCACTCTTCCTCGTTCTCCTTCTTCCTTTCTCTTTCTCTTCCTCCTCTCTTTCTCTCTCTTCCGCTTCCTCTCTCTTCCCCTTTCTCCCTCTTCCTCCTTCTCCCTCTTCCTCTCTCTTCCTCTTTCTCCCTCTTGGGAAATCAAATCCGTCGCAACATTTTCGACGGAATAATTCGTCGGAAGGGAACAGTTCCGACGAATTTTTCCTACAAAGTCAATTTCCCTCAGAATTTTTGAATTTTCCGAGGGAATTAAAGTCCGTCGGAAGATTTCCCTCGGAAATAAGCCTATTTCTAGTAGTGACTCCTGCTTATTACAATAGTTTATATTATAAAAAAAATCCTCTTTTAGGCCCCACCCTATAAATTTTCTTAAACTTTGTGAACACCTAATGTTGCGATTAATACGAAATAGATGGAGTAGTATTTAGCCCGTGCAATGCACGAGTTAAACTTGTTAGTTAAATATTTTTTAATAATTTGATTAAAGATTTTTTTGTATTGTATACTTGGATTGCTCTACATCATATCATGTGTGGAGAGATACATATTTCATAAAGCAAACTATCTACCAATATAGGACTAACAAAGCATGTAATGAAAAATATTAAATTATATATCGATGTAGTTAAACGATAGAGTTGTTGAAATTCTTAATTAAATAAAAACACACAAAAATATGCGTGTTTATTGATTGCCAAGAACAATTTATATTTATATTTATGCATCCAAAAACATCATTAAGCATAATTAAATACTAATACTTTCATTTTTTATTATAGTATTATTTAACACTATTGAGAATGCAAAGGAATATACAATCATTTGTACATAACTAATCATCTAAAAAATCTTAAATTATTACAATTTCTTCTCACAAAATTGATGTAGCTAAGCTACCATCCAATTTATTGTTCACTTGTTGAATATTGAATTTTCACCTGCAAAACACACAAAATCACAATAATTAAATAAATGAATCAACAATACTTAGAAGAAACACCAAAACGAAAAACATAAATTTTAAAAAAATTAAATTGAGTACATCAAAGACAAATAGTATCTTGCAGAGTACAATATCTTGTAAAGTAGAATGTCAAATTTAGAAACAAATAAAAGAAAAAAAAAAGTCTTTTCAATTTTTTTTTTAATTTTACAACGGTCCAAAAAGGAGGCTAGCTCCCAACAGACTCGAGACTATAAACAGAATATTTAACTCTCTTAACCATACTAATACAAGAACTAAAACGAGGGTTGGAGGTAAAAACATAGTGAAGTGCTTGACAGTGCAAATGCGGGGGTTGAGAAGATCCATCGCCGGTACTAGCCATAAGATGTTTCAAACTTGTTCCCTTGCGTTTCTTGATCCTGCAAAAAAATAACCTGGAATGCCTTTTACCTTTCTTGTTCTTCACCCTTAGCCTGAGTAGCCTTCCATGTTTCCTTGATGTGGCAGAGAACGTGAAGGTAGAAGATGATGGGAAGGACTGCACCTGGTCGGGTTCAAAGTTCATGGGGTCTTCATCATTAGAACCTACGGACTCCACATCAGCAATATCAGTGGTAGTTAAAGCTCTCGTAGGTATCGCGCTCCCCTCCTCAATACTTGAACCTTCATTGCTGCTAGAAGTTAGGCCAGTAGATTTATGATCTAACTTCTCAACGGCGGCGGTGTTGGGCTTCGGATGTCCAACAACATGACTAGCCACATCGGAGTCCAGAAGTCACTTGGCCTTTTTTTTTGGCTCTTTTTGACACGACACGTCTTTTTCGGACCCACCTTCCTAATGGGCATGCACAAGGTTTCTGGAACTTTGCAGTCCTTTTCCTTGTGAGATATAGGATTCCCAACATGGGTGGTCTTTTCTTTAAATCGTACAGTCATCCATGAAACAACAAAATGTTTGAAGAAACTCAAGGTTTTCCCTTGACTGAGATCCGAATAAGACAAGTAAAAATTTTTAAGGGACTGATTACTTCTCAATATGTTGAAAAAAAATATGGTTTTTCCTCGATCCCTTGTCCTTAGCTTGTCTAGATTCCCGGTTGATTGGGGAGCTGGTGGCATCATCGTTCTCCTTACCCAAAGGGGTAAAATCATTGGCGATAAAGATAAGTCTCTCTACCATCTTCTCAGTAGCAGCGTTCATGGAGGGTGATTTGTAACCTCACTCTAATCTTCACTACTAGGAAACCTGTTAGATTCTAGACTAATTGAAGGCTTGCTGACCTTTCCCTTTTTGTTGAAGCTGGCATGGGACAGGTCAAACTCCTCAGTACCTCTCTTATCCTTGAGCTTGCTAGCTTTGCTTCTTAGACCCTCCACTATCTCCATCTCATGGAGAATGTCTTGATTGGTAGGCTCCGCCTTGGCTGCTCTACCAAGGTCTTCATGGGACTCTTCAAGTTGGTTGAGTTTGATTTCGCCTAAAAGCCCTTCTATAAAGGGCTTTAGTATTGTTATTACCATCAAACATGATGACTAAAGAGCAGAGCTCCTTAGTTTGTTCATAATCACAAACTTTTAAGGCGCAAGCTGCAAGGTTTAACTCAAGGGATATGACAAGGTTCCATAGAAAACCACAATCATCTTTGGTTCTTGGCAGACCAAAGCATAACAATTTCAACCCCCTGTCATACTTAGCAGCAAGAATGACCTTCACCTTTCCTGAAATGAATAATGCCCTCATCTTTCAAGACCTTAGCTTGATTGAAGATGTTCCGAGGGCAAAGTTCACAATGCTTTCATCATAGTCATTGTTCAAGCAAGTGTGTGTAAGGGAACTAGGTAATTTTTGGCAGTCCATAACAAAATATCTAAAAGCTGAAAGAAATTGACTAACAAGTAACAACTTCACACAAAAGCACAGAAGTTGATCCAAACTCTTACTTTGTATAATTTTTTATTTTTTATTTTTATTAAAGGGGTCCAAATCCTTACTTAATAAAAACTTAAATCTGTCCTTTAGTAATACCAGAAGATCAAAACCACGGGAAGGTTAATGACGACATCAAGGAGTAGTCATCGGTTCCCCAAGATCGAGCCACCACCCGCTGCATAGTGCTTACCGCGGCAAGGGCTAATAAAAGGGGTCCAAGAATCGGCTAAGCTATGCTGACAACCGCTTAAGACGCAGAAGAAAGCACGGCCAACTAGGAAGTGATCGGAGCACCACTACTAGCAACCACAACCGCTAAATAAAACGAGAAATAACAAAGAAAAGCTCGAATCAGCCTTTCTCGATCTTACTGGTGGATCTTGACATGGTGGGTGGGGTTTGCCGGCGATCGAGAAGGAGGACCGACCCACTTAGATTACCGGCGCCCCGACGGCAGTACGCTTAGGGAAGCTGGTTTTGCTAAAACTAGGGGAATTGAATTTGGGATTTATTTTGGGGTTTGGCGTGTGAGGTGCGTGCAACTATAAGATTATAGATTCAATAAGTTAATTATCGTGACAACTCATATAAAATCTTTAAAAAAAAAAAAAAAAAAAAGTCCAAACCAATGAATCAAAAACGGAAAAGATAAAACAAAATCGAAAAATATAGAAAAGCCAAAATTTTATCAACTCATAAACAAACGTTAGGATAAGAACGGATTTAAAAAAAATAATAATAACATGTAAAAAAAACTGTAAACAAAGATCAAAATCAAATTTAAATCGTAAATTGAAAAATTATCCAAATAAAAAAAAATAGTTTAGTAGATCTAATTCAAAATTTAACAAATACAATGTTAAAAAAATCCTAAATGAAAACCACAAGCAAAGTCGAAGTTAAAAGATTTTGGAAATTAAAAAAAAAAAAAAAAAAAGTAAATCTGTAATCAATGAAAATAAAAATGAAAATCTTTGTAAAACGGTAGATGAAATAGTAAAGCACAATTCATTTAAAAACGAATAAAAACAAATTTAAAAAAAAAAGAATTAAAAACGAATTTTTCAAAAACAAATTTGGAAAAAAAAAATACCGTAAGAAAAAAAAAACCAAATCAAATTTAAAATACATACAAAATACAGATGTTTATAAAAACCTATATGAAATTTCGAAGAAAAATTTGCTTTAAAAGATGATCAAATTCAGAATCATAAAAAAAAAAAATTGAAAACGGATTTTTAAAAAAAATATAAAAATTAAAATAAAAACCAGGATCTTAATGTATAGGAAATATGAAGTATAACGAAATTTAAAAATATTTTATATTATTTAAAGTAAATAAAAAATCGTTATAAACTTCAAAAAAAATTATACAGATCTTCTGTTACAAAAAAGAATTACACAAAAATGTAAAGAACACTTTGTTAAAAAAAAATTAAACGTATAATTGCCAAATTAAAAATAAATTTGGGAAAAAAAAGCTAAAAAAGAATTGTAAACAAAATTGAGAAAATTTACCTTTGATTGCTTCAACACCATCATTTTGTTCTTGATGTTTATTAGATATTGGCAATGATTTTGTAAATTAACTTGAAATAAATTAAAAATATATATATTAAGGGTGAAAGAGAGGAATAATTGAGAGAAGGAAGAAACAAGGAGGAGTACGGTGAGAGAAGGGGAAATAAACTAGTCTTCAACGTAATAGTAGAATATTATATTGAAATTTACCGAGAGACACAAATGAAATCTAATATTTTTTTTAGGGAATTGAAAATCAAAACGTATGGGAATGGGGAACGGATTATTATAGAAACCAAAGATGAACAATTGAAAAAGAAATAATAGGCAAAAATGAAAAAAAAAATGAATTGTAACGCTTCATTGATATTAGGAAAAAGACATGCATGATTAATATATTTGGGAATTGAGATGAAAGGAAAAAAGGATAGAAGCAACGTTAGATTGCAATTTTTTTTTAAAAAAAAATATTATAAAAAAGAAAAAAAAAATATTTAAAAAAAGGAAATACAAAAATTAAAAAAAAAAAAACAATTTTTAAAACAAGAAAAACAGGAAGAGGACAAGTGTCCTTCAACTTCCTATTTTAAAATATTAGTATCTATTTTATTAACTATTACTAAAATAAAACATGCTGATGTTACCAATTCCTTAAAGTGTCTTATATGTCAAGCTCTTAATAAAAAATTTCCCTCCAAACTTCAATATGATGTCATCTTTTTTTTTTTTTTTTTTTTGGCCCTTTCATTTTACTTGCTAGAAATTAGGACAAAGTAGGTATGAAACTAAAAATCTGAAACTTGAATTTTGTATCAATATTGTTGTGTACTCCGTACTAATTTTGGATATTCCTAATACAACAATATTTAATAGATATAGATATTGTTTCTTTAAGTTCCACTCTAAACGTATAAGCTCAATAGATAATGCAACATTAAATATATATTGTCTAACCATCATTTTAATATATTTTCAATAACATAGTAAATATTATGATGTAGCATAAAAAAAATAACCACTAAAAAAAAGATTATGTACATGTTTTTTATATTTATAAGAACATCTTTATACAAAAAAATTAAATAATTAAAAAAGTTATCAACAATAAAAGATATAAAAAAATACAGATTAATTACTTATCACCACCGTGCAACGCGCGGGTACTAATCTAGTTGATTTATATGATAAATTATTTAATTGTTGTCTACGTGGCGCGACATTTGGTGAAAGTTGAAACGTCAAATGTCGTTGTCTCGTGATCTAACTAAATTTATAAATTTTTTTTGGTCTGTCCTACGCTTTGCTTGTGTTAGCCAGTAGCTAAGTTTCGTTCGTATATTGAATGAGCTAGTGAGCTACCGCCCTTACCTAACACAGATGCTCCGAAACTTCCATATGTTCCACCACTTTAATGCTCCCACTTGGGTCACAAGCCTGCGTTATCAAGCTCAGCAACTTATAATTTATTTTGTACCTGTGAAATATTGATATTTTATCAGAAATAAAACTCTAAACTAACAATTTTATCCTATAAATCTATCCAAATTTTATTGAAAATAAAACTCTAAACTAACTTTTTTTTATCCTACATCTATTTTGTCCTAATAAAAAAATTCAACTTTTTCATGAAAATATATCCAAATAAATCCTACGTGTGATACTACTATTTAATTGTTGCCTACGTGGCGCGACACTTGGCAAAAAATTGAAACATCAAGTGTCGCTGTCTTGTGGTTTGGCTAAAAGTTTAGCTTTATATATTAGTTACTAGTTCTGTACCCGAGCGATGCCCAGATGGTTGATAAAATTTTAGGATAAATTTTTAGACATAAATGTTAAATACGGTTATATAATTCGTTATGATAATGCAAGATATTTAGACATACGATATCATATCGCTTATTTATATAATTGTATACTTTTTGTAGTTTTGTTTGTAAATAGATATCTATGTTATTATTGACTTGAAATTACGTACTTTTATTGAACTGAAATTATTTTTACTGAACTAAAAGTATTTTTACCAAACAACAATTACTTTTACTAATTAAAGCTTATTTTTACTAATTCTCTATTATTATTTTTAAATGAATTAAATATCAACCCGTTTTGTATGCGGCTAGCCACACCATGTGGCCGGACAAATTACACCTATAAAACTAACCGAGCAACCCTGTAATACGAATCGAGAAACCCCTAACATTGATTAAGTTACCCTTATAACATTGATTGAGTAACCCCCTATAACATTGACTAAGTAACCCCTATAACACTAACGAAGTAATCCTCATAATAGTTGCCACGGTGTGACCAGCTATATATAAAAGTTTGTGATTAAATATATTATAAATGGATATTATTTTAAAGAACTTTTTAAAACGAATTTTATGATGGGAACAAAACTGAGTTATAGGATATTTATTAAAAGTTATGATTAATTTTGTATATGTAAAGTATTAAAAGTATATACTCATAGATAGTAAAACTCTATACAACAATTTTATCTTAAAAAATTTATCCAAAATATGCAAACCTAGCATCATAAGTGTCACAATAATACCTATTTGTCGCATACGTGGTGCGACACTTGGCGAAAAACTGAAATGCCAAGAGTCGCTATCTCGTGACCTGGCTACGAGACCGACTTTATCTATTAGTGACTAGTTTTGTGCCTGGGCAATGCTCGGATTGTTGATAAAATTTTAGGATAAACTTTGTGGTTTGAATGTTAAATATGGTCAAATAATTAAACCCTTTTGATAATGCAGTATAGTAAAAAAAAAAAAAAAAAATTATTGAAATGCTTTTTAAGTGAAAACCCCGTAAAGTTCTAAAACCTTGTTAATATTGATCTGAATTCACTTCAAGATTCCCTTGTATTGTACAGTTTCTATGGTGTTCTAATTTTAGTAGTTTTTGACTTCTTTAGTTTCATAAACAAAATCACAAACATACACATAAATATTACAACCGAATATAAAGAATACCTAATTCCAAAGTTTTAATGATAAATCAATGGTAGACTAAAAAAATTAATGATACATGGCCATATTTATAATTATAATTACGTGGTTAATTATTCTTATAGGAGTAAAATTCTATTATTAATTGGATATTCATATTAATCTAATATATATAAATAAAGCAGGCATTTTTGGAGAGTATTCGGCGCGCCACATAAGCATAGGTATGTTTTCGACCAATTAAAAATTAGATTTCTATTTTATTTTGGAATTAAAAAATTCGTTTTCCACCTAAAAAAAAGTGACGAATGAGATTTAAGAATTTTGCCACGTAAGTAAAAATAACGAATATTGATTTATTAGGATTTAATTTATTTAAAAAACTAAAAATTATCTTTTAAAATAATCATCTTTAAATATAGGATTTATATACCTACTATTATAAGATAAATTTTGATAGTGTTTATGATAAGAGATAAAATTATTCCTTAATTAAAAATTAAATTAAAATTTGTGATCTTTACCATTATAAATTGATGCATCATATGACACCAACAAAATTTTGTATCAATACAAAACCAAACCAAGCAAATTTTGTGTCATTAATTTTGTGTCAGTTTTATTAGGTCATCAATGGCGGGATAATTCTTAGCTTAATTTTTAAAACTCATGTTTAAATGATATTTGTGATTTTGCTTAAATTGTGTTTATTTGGGATACTTAATGATTATATGTTAATGTTTTGTTTACTGAATTTTGTTTTTACATGCAGATCTAATTTAATCAGAGAATTATAATCTTTGGAATATCAAAGTAAGAGTTTCTCGCCTAATGATCCTATTGGATGAGGAGGTATTATATCTTTATAAATTGTTTACATTTATTAAACCTTTTAATGAATCTTTTAGTTTTTATCAATTAATTTTATGATTAAAACAAATTTTTTGTGATTTAGGTAGCTTAATTAAGTCATAAAATTAACTTAATTTTTTATTTTTAGTTATAGGGTGATTATGTTCATGGCTCAATTAAAGTCAACTTTGTTCTATAATTTTGTTCAAAATTGATTGAAGGAAAAGTTTACTCCATTAGATACTTTTCAGTCGTTACAAATAAGAAGCAATATCGCACGCATTGTCATCGACAACAAAATAATGATTCAATTTTCCAAAATACTATTGTTTGGGCGATTGGGGACGATGAAAAAATTCCAATGCATAAATTTAATTTTGTATAATTACAATTAAATAATGATTCAATTTTCCAAAATACTATTGTTTGGGTGATTGGTGACGATGAAAAAATTCCAATGCATAGATTTAATTTAGTATAATTATAATTTTTAGATTAATTTCACAACAATTATTCACTTTCTGGTAAATATTTTAATTTATTTTATAAAACTAAAGATTAATTTTATATAAATTTTATTTTTGCTAACATGTTCTATTTATCCACTTTTATTAGATGGAAGAGATATGGTGTGTACAAAGTTGGTGATCCTATCAAAAAAAAAATTTTAATACAAATTTTTTTTCATAGAAATATTACATCTAATAGCTATTATTTTTAATGTAATCAAAATATTTATTAGGGGAATAAATTACATAAAAATAATAAAAAATTATCCTTAACAAACAATAGCAAAGTAATCAAAAATATTATGAGTATGATCTAATTACAAAAATTATTTTATGAGATTTTATGTATAAAAAACCGTGGGATATTAGGATTTAAATTATTAAAAAAAATAAAAATTATATTATGAAGTTAATGGGTTTTATCTAAATACCCGATTAATAAGATGTTTTTTTCATAAAAAAAATTTAAAACTTATAACGCAATAAAAAACTTTACCTTCTTTAAACATTTTATAAAAAAGTAAAGTAAATTTTATTTTATACAAATGTAAAGATTTAATTTATATCAATTTTAGTTTGGCTAACATTTTTATCCATTGAGTAGTAGGTTGGTTGTGGAGAAGGTTGGTAATCTATCGAAATAAAAGATATGGTAAAACAATGATAATTATTTAGGATTTAAATTATTAAAAATTTATCATTTCACATTAAAGATTTTATATAACGGAAAAAATATCATATTTATAATTTATTTATATTTAGTAAATTCATTATATTTATATTTAGTAAAAAATAAAAATATTAAACTTTTGTAATTTTGTCTAAAATTATTAAATACAATAAATCAAATCATTAAAAAATTTATATGAAAAAACTATGCATCGCACGGGCTTCCATCTAGTTATAATATGTGGTGTGTCGCTATGAGTAGAATTCGATTGTTTAGAAAAAGATAATTTTTTTTTTTAAAAATTATAAATTATTTTATGTATACTTTTTTATCCAAAACAAATTTATCCACTAATTTAACGTGACATCTAATCTTATCACAATAATATCTATTTGTTTTAATTGGAATGTCAAGTGTCGCTGTCTCATGACCTGACTGTGAGACCGGCTTTATTTATTAGTGTACTGATATGATATAATGATATGATACTAGATTATTTGCAACAATAGGAGTATTATATGAGAAAGATAAAATATTCAGTTAATTCAAATAATAAGTGTTTCGGCATATGAAGGCCCGGCAGGCCGTAACAAGCCCCGGTAAAATAAAACCAAAACCTCGACAGAGCTCTTGGTTAAGAAATGAAGAGAAAGAGAGGAGAGATACAATTCAATCAGCTCGAAGAAGAAGAAGCAGCAACAGCCACATCCGCCATTAACACCACTGCAAACGATATGAACATAGTGTGGCAAACCCCTGCTAATCCTCCTCTTCGTGATGATTACATTTGCCTTAACGGTCAACATAAACCCTCCATTCAATTTTTTAATTTTTTTTAAAATTTTTTACTTAATTTGGCGCCAATTTTTTGTTCTCAGGAAGGCGCCATGTGAAGCCGTATTACTTCGAGTTCATCTGTCATGTTAGTTATCTCTGAATTTCATTTGTTATTTTTTTGGTGTATTTTTTGACTGAAATTTTGAAATTCAATAAATATTAATTTTAATTTTAATGATGGTTAGTGTTAATTGCAGGTGAAGAATCGTTGGGCGGGGAAAACTATAGTTGATATGTTTTCTGAGGAGTTTAAAGGGCGGAATCATGATTACTATGTAAGTAAAGAATCTCAATTGGTAGTGAATGTTTGTTATAAATCTAATGGAATTGAAACGATTAAAAAAGTTTATATTATATTAAGCGTTATCATTATTTGTTGTCTGGTATAGGTAGGTAAAGGAATCGCTTGTATCGATTTGAGGATTGGGGGCTTGAAAAGAATGACAAATGAGTTGTAATGGTTCCCCTTAGGAAATAGATTGTGTTACACTACCTCTCATACCAAACAATTGGTGACGGAAACAATAATTTTAATCCAATTTTACTTAAAAATGCTATAACACACATGTTTTTAGCGTTTGTTCATTTAAATTGTTTGTACCTTTTTGCTCAGGGGCATGGGACTTATTAACAGAATTTCTGTTAGAAATTAGAAGTACCTGTAATTAAGTTATGTTTGTTAATTCAAATCATTACATTACATAAATTTTGGGACAATTTTGTCATAAAATTCTGTCTCAAGTATGTTGTCTGACTGTTTTTGAGTTATTTGCTTGATTTGACATAATTAGAAGGGTCTTAGTGTGTGTGTTGACCAAGTTTTGAATCAGTAAGAAAGTTTACCTTACCAACAATGCTGTAAAAGTAGCTAGGATATGGGACTGGTTGGCTAGCCATCCTTCAGGAAACAATTTGAGGTTCATAGGCATGGGAAAAGGCTGGTTTATCTCTTTGGTAACTTGGGATATGTTAGTGCGATTCCCTGATTACTAGTTATACAACATTGATTGTAAGCCGAAAAAGTAAATCATAGTGCACCCAGGTCTTTAATGCTGAAGGAAGCATCTGAGTGCTTCTTGGATTTTTTAATTGTTAAAATACTTGTGAAGTACCTCATCTACATATATGGCTACAACAGTGATATCTTTTCTTTCCTTGTCTAAGAGAGAGTAATCATATGTGTTTTGAGTAAAACCTCTGAAGCGAAAACTAGCTTAGGAAATCATTGTTTGCTGTAGGTCTTACAAGGGTTTTCTAAGTTTGCACACCTTGTTATCATGATTTGGGACCCTTTCAAGCGTTTTTTTGTTCTTCACTCAGATTATCTTATGAAGAAGCAACTATACATTTATACATGTAAGTATGTAACTGTAAAAAAAGGGCAGCCTTTTAAGTTTTTTATGCTTCCTTAGCTACAAAGCATTTCATACTGGTCATATTAACCATAGCAAGAAGGTTTCAACTTTCATGAAATTCTATCTCTTGCCACTGTCAAAAAAAGCCTTTGCCACAAGTTTGGCCTTCTGCTTCTCCAAAGTTCAATCTCAAATATGGCTGAAAATTGGAATCACTGCATGCTTGCATCCGTTATAATTGTGTTTTGGATATTAGTGATAGGTGTTACAGCCGGCAGTTAGAGCTTAGAGAGCATCACAAATAATAGAATTATTCTCACATGAGATGAAATTGTGGCAAGGTTGGAGTTGGAAATGAAAAGGAAAATGTTTCAAATGATGCCTTCTATATCCAAGACTTTGTAATTTTACTTGGTGATTTTGTCCTTGTATGTTTCATGGTAGAAACATAACATAGGCAGTCAAAAGGTTTGAGATCATAAAAACTGGTTTTACTCTGTTTCTCATAAGCTGTTTTCTCATATAAGTCTATCTAAACAATTATATTTATTAGATAAGTAACTTATTGCAGTCCCCCCCCCCCCCCCCATTAAATAATAGGGAATATTGACTTGAAAAACCAGGCTCTTACCATTTCTAAGAGATGCTAAATTTTACTAAGGTATGCTCTTGCTTGAGGTTTGATGCTCAATACCCTAGATTTGCAGCATCCTTTCATAGCTTTAAAGCGTTATCAGTCTTCTTTTATTGAACAATAGCATTGAACTATTTTTGAACTTATGTAACAAAGGCTTGGATAACTAACTGTATTAAACATTAGTTTTACTACCCATAGAACTTGTCCATGTACTTCTTGTATAGTTTTACACACACAGTGTGTGATCTATATGTATACACTTTTTAATGATATGTCTACATAGTGCATATTGTATACACACAAACACATACATACACATGTGGGTGATGAGGGGGTGCACAAATAATTAAAATGTCTACATTTGCGCATATTGTATACACACAAACACAGACACACACTGTGGGTGAGGGTGTGCGCAAATAGACCCACATCGGACTGGACCTGAACCAGACTAGACTGGTTTCCACTCCATGTAAACAAAAGATTCTGGGTTAAGGTAAAAATCGGAATTTTCGGGTTCAGACTAAAACTTTACATTGTGTTACCCCCTCCATTTCTTTTTAAGTTTTATACCTTGACTGACACATGACAATATACTTGACTTTAATGTAAAAAAAAAATGTAAGTGGGATAACTGAGGTATTTAATAATATAAATGGTAGCGTGGGAGAGTGGGGATGATGAGAGGAGAAAGATAATATGAATGTAGTAGTTTGGTATAAAAGGAAGTGTAATACTTTAAAAAAAATTCCGATTAAGGCAAGTGTAACACTTAAAAAACCCGCAGAGAGTACCTTTTTTTTGCCTCCCCATGCCATTTTCTTTCTTTTCCTCCTTAAATTTTCTCTCTTCTTTATTGTCTATCCTCATTTATTCTTTTCCCAGCAATTTACATTCTTTCTTCCTTTTTCCTTCTCTCTCTTCATAGTACCTCCATTAGAGCTCTCATCTTCTTGATTTCTCTTTCCATAATGGAGCCAAATAATTGGCATTATTCTATTAGGTATTTCCTCCGTTTCATATTAGTTAACACATTTCTTAAGGCACATTGCCAATGCATGATTTCAAACACCAATATCTTCACTATCAATTGGCAAGCATTATAAAAAGTTTATATTAGGAAAATATACATT
Source organism: Chenopodium quinoa (assembly GCF_001683475.1). Taxonomy (NCBI): domain Eukaryota; kingdom Viridiplantae; phylum Streptophyta; class Magnoliopsida; order Caryophyllales; family Amaranthaceae; genus Chenopodium; species Chenopodium quinoa. The sequence continues at coordinate 878,149 of NW_018743510.1, read as the reverse complement.
GAGCCGAATATAACAAGACACCACATGATTATGTTTTCTCTTAAATATACATCTCCAAAAGAAGTCAAAGTAACTTATGTGAATAGTGCTAAAGTCAAAAGGTGTCAAATAATAAGAAATGGAGGAAGTTTTTATTTAATTTATATGGTGTATTAAGTATATATGTAATGCAATTGTGAAGTTTTAATGGTTATTCGAATTAAGAACTTCGGTTTAAGTCATATTTTGGGATTTGCTATTTCTTATACACTTTGTATCTAGTTAGGGCTTATGCTTGCCTAAAATAACAAAAAAGGGGATTATTATATAAAACCGGTCTAAAGCCGAGTGGACCAGAAAAAAAAGTCCAGTCTAGTCTGGACCAATTTATTACTAGTCTGGTCTCTGCTCTTCAATATAGATGTTTTCGGTCCTTGTTCAAATCGCGTTCGCTCTGATTTGGTTTTGGACCGGTACATGGTCCAAATGCAGTTTGTTGCTATTTTAATATATTTCTTCAGTTTTTTTTTTTTTATATATTGCACCACTTGCCTTTTAAGGAAGTATCACAAATATTGCACCATTTCTATTTTAGGAAAAGAAATATTTGTGTTCACACTACAAATATCAAATATACCTTTACTTTTCAACACTTGACTTTTTAGTTAATGTATACCATCACATGGGCAATTTTGTATATTTACCTTTCTCTCTCATCCTTTTTTCCACTACCAAAAATCTTGTGCCAAACTCCTATGGTGCAATAAAAAAAGAACGGAGGAAGTATGAAGGTGGTATATTCTTTTTTTAGGGGCATAGAAATGAATTTGAAGAAGCTATTATTTGTTCCCTTTTGCCAACCTACAAACTCTTACTTAGTTCGCAAAAAAGAAATTTCTACCTCTTTCCCTAATGTTGAAACCAAAATAAATTTTGCACTTCGTATGTTCAGATTCTGCATAAAGGCATTGAATTATTAAATTAAAAATAACGAAACCAGCAATAAATCTTTCGAACTTCACAAATTTGCAAATACTTTTGTTGTTCTTATCTTAATGCTGCTAGAATATTTTTTGTTTTTGTTTATCCTTATTCACTTCTGATTATACTTCCTGAGAGAGGAGTCAATTTGGTTACACTTCGTCTTTGTTTACTAATAACTTTAAAAAAATCATTTTAGATCTTGGGGTTACCCAAGTTCAATGCACATTATTTTAGATAAGGGGGTTGCTCAAGTTCAATTCACATTATTTTAGATAAGGGGGTTACCCAAGTTCAATTCACTACTAAATTAAGTTTAGCAAGCTCTTATTAATCCAGAGAAGCATTATTTTCATGTAAAAAGACTAAAGCCCTGGTGCTTGTGAAGTAGGCAGTTGCAACTAACATAACACATATGCTTATCTGGATTTGGTCTCAGCAAGTTATGTAATAATTATATGAAAGTGGCCTGTGAATTAACACACTAGTGTGTATAACTTCTATCTCGATTTATTCCATAATATGGTCTGTATTGCACTCTATGAGGACTTAGGAGGCTTATTGGTTGGTTCTGCAGGTTAGAGCAGTTAAATGCGGAAGAATACAAGTTGATGGAAAAAATGTCTCTATTTACTACAGAGTTAAACCATCAGAAAAGATCAGCCACTTTGTCCACAGGTTAAATTTGCAAAAACTATCTAAAAAGGACCTGTTCATTTCTGGTGCTGGACACCATTGTTTTTATACTGCTATATTAAGTCCTATGTAGTAATTAATATGACAAAGGTTGTAGGCATGAACCACCTGTAATGGCCTGGGATGTCTCGGTTCTTCAGGAAGAAGAAGATGTGGTGACTATCTGCAAGCCGGCTTCTGTTCCTGTAAGTCTTAATATTGCTATTTGCTTTTGTAAACTACCCTTCTGCATCGGAAAAGCCGCAGTTTTGAGGTGAATATTATTCACTTTACTTGAAAGAAGTGAGATTGAGAATGTGGAAGCTCTTTGGACTTGTTACATAACTGCATATCTTGGTTGTGGGTTAACGTTTTATGCTTTCCATTTATGAAGTTTATTATTCTTCTGTTTAAATATTTTGCTCATTTTTTATTATTGTGCTTGTTGCTATCAATTTCAGAAATGGGTTAGGTCATGATATTTTATGTTTACACTGTCAACATGGACTTTGTACTTTGTTGCACACTTAGGGAGATTTTAAGAATGATAGAAGGCCTTGTGTTGTTTCAAAAAGCAACGTCTGTCTTTATTTGCAGCTTATATTCATATCATAGTACCGTTATAGTTATGTTTTCCTTCTTTCATGAAAGGTTCATCCTTGCGGTCAATATCGGAAGAACACGGTTGTGGGAATTCTTGAGGCGGAACATGGTTTGGCCCCACTATTTCGTATCCTAATTTGTGCTTTTGCTTTCTCTCTATTTTGTATATTAATTGTAATGCTTATAGTGGAAATTTATCTTCTGTAACTAAAGAGCCGGATTCCCAGGCATAACTAGTCAATCTGCATGTTATGTTACCATTTGAAAGCCTTGACAATTAAGTCCAGCGATACATAGGTTGGATCGCCTCGTCTCTGGACTACTGATATTGGCCAGAAGCTCATCCAAGGCTGATGCTTTCAGACAACAGGTAATTTTTGCGTTGATATTGCTTATTAATTACTTTTGGACCTAGTACACTATGCTTGTATTTCACTTTAGAATTTTGCCAATCAGATGGACTTAGGGCTGTGGATTGTGGACTTCTGGATTTTCATGATTTGATCTTTATGAGTTTGGTGGCCTTTAGTAGAAGTACATTGATTTTTTGAATTACCCAGTCCCTGCCATCACTTTTCTTTTTGAAGCTTTAGTTGCTAAATAAATGAAAAGAGGGGGGGGGGGGTGGGGGTTGTTTCAGAAGCATCCTTTTTTATTAAGAAATATATGTGAGTCACTGTCTCGCTTTCTCAGTACCAGAAGTTGTTTATTTAGGACGTAAGTAGAAGTTTAAGTGGTTAGGATATAAAAAGGAATAACTAGATAAGATTACTGTAATTCAAATGCTGTCCAAAATACATCATATATGACATTTTAACTGCTAATTCATGATAAATCTCTACTCAAGCTGATCCAAATATCGAATCCAACTTATATATGGCTAATTCAAGATAAATCAGTCCAACCCAATATTTTGATAATTAATTAATTTTATTGGGTCTGTGTACTACTGTACTGTCATGTTTTTCATCTTTGTCGCATTTCTTTATCCTTGCTTATTGAAAACTGTACAATTGTACATTGTACCCTTTGTCATAAAGGAAAGTTAAACACGATGTCTTTTGGCTACCTTGTTTTAAAAGTTTTGTTAAGATCAATTCTAAGGACTTTGCAGGTTAATTTCAAGATAATGTTGGATATCTGAACTTATAGTATGTAACTATGGATCAATATATAAAAAAGCTCACAGCACACCAAGGTGATAGGGGTCCTGCTGCACCTAGGAGCACCTTGGGTACCAAAAAATCTGGTGTAAAATTATAGCAATGCACCTAAGTTGTGCTTCAAGTGTGCCTTGAGTGCACCTCATGTGCATTAAGAAGCGGTATTGTTGTTGATAAAGACCTCAATTCAAACACTTAACTAAACCAAAACTTAAGTATAGTGGCCAAGTAAAGGACAAGATCTACAAGGATTTAACTTAAGCTCATGAGTTTAAGCTAGATCGAAGATGGGTAAGTTTCATCGTCTTGGAACTACACTAGCAAGATATGATGCATGGAATTTAATATAGGGGAAGTTCTAGTGGGATAAAAGGATCTGTGACTCACCACTACACATACATCAGGAGGAATAGGGGAGATAAGGATGGGTTTGGCTTTTAATGAGCATGAACATTCAAGAGCATGACTCAGGTAGCAACACAAACATGCAGGGTAGTTCTATCTTAAATTCCTCTCTTGAATCACAATAACATAACATAACTATAATCATGATCTCATGTCAATCATAAGCAACACAAACCTTGCAAAGTTATCCACATCAATTTTACAACATGTGTTTGCAAGCTAATCTAAGAGCGCTTGGTCTATCCTAAATTAGCAATATCTCAACCACTAATTAAGGAGCCCTAGCATGTGCTAATGCTGATACCATTGACAAAATTAATCAATTGATAGACTTAGAGAATTGTAAACACCTAAACATCCCTTCAATCTCTTAATTAACCTTAGGCATGCATAGTTGGGTAACTTGGGTTTCACCCCACCCCTACCTAGAATACTACTCACTTGCATATTTAGGTGCTCTCGAATTGCACAAATCACTATATCTTTAGAGATAGCCATAACTAAGTAAAATCAAGGTTTAAAGATCAAGATTGTTAGGGTGAACACTTTTATATTTACTTCTAATTAATAAGAGCTGCAAAAAGCGAAATTACGAGTTAAGTAACCTAAGTCTTCTTTTATATAAAAAACTCTTAATATGCAATCATAATATCACGTGATCCACCACAATCAAGCTATATTATGGATAGGCTAAGATTAGAGAATTTTATATTGAAATAAACAAGCATAAAATAAGAAAGTATAAAAGTAAGCTATCTATTGTTACTTCATAAACCTTCAAAAGTTGAGTACAAAGATGATTATCGATTACGATGAGATAGAGACCTAAATAATCGCATTATTGGTGTGTCTTTTAGTGCTTAATCTTTTAACAATCAGTGAAACCTTATTTTCAGTTAGCCTCTTCGAATACAATTCTACTGAAGCAAACTGATTTATGTTGAAGCGAGTCTAACAGCTGGTTGGAGTGTTTGTATATGTTAGTAGCAATCCTGTGACCGGATTTGACGGAGTTTTGCTGATTCTGTAAACACTGAGGGGCACATAATTATTGGCTTTGCATCAGAACAGTTGATTCTTGGATGAGATGAGAATTTATAATAAGGCTCAAAGCACACAATGCAGCAATAGGGATCCTTCTGTGTCTTAGGTGTGCCTCAGTCTGCTTGCACTTAAATAAAATTTAAAATTTTGGTGAAAGAAAAAGCGCCTCTTTGAAATTGCTTTGTTGAGATCAATATATAAAAGCTCTTGACCCCTATTGCCCAGGTGCAAGGCGTGCCTTATTATACGCTATAGGTCCAATTTTCTTGAAAAATGATACACTATGCTATCTTCACATGCCAGCATCTTATCAACCAGAAATCCCACTGCAAGGTCTGCAATCATTCAACCACCCACAAGAGAACTATAATAAGGGAGAGTTTTGGTCCGGAAAAAGTATAAACAAAAAGAAGTATTGGGGCTGGAAAGTTAGTGGATTGGTTTTTTAAAGGAATTGGAATTTGAATGGCTAAGTGATAGAGCTGTGTTGATTTGTAAATGACGGGGATGCCAATTTTGGTATGTTGGAATTAATATTTTCTTGAAAAGACAAGTGCATATGTATGAACTATAATTGGATCTAGATCTACCGTTGCATTTTTTAAGGAATTTAAACCAGAGCTGAGAAGAAGAATTTGGGAAGGAAACCAATTTTACGAAAAAAAAAATGAAGAAAAGGCAGTTCTATGAAAGTAAATAGCAATTGTTTCTAAGTAAAAAATAATAAAGATAACTAAGAATAGATGTTGGTATTGAAAATAAGATATGATCACTTTACCCCTTTACGTTCATGGGACTTCAAGGTTTAGCTAACCATTGAAACAAAGTCTATATTGTGATGAAAAATTGTACAAACTAATTTTATACATGTAGTGACTGGACCTCCTTAGGCCCTAAGGCAGTTCCACCCCTGGTAATATGTAAATATCTGCTTTTTTCTAGTACTAATTAATTCGCTCAAAATAATGATTCTTGCCCCAAAATTTTGAACCAGGCATATAGTTTGGGAAGGAGGTATTATATTCAAAATTATACAAGTGTAATTGGATTAATACTAACCTTGAAACATCTATGCACTTAAATTTCCCAACCAATTTTATATAAAAGGCATCAATGCAATCAACTAGTAGCTAGACAAGACCAGTAGCTATGAGTATTGAACTTAGTGATAGAGTGAACTTGTGCAAGACAGTTCCTCTAATAGACTTATAGACTACTGCTTGTAGAGATAAAATCAAGTGTTAAACAAATTATGCAATGCCTAAATTAATTACCAATTTGCTGAGGTAGGTTAATAACACTCTTGGATTTATTGCTGCATGCACTGTATCCTTTCTTTTGTTTGCAAAGTTATCTTTCCTTAATATGAAACCTTGGGTATCCGAAAGTAGTAGATTATGTACCATATTTAAAAATATGTAGTTCATACAGGTATTGGTTTAGAACTTCAGCCATATTTGTCTGGATTTTCAATATAAGACATGTTAATTATTTTGCTGATTATTGACCTTCTGGTTTTCAGATTGAAGCTGGACTTGTGAAAAAACTGTATATTGCGAAGGTTGTAGGGGTATTTCCAGAGGGTGAGGTACTCTTTACATCAATCTCTTTAATTTATAATTTATCAAATAGTTTGAAGTTTTTAAACAACTTTATCTTGTATAGTTGTATTAATGAAAGGGATAAGTAATGGATTGGATAGCAAGATTGTAGTAGGATCTGATCCGATTTCTCTTGACAATTTGACATTGCCATTTATCAATGTTACGAGAGATGTAGTTTACTAATGTCTAGGTTATTTAATGCCTCATCCTTTTCACCCTTTCTTCTCATTTCTGTGTGGTCCACTTACATAGTTACGTTAAAGAAACTTTGGGGATTCTGGAATCAGCTTTGCAATTATATGGACCCTTTCACCCTTTAATTTATGAAGATCTTTTTGCATCATGACTGACTTGTTAGGGAGCTTATGCTCTAGACTCCTCATTTTATAATTGTTTGTTCTGGCAAAATGATTGTATAAAGGGAAACATGACAAGGTGTTGGTGAACTCATAACTGTCTAACCTATATTTTATGGCTTGTTGGCTTAACTCTATGTGCCATAAGGTGACCATGAGGGCATCAATGTGGTTAAAGAACCTGCCTTTGTACCATCCCATCTAAAGAGACTTCAAATGAGGATTGCGGTTGGTCAGGGAGGGGGTAGGGTAAAGAGGGGGCATCTTCCTCGATAGGTAGGAGGTAGCTCGCTCGTCAAGTTTTATTAGGGTGAAGCCTGACTGCCTGAAGCCTTCTTACCCCAAACATCCCAATGTAACCTCCGTGGTTTTAGAGGCATTATCACTGACCTAGGCGAAGTCAAATTGAATGCAGCTGGAACAGCAGAATGGTCGGTCTTTACAAAACCAACTTTAGCACATGTGATGTGGGTGAATTAGCCGCCCAAGTAGATTGGTTCTTTTTTTTTTTTTTTTTCTTTTTTTTTGTTGGGGGTGGGGGAGAGGGGGTCCTAGTCGTTTTTTGGAGGTGCAAGGCTGGATAATAGGTGATATTCATTTTTTTAATTGCTTTGACCCCATATAGAAGAATACAATTAATCAATCTATTAAAATTTGAATTGTGTTAATTGTGAGAAAATGAACCAGATTTCTATGTTTAATCAAATCTTTATTTCCTCAATCCTTCTCATGAATAAGCTATTTTCATTAGGCAGCCTTCTAACGATTTTAGTGACATTTATTTTCTCTTTGCTATCTCATTTTGTTAGCCTTGACTATTCTTTAAATTTTTAGCTACAATATTTAATCCGATTGGGCATCATTAATTGCTTGAGTTGGGTTCACTTAGGGAGTTTAGTAGTGGACTAGTGGTGCTCAAGTAGGAAATTATAAAAAGGAGGTTGTGTTGGTTGGAAAAGTTTGAAAAAAAAGGGTTTTTGTTTTGTTAAAAGGTAGAAGATTTATTACTACTAGAAGTGTAAAGTAAACAGAAAGAGGAAATAAAACAAGGAATTCGTAAATTTTTGAGTCAACCTAGTCACGCGATCGAGCCAGCTTGCCCCACCGGATTGGGCATGCATGACAAACCAAGTGGAAACTGAAAAGTTCCTTTGCGCGATTGGATTGACCCGCCAAGGCATGCATAAAGGCGGAAAAGTCTCATCGCAAATCAATGGGACCTTGCAAGATTGCATTCCTCGGGTTTATGTATTCAGCTATATTTTGGCCCATTGCATTCAAAAGCAACCTGAAAAGTCCGATGTCTTTCGGTTGTGGTCCAAATGAATAAAAAAGCAAATTCAAGTACACAAATTATTACAATAATAAAACAACACTACATAAACACTAGAAAAAACAAGAAGAGCGCAATTGAGATCTATAGTAGACAAGGGGCTGGTTAAAACTCTATAAAATTGACATATCAACGTCTCAATTTGTTTTAACACTCTAAAAGTTTAAAGGCGCACTTTTTTCATTCTATTTACTATTTCAATAAAATTTTTGAAGGGTATCCCATGCTTTTTTGGAACTTGTTGCGTTAGCAACTTTCTCAAACATATCATCAACAACTTTCACTTGTATATTATCAACTTTCTCAAACATATCATGGTCATAAGTGCACTTTGATCTTTTTTTCTCTTGCTTTTTAAAGCTTCTTTATATGTTTTGTTTTATTTAGTTTTATCCCATTTTCAGCAATCTCTCAAAGTCATTGTGCATCAAGAATTGTTTTTATGCAACGTGACCACTTATCATAACTTTCTGTTATGAGTCTAGGATATTGAAAAGCTATGACATTATTATTTTGTTGCCATATTTTATAAACTAGCTGTGATACCAATATATATGAATATATTAGAAGCATATTGAACACTCACAAATTCTTCACACAATATCATCAAGAGGAAAATATGCACGTAAAATAGGTCTCATATAGCTCTCTTAATATGAGAAACTACTGTAAATTACATCCTACACATTTATATTATGCTACCACCTAAACTATTTGACAGATACCATATTTATCCTTAACAATCTCTCTGTCTAAACTAATTGTAGTAAATGTCAAGTTTTGTTATTTTCAACATTTACCCTACTGACTGTAATAAAACTGTGTTTTTATTGAGTCAAGTTTAGTTATTTTTGACATGCTTGCTATTTAGGCTTAGGAGAGCTCAATATACTTACAAGGAGTAGTTCTACTTTTCAGCAACACTTAAGTGACAATCTTTCTTTTCCTCTCTTCTTGGCTTCTCAGCTTGTGGGGCTGGGATCTAGGGTTAAACTCTGTATTGGTTATATGTGATATAAATACTTTAACGTTTAACACTCAGTGTCTTGGTGACGTAGGCTGAGGGACACAAAATAGGTAATGCTAGTTGTTTTGCTGTCTTATCCTTGCATTGAAGTTTTCTGTTTGTTTTAAACATTTAGACAATCACAGAGGTTGCATAAGTCTCATTCAGTCATGCCTGTATGCCTAGATATATCATCCTCCGTGCTCCATAGACAATCAGACAAAGATAAAGGAACAGAATGATATCACTTCCACGTTTATTATAGTTATGATCACAATCTGGTGCAATTTTTTAAATATTCTATACATTTGAATAACTATTGCATTGATAATTACCTAGATTTCTATTGATTTGGCACAATTGGTTTATCTTTTGCAGCAAGTTGTTGATGTAAATGTTAATTATGATGCTCGAGAAGGAAGAAGTACTGTGGAGGTATGATCTTTTCTCTCAACTCTTGGAAATGTATGATAAAAAAGGTTGAAAATTACGCAGTAGAAATTTATGTGAATAAGTCTTATGACATGGCCATAAGAAAAATATCATATATCTTAGATCTCATGGCTATGACCTAAAGGTCTTGTTGGTGCAATGATTTTAGCAGAGGATCAGTTAGGCTTTAATAGCAATATGATGGTGGGGGATATAGGAGAACAGTGTTGGAATAAATGAAAGGAGGGATCTGGAAGACTGAGGAGGAAGAATGCGAAGAGGCAAAGAAAGGAAAAAATTGGGAATGCCAGATATAATTTATCTTTTATTAGCAGGAGTAATATCATACTTGAATTTGGAATTATTGTGGACTAACTAGTTATTGGCCCGGATGATGCCCCAGATCACTATAAATTAGTAAGTTTGATAAAAACTAAATTTAAAAGTTAGTGTTCAACAGTATTTATAAGTGAATAAAAATATATTGGAAAAATTGTTATTATTAATCCCAACTTTAGGCCATTTACTTTAATTAATCCCAACTATCGATTATTTTTGAATAATCCCAACTTTAGGGGGCGTTTTCTTTTATCAGGTCAAATGACCGGTGACCAGTTTAAAAGGTAACTTTTTTTAATTTTTTTTTCTAAAATGCCACGTGTTGCAGTTTCATTAGTCAAATTTTTTTTTAAAAAAAACAAAAAAAAATAAAAAAAACCAAACCTAGCCACCTTCATCCCACCGCCTCCCTCCCTAGCACCCACCGGAAACCACCATCTTCCTCCCCAACCCTTCCAAAAACCATCGAATTTCCTTGAGACCACTCGCTGCCTCACTCTCTTCCCCTGAAACCACCCGCAACCTCACTCCCTTCCCCCAAAACTACTCGCAGCCACCCCCCTTCACCGAAAACAACCCGCAAGCCATCATTTTCACTCCCGAAACCACCGCAACTCCACTCCCCTTTGCCAAAAACACCAGATCCCCATGCCCAGTCCCTTCAAACCACCTCACCCGTTCGTTTTCAAGGTGGTTTCGGGTGCCGAAACCACCACATCCTTGATTTTTGGGTGGGTTCTAGCTTTCAAGTGGCTGAGGTGGGTTCTTGGTGGTGTTAGGGGAGGATGTGGGTTTCTAGTAGGGGTAGGGAGAAGGTGGTTTCGGGTGAGGGGCTGGGTTAGGGTGGCGTTGGGTTGTCTAGTTTAATTAATTTTTTTTTATTTTTTAAAACTTTGATTTTTATTTTTTATTTTTATTTTTTTGGACAAATCACGTGTTGACTCATGTTCAATAACCCGGTATAACAGGTCGTTGACCGGTTTCGACCTGATGAAAGAAAATGCCCCCCAAAGTTGGGATTATTAAAATATAATCAATAGTTGGGATTAATTAAAGTAAATGGCCCAAAGTTGGGATTAATAATAATAATTTTTCCAAATATATTAATAAATTTAAGATTAATGGGTTCTAGTTTTTATTCATTTTACTTTACATAATAAAATAATAACTTTTTGTCAAAATAAAATAAAATAATAACTTATGTAAATATTACGGAGTACTTTGTATAATTGTTTGATTAGTATTGAATCTAGAAAATTAGCATCTAAGGAATTAACAACTTTTAGTGTGCGATTAATGTCTTACAAATTTAATTGTAGATTATTGTGCAATTATTTAGGAGTTACATTCTATGGGAAAATTAAGTACAATGGTTAAACATATGAAGAGTTTTAGGGTAATGAATGATGACAAATAAGGTGACACATAGTGTCCATGTGGCGCCAAGTCATATGGAAGGAACGGTGACACATGTCGGTAGCATGTTGTCCTTTTGAGTTTTAATAATATTATAGATTCAAAATAGCTCATCAAATTGCTCCCTCTTGTTTTAAAAGTAGCTGACAATTGTAGCATCTGATTAATAAATTGGTAGATTCTGATGGACTTAGCCTTTTACTCTTTCAGTGACTGGTTTGGGATAAGGATGCATACTTCTGACCCTCTTTAGTTACCTTAAAGTGGATGGTAGCCTCTTTAGAATTGGAGAAGGGTTTGGTTGAAAGTAGGACTATTTCACAACCGGATCAAAAATTGGAAAGGACTGGAATTGGAATCCGGACTATGCACAACCGGACCAAAATTTGGAAAGGACTGATTTTATTTTATTTTATATTTATAAGGCTCACAAGATCATATGGCTCTTAATATCAATTTGTTGGGAAAAGAAGAATGCAAAGAATGAAAACAAAGTTAAAAGCAACTTACTGCTTTTTTTTATTCAACATTTAAGAACAACTTAAATGCTAATATATAGGCTACAACATTAATAAAGATAAAATAAATAGCAACTAACTCATCCACTAACAACCTGTAGTTTGCTAAACAAACCCTTGTTATCAGGCTAAACCGCTAAAATCAACCTACTTATAAACTATTTTCTAAGAATAAGATGCATTGATCCACTAACTTTGAAGCTTAACATTTAACATAACAGATTTGAATGGAATATTTTAGTGTTTGGTTGAGCATATTTTTTGCAACGGATTCTAATCTATTTCCGACCAAGGGTATCTAACTCCGCGCCAACCCCATAGAATCTCCTACCCACCTCACCCCCCTAAGATTCTAATCTATTTCTCCTAGATACATATCCTAGCTATTATACAAAGGGGAGAGAAAGGAGATGATATGAGGTAACATCGATGGTGCTCATGTTTAACTCCAGTTATCCCTCTTTTGTTGGTGACGAAGTTTCAGTCAATTCACCACACTAATTTAATTTTTATTTCTTGATGCGTTCATTCTATCTTAGGATTAGTTTTTTTGCCGTTGTTAGGCACTAAATTTTTCTTCAAGTATGATCTAATATTTGGTGTTGAGTTAGTTGGAGTTTGGTGAAGAATGAAGATGTTGGCAAATTGTAAATGAGATTTGCTGTTTTTATTTTTTTGTATAGGGTTTTGGGTAATTAACTGTATATTAATATAGAGGATTTATCTTTTTTGCTCACAATGGAGCCCTCTAAAAAGAAAGAAAAAAAAGGAGGAATAAGAAATAATTTTTTTTTTCATAGACTCAGAATCCATTCTAAAGCTATCTAAACAATAGAAACAGATACCCAAGTGATCCCATTTTCAAGCTAAACACATTTAGCTAGTTATGGCCTTATGGGCTTCAACCCATACCTCCTTGGAATGAGTTTTCAATCCATTCAATTCCAATTAGATGAACCAAACGACTCTAACGTGTGATAGATTGATCATTTAAGCAGGTTTATGACCTTAATTATATATATTGGTTGAACTGATGAAGGATAGGTTGTACCCACCATCTATGAGGAAGGAAAAGGAGCCAATGCTGATCCACTTGAAGCAAACGCTAATGTCAATGACAAAATTTACAGCAAAATCATTGGGTTAGCAATATTTAACACAGGCTCCAAAATTAAGATAAATAGTTTGAGGGACTTATGGGGATAATCCGGAAATTATTGGAGGAAAACCTAATGCTATGTGTTAATAAAAATATGAAGTGGGTGATATACGTGGAAACAAGGTTGTTAGGATCGGGATCCTACCTTAGATCGATGAGGGGGGGTGGGATCGAATCGATAGAATCGGATTGTAAGATCGTAAGATCCTACTTAATAACGAATAATAATATATATTATGCTATAAATTGACTTAAAAACATTTCTTCTAAGGGGTTTCAATGCTAAAAGACATTGGTTTGCTTAAGAAAGGTCGATCTCCATTTAGATTTGTTTGTATGGTAGTTAGAAAATTAATAACACAAGTTTAAATTAATAAATTATGTGCAAATTTGTCAAGAATGAGACCTTAACTATGACAATTGCAAGTTGTCAATTGATAAAATCATAATAATGTCTCTGATTTGCTAATTTATTAGCGATAATTATTGAATACATTAAATTTAGGTGCATATAACCTAATGAGTAATAAAAAATATGTCAAAATAAATCAAAGTCTCATATTATAGTAAAATGTTGGATCGGATCGTAGGATCGTAATAAAATCGTAGGATTGTGTTGAGATCCTACCACTAATAATTAATATCGGAGTAGGATCGTAAGATCCTACAAACTTTAAGATCCTACCAAAGATCCGGATCGATCACACAATTTTGGATCGTAGAATCGTAGGATCGTAAGATCCGGATCGGGATTTTAACAACTATGCATGGAAAGAATCCTGAAAAAGGCATAAGAAGTTATTGGGAATCTCACATAGAGGGAAAATCAGAGTTATAATGGAGAAAGCAATAAGACAACGATGTTCGAAAATCTAACTCATAACAGGGATAGGTACATCATATAAGTAAATTTACCGATTTTGTTTCAAGTGGAAGTTGCTTGCATTTTCTTGGCTTTGAATCTCTGAAGTGGTCCTGCAGATCCTGCTCTGAGAAAAACTTATCTCACGTATCTTTTTTTTTTTTTTTTTTTTTCTTTTTTCTTTTTCGTTTTGTTGCTTGTTATATGATGATTCATCTTTCCAAGTCACTCTTACAGTCTTACATGTCAATCTTTGGTTGGTATTCAATTTTAGAACCCTCGTTTTTTTATCTCAATTTCAAGTGGTTTACCTCCACAGTATCTTTACTGATTTCTTTGATTATTTAGGTTGGAGATGATGCTGTCAATGTAAAACTGAAAGGAAAGACTGCTTCTACAAAGTTTAAAAGAATAAATACCAATGGAGATTACAGCATTGTCTTCTGTGAACCCTTCACTGGCCGAACTCATCAGGTTAAATAGAGTATTGTAACATAACAGTTATAGTTTTATGCAGTGATTGTGTCGGATCAGTCAGATCCAATAACGTTTTCTACCAAGCTCAAGCTTGTAATCTGTCTTCTATTTCATTCACCTCATATTTTCTCTCATTTTTATGGTGTTACTTTTACTATCAATGTTCATTATCATTGACAAATGTGGAGCTCGAGAAGCATGCTCTTTTGTATTTATGAATTATAAGCTTAAAAATATTAGTTTATTACATGTTGACCATCTATAATTGGTGACGGTGTGATCCCTATGCTGGGAGATGATGGACCTGTAATTGTATATATGTGATATGTGATGAAAAATGTTAAGTATTCACACGTTTTTTTATTATAGCCTTTATAATAAAAAATGTTTTAAGCCAACATTGCAGGAGTTCAACTTGGATTTTTTGCTACAAGATTGACCTAACCTATCCTTTTTAGGAGTTGTAGCATGTAGGAGTTGTAATTTCTTTTCTAACCATTTAAGATAGTTGATCCAGTGAATTGAATAGTGTAAATTAGTTTTCCTAGCTTGTCTGTGTTGCTAGCTTCTTTGCACAAGAAATTTAAATATATTGATTTTGTTGATTCAATTTCACCTGTTTGCCAGATACGAGTTCATCTCCAGTATGCTGGTCACCCAATTGCCAATGACATGCTCTATCTTGGTAAATCAGTTGGTCGGCGTTCTACTGAGGGGAAAAGTGCTGATAGAGTAGCTGCCCAATTGAGGGATTCTATATCATCCAAAACTTCTGAAAACAATGACCAGCCAGAAGAAGAATTTTTCACAGATTTTGATAGGGATCCTTTGTGTACACATTGCCCAAATTTGGCCCCTACAGGGTAAGAATTGTTCTTGTCAATAGTTTTTAGGATAAGTTTACCTCTGAAGTATGCTGCTAAGAGGAAAGCACAAGGGAAATTGTTTATTGGTATTTATGTGCATAGTAAGTGCTGCTGAGCATCTAAACTAGATATTATGTAAATAGATTTTTGCTGCATGAGAGTGGTTGGGGGCTGGGGGATGTTGTCAATATATTGCATGAGAACCTGAGTACTTTCGCATAGGACCACAAAGCCGCTTATGTGTTTCCTTAATTTAGACCAACCTCCACAAGGAGAACTATCAACTAGACCTCCGCAACCTAGTTGCTTCCTAATGAAAGAGTTCAATTCGTTTCCTTATTAAATGCCTTTTTTATGTTGCTTTAAGTATGCTATTTGTATACGTGTCCGTACTTAAGTACAGGCTTTCCTCTGCTGCAGGTTTTTTTAAAAAAAAATTAATTATTAAATTTAATATATACTACTGTACTCTTTTATTTTGATGTTATTTTCTGGTATTTTACTTTGCTGATAATGCTGTGTTCCTTTCACTTAAGGTACGACGGGCTTGAAGAGGGATTATGGCTTCACTGCATAAGGTACACTGGACCTGATTGGACATATGAGTGCCCATATCCAGATTGGGCAAAACTTGATTGATACTGAGTGGTCCATGTCTACTTACCTACTTATTTAGTAAATTGCTCGTATTTTTGAGAAGTTGAAGCTGGCAATTTCCTACGAACTAGTCAAGTTCAGAGCAGTTGACTTTTGAATTGTTCTGCTCTGCCCTGTAGATTCCGACCAATTTTATATGTTGATATTCAACTATTGCTTCATTGATGTTTATTTTTCCAGTTTTTACTGTATGGAGAACTATTGGTTGAGTGTTTTACTCTGTTCAGCGTAACAGAATATATATTTTTCTTTCTTACATTGCCAAATCGCGTGCCAACTTAAATCTCATCAGGCAAGCACAAGTGTAAGCTTTAAGCTTTGCGCTTGACACACAGTGAATATTCTTTTTGGCATGATTCCAATTACAGGTTGAAATGACGATGAACATTTCTGCAAATCTAATCAGGACATCAGGTATCTCTGTTAGGTAATTGATCTGCATATTTAGTTCTCTATATAGCTGGAAGATATTAATGTCTCAGCAGCAACAAACCTGAAGCAGTAAAGATTCGACTCAGGTTAAAACCACCAGGAAGTTAACTTATACTTAACTTTTCCCAAAATTATACCATCTTTTGTTGCTTACATTAATAGAACATCTAACTGATTGCAATCGCAACTTTTGCAAGGTTGCAATCAATTCCAATGATATATAATGAAACCATAATCCACGTTTCTAAGTATGTTGCTATCAAAAAGAAATGTGATAACTTATTTAAGATAATTGTCTATTGACTATTGCGCAATTTAATTATTTTACTGTCTTTTGACGAGTAGATGGAGCACTTGTAAGTTGTAACCAATAAATCAAATGTGTAGTTGATGATTATTTTTTTTATTTTTTTTTACACTGTACAAATTCTATAAAAAAATCTTTCTTAATCTATGAAATCATGACTCAAACTATACTGAACTACATATAATCTTTCTTAATAAAAAGTTTACATTAAAAAACTTGATTACACTTGGCTAATCTTATAGGGCCCCTTATGTTATTCTGTCCTTAGGCCCCCAAAATCTCAAAAATTGTCTTATTTATACCTCCTTAAATAGTTATTTATTGGCAAATGTGAAACAAAAGCAAACTCAAATGTCATCTATGCTAATGATGCAAGTGATACTGAGTTCTTATATCTAAATTTAAGGAGGTATCACTAAAACAGTAAAACATCATTAAGTACATCAAGGATCGTAGAATAAAATGAAAGCATGTTAAATATCGCCAAGCCTCTTCAAGTCAAACAAGCTCCTGACTTAAACCAAGCTAGGCTAGCCGGCATCTCTATTCATCATACTAGGGGAGGGGTGTTTAAAATACCCGATCCGAAAATTTGATGATCTGATCCGAAATTTTGGATATCCGACCCGATTTTAGCAGTTTGGATATTTCGGATTAGATTTCCGAAAAAAAATTCGGGTTTCGAATCGGATACGAATTGGAATTTTCCTGAAAATTTCAACGACTCGAAAACCTAGTGATTAGATCCAAAATTTTCGATTATCCTGATTTTCGGATCGAATTGGATCCAATATCCGAAATTGAACAAATTACATCATACAACGTGAATCTAATCGATATGCAGAGAACCTCCGCTGTTAATGCCTATTCACGACTTCCAATAGTTAACAAAGCAGATGACATAAGTATCTCCTATAAGGTGATAGAGTATGTGAGAAGTTGATGATATTCTCATTATGTTTAACATGTATTTATACACCTAAGAAGCAGTGGCGGACTTGGGCTTAGACCTGGTGGGTCAAGTGACTCAGCAGGCCCAAAAAAAAATTTTAAGTTATTTAAAAAAAAAAAAAAAAAAAAAAAAAAAAAAAAAATCAGTTTCAAGCCCTAGCCTCTTCGTGCTCTTCGTGACTTCGCCTTCTCCGCCTAATCGCCTCCATTCTTCTCTTCGTGACTTTGCCTTCTCCGCCTAATCGCCTCCATTCTTAATCGCCTCATCTCCATTCTTCTCTTCGTGACTTCGCGTGACTTCGCCTCTTCGCTCATCTCCATTCTTCTCTTCGTGAATTCGCCTCTTCGCTTCGTCCCAGCCAGGCAGTCAGGCAGCCACCGTTCTCTTCGCCTAATCGCCTGGTAGTCGGACGTCGGTGAGCGGTGACTCGGTGGTCGTGACTCGTGGACTCCGTCTTCTTCGTGAAATCGCTACTCGAAAGTCGAAACGTCGGTGCTAGTAAGTTGATTTCTAATTTTTATTTTTAATTTCTAATCTTCAAATTAATTCAGTCTAATTTGTTAATTTTATTAAACTTTGGTTTAAACTTTGGTTGATTTGTTAATTTGTAGTTGGTTGTGCTGCTGAATTGGCGAATTGCTGTCTTGCTGAGTGCGTGCCTCGGTGCCTGAGACTTGAGTGCTGCCGACTGCCGTGCTGCGGTGCTGGCCGACTGCCCGTGGCCCTATTGCAGTGCTGCTCCGCCTGCTCCGCTGCTCGCCTCCGCCTAGCAAGGTAGGTAATCAACTAATCATCAATTGATTTTTTTTGTGAAATCTGTTTTGTGTAATTGTGTTTTGTGTAATTGTGTTTTGTGTAATTGAAATCTCTTGAACTTATTAGTTATTACTTATGTAAAATCTGTTTTGTGTAATTGTGTTTTGTGTAATTGTGTTTTGTGTAATTGAAATCTCTTGAACTTATTAGTTATTACTTATGTGAAATCTGTTTTGTGTAATTGTGTTTTGTGTAATATGTTTATGTGATTATGTCATTATGTGAAATTGCTTGATTTAGACCATTTAGTTGAATATTTATTCAAATAATTTTTCTGGGGAATATTGCTTGATTTAGTTCAATATTTATTCAAATTTCAGAATAAAGAGAAAACATACTCCAAATGAAATGCAAAACATTACTAGCTTCTTTGCTAAAAAGAATCCTACTCCAACTTCTCTTCCACATCCAACACAAAATGAACAAACTATAACTCCACCTCAAGAAAGTGAGCAACTTTCATCTCCATCTCATTATTCAACTCAAAATTCCCCTCAAAATGAACAAGGCCAATGTTCTCCTAATGCCCCAATCTTTGGAGAAAGATTAAGTGAACATGAATTTGCTAATCTTCCACAAGATCCAGGAAAGAGGAGAAAAATGAGTCAATTTCATAAAGATGATAGAGATTTAGGAGAAGAATTTACATTCAAAGAAAGCCTTGTCAGCCCAAAGACTTTACATTTCCTCAAACTTCTATTTTTGGCAAAAATCGTCGCTTTTGTGCTAAGTGGTTTGATACTTGGACTTGGCTTGAGTATAGTGTGGAAAAGGATGCTGCCTATTGTTTCCCTTGTTATCTATTCAAGGATGAAAATGCCTTTGGAGGTGATGCTTTTGTTAGTGATGGTTTCAAATCATGGAATCGATCGGATTTAATAAGAAAACATGTCGGTAAACACTTGAGTGCACATAATAATGCTGTTTTAGCTATGGATTTGTTCAAGAAACAAAATTCAAGCATCACACAAGCCTTAACAAAACAAACCGCTGAGAGTACAAATGCATATAGGACGCGACTTGAAGCTTCAATTGAATCTATCCAATGGCTTTTACTCCAAGGGTTGCCTTTCCGTGGTCATGATGAAAAAGAAAGTTCCTTAAGAAGAGGTAACTTTCTTTCACTTTTATCCCTTATTTCCAAAGGTAATCCTGAATATTCTAAAGTTGTTTTCAAAAATGCTCCTAGTAATTGTCAACTTACTTCTCCTAAAGTCCAAAAAGATATCATAAATGCATGTGAAAAAGAGACCACTAAAGCAATGCTTGAAGATATTGATGGTGGTTTATTTTCTATCCTTGCTGATGAGTCCGCTGATGTTTCTGACAAGGAACAATTGGCTCTTGTTTGAGATATGTTAATAGAAAGGGAGAAGTGTGTGAGCGTTTACTTGGTATTGTGCATGTTGTAAACACTGCTTCTTTGACTCTCAAAACTGCTATTGAATCCTTATTAATGGAGCATTCTTTGTCTTTCTCTCAAGTACGGGGTCAGGGTTATGATGGGGCAAGTAATATGCAAGGTTCTATTAATGGCCTTAGGACTCTTATAGAGAATGAGTGTAAAGAAGCTTATTTTGTCCACTGCTTTGCTCACCAACTTCAATTAACCTTGCTAAAAAGAATTCAGATTGTGCTTGGTTATTTGTTGATGTACTTGCACCTCTCTTGAATTTTGTGGGGGGTTCACCAAAAAGGAAAGAGTTTCTTCGTGAAAATCAAGCTCAAAGAGTGGTGGATGCATTGTCTCTAGGTGAACTTGAAACGGGTTCAGGTTTAAATCAAGAACGTGGATTAGGTAGACCTTGTGATACTCGTTGGGGATCTCACTTCAAGACAATCTTGAATGTACTTGATTTATTCCCTGTAATCCTTGGTTCTCTTGAGGATATTGCAAAAGTATCTGATACAATAGATTCTAATAGAGCTCAAACACTTACAAATCTTCTGATGTCCTTTGATTTTTTGTTCGTGGCACACTTGATGGTTAGTATATTTGCGATAACAAATGCTTTGAATGTGGCCTTACAAAAGCACGATCAAGACATTGTGAATGCAATGGCCATGGTTAATGTAACCAAGACTAATTTGCAAAAAATGAGAGATGAAGGATGGGATTCTCATATGGAAAAGGTAATTTCTTTTATTGGTGACTATGACATTGCAGTTCCAGATATGGAGGCTAAATATGTTGTTCCCGGGAGGAGGTTGTTTAGAGGTAAATGCCCACAAGTGTCTAATCTACATCATTTTCGAGTTGAAGTGTTTTTTGGTGTCATTGATCTTCAATTGCAAGAACTTGAAAATCGATTTCCCGAAATAACTAAAGAACTACTTGTGTGTATGTCTTGTTTGAGTCCTGTGGATCGTTTTTCTAAGTTTGATAAGGAAAAATTGATTAAGCTTGCAAAATTCTATCCTAATGAATTTCCAAGTTCAGAATTGATAGTCTTTGGTCATACACTTGATAGTTACATTTGTTCTGTTAGAGGAGATGAAAGGTTTTGGAATTTGAAGGGTCTTAGTGATCTTTCAATCAAATTGGTTGAAACGGGATTGTCTGAAACTCATGATAGGGTCTATTTACTTTTGAAGTTGGTGTTGCTTCTTCCTGTCGCAACGGCAAGTGTGGAAAGAGTATTTTCTGGCATGAAGCAAGTGAAAGACAAACTACGAAATAGCATGGGAGATCAAATGTTGAATGATTGTTTAATTACTTATTTGGAGAATGATTTGTTTTTGAATGTTAGCATGGAAGATATCATGAATCGATATCAAAACATGAAAACTCGTCGAGAACTATTTTAATAAGTTTGCATTACTATTTAGTTGTCTTTTGTAGTATTATATGAACATTTGGTTGTATTTTGTACTGTTTGAATATTTGGATGTATTTTTTAGTACTATTATTTGGTTGTTTGGTAAAATTTTTTTTTTACATATTTGATTATCGATTGTGACTCATCAGTCGGAAAATCCTGGGTCCGCCACTGCTAAGAAGTACTGTAATCTAGGTTAACATAAGATAATAGCAAACTAAGAAGATATACATATAAGCTGTTAAATGAGATAGATATTAGTGAATATTCACAAATGATAATTAAGAGAAGATTCTACTCTAACTACTTTTGACTTGGTCATCGTTATCATCTCCAACTGTCTTCGCAAAAAGACCAGCGTACCCCTTTGAGATACTTGGCTATAGCAAATCAATATGAACAACTTGTATTTTCTCCAATGCTAAACCATCCCTAGCTTTTTTATCTTACTTTTATTGAAGAAATCCTTTCTGTTTAGGGAAGTTTCCCATCAAATTCATTAACACTGTAGGCAAGCCACGACCCAATTGCAAGTAACAATGAGTATTAATCGGAGTTGATAGCAAAACACTAAATGTATATGCAAACAAATTTTCGTTTAATACTTAGGTTTTGAGACCATTTATCAAATCTTTCAAATTGTTAGCCCCACGGTTATCTTGGTCTCGAACTTTAAAGATACTTGAATTATACTATTAAGACATTACCTTAATTGCATTTTTAAGTGTCAAACAAGTATTAAGCGTAACTTTAATGCCAAGATAACCCATTATTTTGTACTAAGAGAGAATGATAAAAAATGTTTGGAATATAAGATGTTTTTTTAACTGTGACTAATGGAATCACATAATAAATTCACAAGAGGCTATTTATAGTTTAGAATGTTAAAGTTGCACTTGACCACCCATATATGCTCATAATAAGAAATTAGTTAAAGTAATGTGCTCTCTTGTTAACACACGTATGTAATACCAATCCGATCTTCATATCAACTAAATCCAATTTTCTCACATTAAAATCCACATTAGAGTTATTGTTGACTAATATACGAAAATAACATGCTACGGAGTATTTAGATTGTAACTATTTCCAATTTGGAAATACACCCCCAAATAATTGTATTTGTTGTGATTATTTCGATAATTCCTTTCAATTAAGGGAGATTGTTTACTAAACTTATTGAAATGATTATGTTAATATGATTATTATTTCCATAATTCCTTTCAACTAAGGGAGTTTGTTTACTAAACTTATAATTGTGATTAATGTGATTATTATTTCCATAATTCCACCAAAGTACGCAAAACGCAACACATAAAATCAGTTTCTTCTTCTTCTCTCTCTCACAGAAACATTCTTGGAGAATTTCTAACCTTGTTCCCTCCGCTCAACTTCTACTGTTACTCACACCAACTTCAATTCAGTTAATCTTGTTTCTTCCCCACAATTTTCCCACATTTAATTGATTAAATTTGATATAAAAGACCTCAAATTTGTTGTAATTTTAAGGCCATGAAACGTGGGTATCAAGGTTCTCCATCTGGTCCTCCTCAATCTCGATCCAAACCCAACCCAGAAGGTATTTTTCTTGTATTTCTGTCACAAATTTATAATCTTGTTTATTTGATGAATTAATTTAGGTTTCTGTAATATTTTCATTGATTTTTATTTTCTTAGTTTACAATTGATTGAATGTTTTCTTAGCTGTACTTCAGTTAAGAAAGTGTTGAGAATAGCATACTAGAAGTTGTGTAAATTAGAATTGTAATATACGAAGTATTTGTTTTCAGGTTCGCTTATTAGTGGCAATTTTTATCTTAAAATCGGTGTAATTTTCAGGTCATCATTAAAATGGTGGATATTGTAATTGTAGTTCTTTGTTTCAAAAGAAAGATATGTCTTTTGCTGGTAAATTCAATCCTACACTCGGGTGTAATTTAATACCCTCGTGTGGGTGTTTAACTGGTTAAAGTCTTGGGGTTGGTAGGCAGGAATCAAATCTCGTCTACATCATTTTCCCTTTATAGCTCTCTCTACACCATAAAAAAACTGGTTGGGAGGGTGTAATTATATTTAGAGTAAGGCTTTGTATTTTGGATCATTGAATAATATATTGTTAATGGTAATTTAGGAGATGGGGTATTCCTTGAGGATGAGAGTACAAAAATTTTTGCTCGGAAAGTAGCTGATCATTACAGTGCAAGAACAAACCAGACATTGGAAGAACGAGAAGCGAGCCCTATTATCCATTTGAAGAAACTTAACAATTGGGTATACTTTGTGAATTTTATATGAGATTTTCTTTAGGATTTTTTAATGGAAATTCCTCACATTTGTTTTGCTTTTGCAGATTAAAAGTGTATTAATTCAGCTTTATGCTCGTCCTGGGAATGCTGTTCTTGATCTTGCATGTGGAAAGGTGAATTAGGTTTTATCTGGTTAGTAGTTGTAGTTTGATGATGTGTTTGTTCAACAATGTACTAATTGTTTCTCTACCTCACCATGTGTTAGGGTGGGGATCTTATAAAATGGGACAAGGCAAAGATCGGATATTATGTTGGAATTGATATTGCTGAAGGCTCGGTATGGCATAAAATCTTAGTAATTAGTAGCTCATTTGTTTTATTGCTGCTTCAGTGATATAAGTTTCTGTGACAAATTAGTCAGACAGTTACGCTATAGATCTTTTTCACTGTATTGCAGTCTAATTTAAAATTAGAGACTGTGCAGATAGAAGATTGTCGTACGCGGTATAATGGCGATGCGGATCAGAATCAGCGTCGCAAAAAGTTTAAATTCCCAGCCCGCCTCTTATGTGGAGATTGCTTTGAGGTATTTGAGACTGGATATCAGTTAATTGTGAAGATTTGTTACTAAGTTATAAATTTGAATAATAATGCACCTTTTAACCGCTAATAATATCATTAACTACTGAGTTTTTGGGACATAATACTTGTTATGATTCTCAGTATTTTCTGATTATTTCAGGTTCGACTGGACAGAGCATTGGCAGAGGATGGCCCCTTTGACCTTTGCAGTTGCCAGGTTACTTTTTATCCTACCTTGTCAAATTTAGACTCCATAAGCCCTAGAGGTTCTTTGTTAATTACATAAGTTAGCCTAACATCATTGAATGGACCTGCTAGGCGAGGTTACCTTTTATATTTTAATAAACAATAAAATTTTCAACTGTGTGGGGACTTTGGACCTAGTCTCATCTTCTTTAGGGGTGAAAACGTTGACAGTGAATACAATTTCTCTGATCTTAGATTTAGAGGCTGGTCCTTGTTTCTCTCATAAATTTTGATTATTTTGGAGTGTACAATCCTTTTGTATTGGTAAATTGAATAGTTGTTTTTTTTCCCAACTCTTTGATATTTGCAGTTTGCCTTGCACTATTCATGGTCTACTGAGGCACGTGCACGGCGAGCTTTGGCTAACATTTCAGCATTGCTTCGACCTGGTGGCATCTTGATTGGAACAATGCCTGATGCCAATGTTATTGTCAAGAAGTACAGAGAAGGTTTCTTCTATTATTTTATAAAAGCTGTTGTTTGTGACTTTTTGTACAATGTACATGAGATGTAGTGAAAGTCCAAGTAGATGTACTGTTTTTCAAACTTTTGGCATTTTTCACACTGAATATTGTATACAAAGATATCCTTCATTCCCATATAAGATAATACTATACAGTGATTTTTAGCTTCTCTCACGCTGAATATCGTACTCAAAGAAGCTCCTTGTGCCCTTTAATTATGGTCTAAAACCCATAAACCTTCAATTCACATAATTCTCGCTTTGCCTTAACATATAATTGTATATGCTAACACGGACTAGCTAGTAGACTGATTCTGATCATGGTACTATTGTTTTGAAAGAAGTTGATGGTATGATTAAGCATTTTTGCTTGCTGATGATGAGGTTATCTTTCCTTTTCTTCCTTTTTTAAATAATTGCTCTAATTAGTTTTTATCTAATTGACAAAATTATTGGTAGTGGAAGTTCATGAGAACTAGAAAACTATAGAGTTGTTTAGTTGACAAAATTATAAGAAGTTCTACTCCCCACAAAATGGAGTATGTTTCTTACTTAGTCCTCCTTGTTTCACTTCCTATGATCATTTAAACATATTTTCTTAAAAAATCTTTTAGGAAATGGAACATGGGAAGAAATACACTTCCTATTTTTAATCAATCAACCACAAAGTAATTTTACATAGGTAGCCAAATTGATGGTAATTACCGACTAGAAAATATCTTCTCCTCACTCAAACTCTATGTAAGTTGCATGCTTTTAATCCATCTTCACCTGGCTGTTAGTGTCTTTCCTTTGTTCCCTCACATCCTAACAGAACACTTATAGGTTTCAAGTCTACACAGTTTTGAGTGTTGGTATGAATAATCTAATTACTGTCATCGAATTTCTGAACATTCTTGTTGAGGTCTTTATCTTTATGATTGACAGACTTAGTTGAATAGGGTGATAGTAGCTACTCTCTCTTAGGATCTATGCTTGATATTGTGACGTCTTTGCATTTCTCAAATTCAGCAATTTTCACTAGGTCACGATACATCTAGGTTTTAACAATCTATCATATATATGATATATCTTAAACTGGTTTTTACTATTTTACCATATCTAAAGCCCTCCTTTATGCCATTTTGTTGGAAAGTCTTGTGCCGAAATGGAAGCAAATTTTAATGTAACTTGTAATTTTTAAAGGTTTGCCTGTGTGATTAATTGATTGGAAACTCTAAAGAATAATAGTGCACACCTGCAAGAAGGGTTGCAGAGTTGTATTATCTTAGGATGATTAGACTTTGCTTAAATTAATCCTAATCCCTCTTGAATAACATGCAGCGGAAGGTTTGAAATTTGGAAACAGTGTCTACTGGATACGATTTGATGAGGATTATGCTGATAAGGTACTGTATCTTGTTTTAATATTAACATCCATCTGTTTTATTTTTTTGGTTGCTGAAAATTGCTCCTTCCCATGACTAATTACTGTTTTTGGCTTCAGAAATTTAAATCATCCAATCCTTTTGGTATCCGATACAAGTTTCACTTAGAGGTATGTGTTTGTCAAAGTTTTTCTTTTATCATTGCTTATGTAATTTGTTCAGACAATTGACCATAAAATATCTATCAAAATTATTAGGAAAATTTGAAAATTGCAGCCATTTAAAGTTTCTATTTTGCAATTTGCAGCCATTTTAAAAAAAAATTAAAATTGCAAATTGCAGCCCAAAAGTACTAATAAATTGTATATTGCCACCCAATCCAATTTTTTCATCAATTTGCGTGCCGAAAAAATCCCATTAAGGTTTTAGGGGCCATTTTAGTTCTTAAGGTCCCAAATTGAGCTCGAAATTGGCAAAAAATTAACGTAAGTGCCTCGTTTTACAGCAAAAAGTTGTTGCACACAAATCAATACAGTTTTTGATAAGCAAAACGAGCCTCCTATGTTATTTTTTTGCCAATTTCGAGCTCAATTCGGACTCTAAAGGGCTAAAACGACCCCTAAAACCTTTACGGAACATTGTTCAGCACGCAAATCGATGAAATAATTGATTTGGGTGGCAATTAACAAGTTATTAGTACTTTTGGGCTGCAATTTGCAATTTTTTTTTTAAATGGCTGCAATTTGCAAAATACAAACTTTAAATGGCTGTAATTGGCAAATTTTCCAAATTTATTATGCATTTAGTTCACCATTTCTTAATTAATACTATCCACCAGTGATAGGTGGCATCTATCTGACCAAAATTAGTGCATTTTACATGACTGCCTGCTGCAAGTATCCATCCTTTTAGTGTTTGTTGGGAATCCTGTCTTTGACCTAACAACTTTTATTGGTCATTTCTTATAATCTATCCACATATCCCCATATAGAAGTGGGGTAATCGTTTATACAATACTTTGTAAGTCAAGAATTAAAAGTGCTTTTTTCAGATTTGGGTTTTGACTTTCGAGGATTCGTTGCAACCATAATTACTCTTTTCTTTTCTTAGCATTGTGTCTTATCAATGCCTAATTTCTCTTTATAGGATGCTGTTGATTGTCCTGAATGGGTTGTCCCTTTCCATGTCTTCAAGGCACTGGCTGAAGAGGTATGGATTACTTTCTGGCATTCTTCGATCAGCATATTATTTGTGTCTCCTAGCCATCATTTCAGGTTCAGAAAAGTGCAGAAATGTTAGGCTAATAGAAAGCAATTTACAGTCTATTATGGGGTATATTTGCTTACTAACCTCTCATATTGATAAAACAAAGGTTTAAAAAATATGTTGTTACTTGTAGAAAGAAAACTTATTAGCATGGAGTATAAGCTCGAAATAGGTAGTAAACACATGGAGGGGAAATGTTATTCGTTTACTCTCATGTCATTGATGCTAATGCCTTAAACCTTTTTACAATGTCAATTTATCTGAACTAGAACGTAGCCGTGCTAAAGCATGGAGTATATATATTTCTTGAGATGAAAAATAATTTCTGAATAACCATAACTGGTAGTTATGGGTAGTTTTAAAAAAAAAAGTAATTGGTGTTGTTTTTTATTTTAAAATATATAGAAGTTGAAGTTATGATATTTTTTTTCAAAAAAAAAAAAAAAAAACCAAAAAGAAAAAAGAGTATGAAGTTATTAAAAAAAAAAAAATAAGAAAAGAAATGAATGCATAGATTTTGAGGATTGGAGTTTTGTAGTGTTGTGGATAAAAGTTGGGGAAAAAACTCTAAAATTTTATAATAGATATGAAAATCTTTTCTAAACATCAATGATGCTCCGTGATATTGATGATCTCAATTTTACTCCTTTATTTTACGCGTGAAAGCTTCCTTCATGGATGCTGTCTTTTTATATGGCATTTAACATTTGAGTCACCATGACTGCAGTTAATTTAGTTTGATCGCCTTCTTTATGTCCCAACTCCTGTTTGCAACATTTCAATTTCCATGCAACCTGCATTTACAAATCTTATGTTTTAATTTGCCATTAACCTCTAGGAATGCTATTAATGATAACTTTTATGATTCATTAACCTCTATGAATGTTGTTAATGGGATCCAATGAGAAGATTCTTAAAATGAGAAGAATGAGAAGGATGAAATGTGCAAAAGTTTTCACTAAATGTGCATATTTTTTTTCACTAAATGTGCAAAATTGATTTTGTGAACTAATAAAATTTTTGAATTTTCTGGAAAATTAGAAAATATGTACATTATATTCAAAATTTCTGCACATCGAATTTGGGTCTTTTTTTTTTTTTTTTTTTTGCACATTTAGTTAAAAAAATATGCACATTCAGTACAAAATTATGCTCATAAAATCCTTCTCATCTTTCTCATTTTTAGGAATTTCTCATTTGACCCTAAATATAGTTAAAAAATGTTTAACTATCTAATATATTCAGTACAAAAAGACGTTTGATCTATCTAATATATTTGAAGAAATGTCTAATATTCAGTACAAAAAGATGTTTGATCTATCTAATATTTTTTTGAAATATTACACATTTATAGTTAAAAAGTATTAATAGTCAAATTCATGCGTCAGCCAACATGCAAGTCAAAATATGCTGCATGAATTTGACTACTAATACATTTTAACTATATGTTTGTAAACATTATAAATGTGTAATATTTGAAAAATATATTAGATGGATCAAACATCTTATATACTAAAATTTACTTTCCTATTTTAACAAAAATTGGTGCTAAAAGTCAAAATTTGGAACGGATGGAACAATTCTAAGTCAATTAGTACTACGAGTTAAAATAAGTGTTCGAAATACATATTTATTTGCCAAAAGCACCCATGTATCAAGTAATTATAATTGGAGAACTTATCCTAATACAAACTAAAATAAAAAGAAAGAAACTAATGTGCACTCATGTACCTTCTCTCACAATTAATTAAGTTAATACAATGTCCACAATTCAAAAATAAAGCATATTAACAAGTAAAGGGAAAAACCAAAGAGGAGAAGGAAGAATGCTCGAGAAACCTTAGAAATGCATTTGGGTGCTAATATTTGCAAAAAGTTGTAGTTATGGAGGCTAATTTCTCCTGGATCTCCTTTTACTCGTTTTTTATCCCATCGATTGAAGTTTTAAGATTTGTGATAGATTTCTCTATTGAAGTAGAAGATAAACTAGTATCCTCGGAGCCATGAGATGGAATGGATGGTTCGGGGAGCAAGGACTTGGACCCTTGTTGACAAACAATGAATAGACTACTTATTGTTATTTTTTAAGGACATTTTCTCAACAATGGTGATATATCCTTATCCCCTTGGTACACTTAAGGGCAGTGTCATCTTTCTTTGAAAACCAGCACGTGGGAAGACTGGGAACATCTATAACATCAAATCCCCAACCAAACTATCCATCTTATATTTTTCTACATAACCTGAAAAAAGTGCAGTTAATGTTTTTGTTGGCTATTTGAATGAGGCACCCGTATCGATTGAATCATGTGTTGGAGCATATATAGTTCAACCTTGTGGACCTTGCTCCTTTCTTGTCAATTATATATGGTGTTGGAAAATAGCCTGAGAAAATAGCGTAAGTCTTGGCGGAGAATAGAGATAATTGGACTCCACTTCAGCTCATATGTATATTTATTAGTGAGAGTCCTCAAAAGATCATCTGCATCCCAATGTGTTTGGCTCTTGAACAACCAATGGGTAGAACAAGAGTCGCATCAAGCTTGGCCAGAGTCCAAGCATGGTTATCATTAAATAGCCGAAAAACGGTGCACTAAACTTGGATATTGGCCGAGCTTAATGAGGCTTTTCGTTTACCCACTGGTAGTTCGAGAGTGACCACACATGTTGTTATGGCGGGTGATCTTTAGAAGATTCTCACTAATGAATGTACTTGACTCGAAAGGGAGTTCAGTTACCTCTATTTTCTAACCCACCTTATGTGATGTTATCAAGGTATTCTTTAGCACCATACCTGGTGTGCAAGAAGGGATCAAGGGTCACTTGGGTGAATTATATATGTTCTACCAAATGATTCATGCTGCACCTATTGATACGAGTGTCATCATTCAACAAATGCAACTATAGCCAACAAAAACGTTTATGAAGGATAAATAGTACAAGGTAGGCGTGTGAACCTGATGTAGTTTCTTTGGAAGGAATGGTTTTGTTAGGGGAATTGATGTTGTAGAAGTTCCCTCAGTTGGTTAACAAAGAAGGATAACACTGCCTATTGTTGTACCGGGGGGGGGGATGAAGATTCCTTTAGGTAGTTAGAGCATCAGATTAATCTGTTTTTTTTTTTGGTCAAAATTCTCAAAGTTAACCTTGTTGACCCTTTTCATTGGTTTTGTGGAATAATCTTACTATGGCGGATATTGTGATTTGTAAGAAGGGTGTATGGTAGTATGTTGCTTCAATTAGATGTAAATTTAGAAAAAAGAAGAAAAAAATGTAGAGAATTTTTTTTTTGGGAATTTTATTGTCCAATGAAAGAAAAAGTTGTGAATGAAGAAAGGCTAGTTGTGTTGATTTAAAGCGAGAAGGGGAGGAGTGTGAACCTAATCTTGTGTGTCGTTCTATGTAGAATTAATTAATTCTTTGTATTAGATTTTGAGCACAACAATCCCAAATGACTTCGTCTTGCCTATATTAACCGAGCCTATTTTATAGAGAAAGAAGAAAGAGAAGTTTATAGAGGAAAGTCTACATAAAGTTGACACTCGTAATTTGATGTCAGATTTCCTCCCTTATTATTTAGACTGCATTCACTGCAGGTTTGCAGCAGTTTGATATTAATTAGAAAACTTGATCTTTCACCAACTTTTTTAATTTGGCCGTATCATTTAACAAATTTCTCTCTTTTCTTTTCTTTTTTTTTTTTTTTTTTTAAAATAAAATAAAATCAAAAAGCTTGATCTTGAAAAGCTTATATATTTGTTGATGCTACTGGCTCTATTTGCAGTATGACTTTGAACTAGTCTTTGCCAAAAACAATCATCAATTTGTTGAAGAATATTTGAAGAAGCCAGAATTTGTTGATCTTATGAGGAGGCTGGGTGCTTTGGGTGATACCCATGATAAAAGTGAGTCCCATACTTTGGTGGTGATATTTCTTCCTGCCCTCTCTGTAGTTTTTGTAACTTTTAAGACTGCAACAAAGAAAAGGCAATGCACGTTGGATTTGTAATGACTTGTTTTCTGCATGCTTCTCAAGGCTCTCCGTATCTCCAATCTTATGCACAAATGTGGTTACTTAAGGGTCTAATTTTTGGGTTCACTTCTAAATTATTGATCCCTCCTGCTTTCTAATTTCAGGTACGTTGTCACCGGATGAGTGGGAAGTAGCTTACTTATATCTGGCCTTTGTGCTGAGAAAGGTAACAATACCGTGCTTATTCAGCAGACTATGAAATAGCTCTTAGATAAATTCACAATAAGAATCTTCATTTTGTTTAGAGTACATGTGTCCTAAACTCCTATCATCTTCATGAAAACCAGGATGTACTATACCTGCTTACATACTTCATCAAACAATAAACTTACGAGTTGTAAAAGTAGCCATAAGCCATAAAGAATACTTGCCCTCTCGATTTATTGGCAAAGTCTCTAGTAAGTTATATCAGAGACCTGGTTTTAAAGATTTTCTTGCAGCCTTTTCCCTACATGCTTGTTTAGCACCAAAATAACACAGGGCATTTGTCAATTTATCTTTGTTTGTCCTAGCCGAGGCATTAGGGGGTATACAATGAATGTTGCATTCTTATGGAATGCTATCATTTTTCTGATAAACCATGTGATTTACTTGATATTATTCTGAGATTCTTTTTCTGTTTCATTTTAGCGAGGCCAACCAGACCAAACGCAAAAGCGAAATGTGAAAAAGGGTGACAACGATACACCCATAAAAAAGGAGGACATCATGTACATTACTAGTTGAGTTTGAGTTTAACAGTAACAATTCGTGTCAAAATTCAACTGCGACCAATCATCAAGCTTGGTCAGGTCTTATCCAAGATGCCAAATACTGGCAGGCATGCAGACCTAAAACTTAAGGCGTGCTTTTGGTTCAATACTCTGTTAAATGGAGATTACGCATTGGCTCATTCAAGGTTTGCTTTGTAGTTTGAGCTCCTTTGTTGTAGAGGTCGCAGAACGGGACTGAAGAAATGCAGTTCTTCCTAATTTTGGGGCAGAATTTTTATTTTCGACGGTAATTAACAATTTTACACAACTTTGATCTTACGGGCTTACGGCTCTTTTTTCCAAAAGGTGGTAGGTTATTGATAATGTAACTCTTTATGTTTTCTGTCAACTTGTTAAAAAGAACTGCTTTTGTACCTTTATTATTTAAAGTTAATAAAAATACGGTTATAATAGATTTTTTTGGTGCTGCTACTAAGCTTAAAGAACTGCTTTTGTACTGCTATTAACTAAGTTAATGAAAAACAATGATAATAGAGCTTTTTTCGTTAGTTTTATGTTTGCTTTGAGCGTAAAACAGTTTGATCCTGTATTTTGCGTAGTAATTGTTTCTACATGTTTATGGGGTTTATTCTTTCTTAGCTCATAAATGCTCAATCAATCTAGTGTGGCATACAATGGGTAGCCTAAACCAAAGAGCGTCTGCATTTCAGGTTTTGTCAAGAAATTATACACATAATCGTAGACCCCTGAGCCTTAAAGATTGTTCCATTTGTCTTTTTCATTGATTTTAAAGACAATTATGAACAATGATCTCTTTAACTATGTGCAACTTAAAAGTTATAAAAAATTAATACAGTATTTGAAACTACACATTATTGAGACTGTTCGGTCGAGATTTGTTCAAACTCATTGTTCAAGCTCATATGGCATTTGATTTAGAGTTGATAAAAAATAGAGGCGGACCTTGCTTTAACATCATAACTCATGTCCAAACCTGCTCAAAAGTGGTGGGCTTTTGGGCCGAGTTTAGGTTTTAAACTAAAAAGTGTATTTAGGCTTGCCTAAACTCGTCCATTTTTCGGATAGACTAGTGGGTTGGGCCGTAGTTAATCACCTTTAATTTGAGTAGCAAGTAACAAATAGACCAGTCATAAAGTCAACAAGAAGAGGGAGGTAGCAAAGCAAAAAGTCAGAAGGCAACAAAATGTACAAGAGGAAGGAAGAATAAAATCGGAACAAAAGAGGCAAATTAAAGAGTAGTAAGATGGAAGTTATAATGTTATATACGGAAAATATCATTGAGTTAGAATTCCAATCAATCACAGATGATTCCCATTAATCAAACTACAAGAAAGGCAAAGAAAAGGCTATGTAAAAACATAGATTTGAAAAATCAGGTACACTTTTTGCTGCGTGAAAATGCAATTTTAGTATGGAAACAAAGATACTCATAGAATTTTCATGCAATTTTCATACGAATCATGCATGTCAACATAATTCTGAGTTCAATTTGCCACTAACTAACATGATGAGATACTTACGGTCGTTACAGATTACTTGACAGTCATAGCCCTTTATATTAGACACTCCATAAAAGACCATTTAGACAGAACTTGAACAAAAGCTAGATGCATTGCACATATGTACTTCGACTGTATCTGAAACCATAATATTGGCTATTCACTATCATCCATTGCTTCAGTAATCTTATCAATCCGAATTACCTTCATTAATTAGCAACACTCAAGAATTTGTTATTCGACGGTTTTGATCTGCTTCCTCATGGCTGTTTGCTTACAATTTACAGTATATTATTAAGTACTTATGAAGTTGTTGCATTAGATCGTGAGGAGGGTGTCCTAATATAATGTTTATCTTTTTCTTACCTTTTTTCTTATAAAAAAAAAAGTACTACTACCTCCGTTTCATATTATTTGCAACGATTTGACATAAAGTAGAGAGGAAAAATGTCTAATCGTTGCAAATAATATGAAACAGAGGTAGTATTAAAGTTATTATTTTTTTTTTCCCTCTCCCGTGACTAAAGATTTGTTCATACTTGGAAATTTTCAAATAATGACTAAGTTCCACTTATGTTAAGAAAATTTAAACATCTACTTTGATGCATGAATTATTTTATTTTATTTTATTTATTTATTTATTTTTGGCAAGGAGAACAAAGGGAATAGAGTTAAACGCCCTTTCTAGCCTTGATAGCAAGGTTGTGGGCCTTTGAAACTCTATTCCTAGAGACATACACTCACGAAAAGAACACAAAATGCTTAATTAGATCAAGGATATCACATGTTACACTTAGTAGCTCCTTCGGCGCTTGTGCTGGATTCTACAGTGCCCATACACTTCTCTTGCTATCTGTAAGAACTATCAGCTAGTCGCTCCATATTCTCCCTTCCTCGACACCCCTTTTTATGGCTAACATCTCACATTGCAATGCTGAGCTACCCCAAACCCTTTCCATACCCTGCCCTAGCTGCTCATGTTCCTTATTTAGTACCCACCCAATACCAGCATGGTCCATTCCACAGTCAGCTTTTTTCTAGGCTCCATCAATTGTTGTATACACTATGCCCCCTGGTCTCAGTTCCCTTGTTCTTTGCTTGATTAATGTGTTGATCTAGTCCTAGATCCTTCTCAAATCCTCCAAGCATCCCCTTTTGGCTTTCCAACACATCTCAGTGACTAGCTGCATCAATCTTCCTGGATTCGGCTCTTTTCTTTTAAAAATGACTTCATATCTATGCATCCAAACACTTCAGATGTGTGCTAAAAAGAACTGTGCTAGCTTTGGTTTTCTATCGAAGGCCTTGATAGCATAGACCATGAAGTTTCTTAACCATTTGTGCACTAGGATGCTATTGTCCCCTATGTTGATTCCCAACATGCCACACGCCCATACTCTTCTCATCAGCATACAATCCTTAAACATATGAGTAGGAGTTTCTTCCTCATCTTTGCATAAGGGGCATTTTATGTCCACCTCCATGCCTCTTTTTCTCAGTTCCGTCCTGCAGCTCGTGGCTTGCTGCATAATCTTCCACCCAAGCATTTTCCAGCTTGGTATGATTTTCAGTTTCCAATACCTTTTCCAAAAAGGGTCCTCCTCATGTTTTTGCTGTTGTTGAAGTAGTCACCTATACCCTGATTTTGTAGTGAATATGCCTGATGGAGTTGACCCCACATCACAGAGTCCTCCCTATTTGGGTCTGGTGTTGTTGACAAAATATGTTTTGCATCCTCAGTTGCAAAACGTTTCCACACCAGTCCTACATTCCACCCACCTTGCTCATTCATGAGACTATTAACCCTGTTAAACGCTTCTTTATCCTCCCTAGAAACACCAGCTTTCATTTTCATAGGTCCTTTTGCTATCCACTAGTGTTCTTAAGAGCTAATGCTTCTCCCATTTCCTACTCTGAACCAGAGTCCTTGCTTGAAAAGGCCAGCTGCCTTACACATTCCCCTAAATACCCATGAACAATTCTGGACTATCTTCCCTGTTAGACTTCTCTGTATTGGGGATGAGGAATATCTCCCCATCATCATTTTGCTGAGAAGGGAATCTGCATCCTAGTGACTCTCCAAGCTTGCTTGTATACCATTGCTTTATTACAAAAAAGGATATCCCTCAAACCCAAACCACCCTAAGCTTTTGGCTGAACTAGCACATAATGTTTTTTGAAGTAAATAGGCCTCTTCTCCATGGATGAGGCCTAGAAGAATTTAAGGCAAATGGAGGAGATTTTTCCTAGGATCTTCTGGGGAGCAAGGTAAATAGACTGGATATTTGCAGACAGAGCCACTAGGACTGAGTTTATGAGAATTAGCTTGCATGCTTGTGAGAGAGTGTTGTATTTCCAGGCTAGCAACTTCTTTGACACCTTAGAGACCATACTTTCAAATTGGCGTAAGGATCTCCCATCCACCTTCATCAGACACCCAAGGTAGGACCCAAATGACCCTCTACTACTCACTTTTAGAGGCTTTCTAAGAAGCCTCACAAATGTGGATGGAGTGTTGGGGCTGGACATGACTGAGGATTTCTGAGCATTCACCATCTCTCTAGACAATGCACAGAAGGAATCCACACAATTTTTGATTTCCTTGCATTCCTTTATACTTGGTGTGAAGAACAGTAAAGCATCATCTGCAAAGAAGAGATGTGAGATAGCTGGGCTTCTCCTACTAATCTTTAATCCACTAATCCAGCCCTGTGCTTGCAGCCAACTTAGCCTTCTTGAAAGTACTTCCATGCACAGAATAAAAAGGTAAGGGCTTAAAAGATCTCCCTACCTAAGACCAACTTTAGGACAGAACCATTTGGAAGGTTCACCATTTACCAGGATTGCATATAAGACTATAGTCACACATTGCATAATCCATTGAATCCATCTCTCAAGAAACTGCATTCTTCTCAGAATTGCTTCCAAAAAGTCTCATCTTATCCTGTCATAAGCCTAGTTCAGATCTACTTTCAAGACTCTTGCGTACCTATCTCCCCCTCTCTTCAACTTCCTGATGTAATGTATTAACTCATGACCTATCATAGCACTGTTTGCCATAAATCTTCCAGGCACAAAAGCATTATGGAATTTCCCCTACTAAGCCTTTCAGTATAAGCTTCAACCTGTTTACCAGGCATTTAGAGATCACCTTGTAGACAGTATTTCATAACCCAATAGGCCTGAATTGGTTGATAGTTCAAGCATTCTCCTCCTTTGGGTTAAACATAGAAAAGTCTTATTCCAATCCCTGAGAAGATATCCACTGTTGAAGAAGCTCTGAACAGCACCACAAATATCTCCTCCCATGATGTTCCAAGTTTTTTGGATGACAGTAGGAGGACAACCATTAGGCCTAGGTGCCTTCAAAGGGTGCATGCTGAAAGCAGCCTCTTTAATCTCTCGATTTGAGAAGGGCTTGTTCATTAAAGTGCTATGCTCTTCTTTATTTCAAGGTTGAAAGCAGGCTGAGCTAGTCCTCTAATGATGATTGTGATCTGATCCATTGATTTCTGGTGAATCAGTTTCTGAGGGGTTATAAATAGCTGAGAAATGAGACACAAAGGCAACCTTTATGTCCACCATCTTTGTAGTCCAGCTATCCTCTCCCAGCTTCATCATTCTGATCTCATTCTTTAATTTTCTTCCCTTCACACTTCTAAAAAAGAAGTTAGTATTCTTATCACCCAAGGCTTCTCTCTTTACTTTTGTTCTTTGCCTCCAATAAATATATTTAAGCTCCAACTCAGTGACCAGTTGAGTCCTCAAGCCTTTCTCAGCTTTTATTTCTTCATTAGACTTAAGACCTGATTGGAGTTTAGTGAAATTTTCCTGAAAATCATCCCATTGGATTTAATGTTCCTTTTTGTATGCAAGGCACCATTTCTTCAGATCTTTTCCAACTTTCCTGATCTTTTGCTGTACAATGAACATTATGGACCCTCTATAAGTCTGCAACCAAGCATCTGCAATTATCTTCCTTACTTCTTCAAAAGCCAATGCCCAAGCCTCCATTTTGTAAGGTCTATTTCTGGTTCTCATCTTTCTTTGGGTAAGGTCAAGCATTATTGGGCCATGATCAAATAGGAAAATATTTTATTGTAACATATTTATGTTGAAGTGAAAATTTTAGTTGGTTAATACATACATCACGTGTCCTAAAACTTCTCGATCAAATCTTCACAAATGTGTTAGATAACAATTTTCAAGAAGTAATAGCATAACAAGTATGTTCGGAGACTAATTCAACCAAAATCGTAATCTTATGGTTGAAGTCCCAAGATTGGTTTTATAATCTATTTGCCCCCCTTTCATGTGAGCCTTTTGAGCTTAAAGCATAGATGCATCATGAGTCTTTTCACATCCATCACTAACTATTCCACTTTGAAAGGAAGGAATGGATAAGATTCGAAATCGTGACGTTCATGCATTTTTACATTTGCTCTAACATCATATTAGAGGATCAACTTAACCAACTGTTAATTAAGCTTTTGGTTGAAGCCTCATAAATCATGATTGGTTTTGTATTCTATCAAGTATCATGTTAGGCCAAATGTCATAAACTAACCAAGAGTGGATAACTAGTTATTATGAACTAAGCTTTTATATACTTTATTATAACTTTTACAAGAACTAAAACCTTCACTTATCCTTAAATTATAATTGGTACAACAATAGCAATACATTGAATTACACATCTTTATATAATCAAATCATCTCATATTTATCGTTTCATCAAGAAGTCATTGAAAAAAGTAGGGGGAAAAAGTCACTCTATTCCATAAGATCAATGAAAAACATTGGCCTATACAACCCGATATTCGTCAACATGTCACGTCAATGGTACGCGTACAATCATCTCATACAAGATCTATCTATCTATATATCTAAACTTTATGACAAAGCTCAAAGTTTATCCTCAGCATATCGCATATAGGACATCCACAACTTTGGTGTAGTGGCCATAACTTTGCCTAATCGTACTATATTATGAAATAAATTTAGTGGACCATTAATATTTATCTGAATTATCTCTACACCATGAAAAGATTGCCAAAAGCCTAAAAGTATTGATCTCATTTTAGACAAAATGACATTTAAATGATGTAAAAATAATGGGGTTGACTGTCGCTAGTTGAACTTTTATTATAGGACCAAATGCATAAATATAGTAATGTAGTACTATAGTGACAAAAAGCATAATAAAGACGATTTTTTTTTAAGAAAAAAATTGAAATTACTTCGTATGAGATTAGCTAAGCAAAATTGGTTTATGTCATAGATTTTAATATGATTGCACTATCATGTAACATAAAAGTAATGACAAGGTCCAAAAAGATGGAATCAGGATATAAAGGAGATAATTGAGATCAAACAAATATGGTACTTAACCTACCTCTAAAATTAATTAAAATTTTATTGTTTTGAAGAAAAAAAAATTAAATAAAATTGAATTGATTTGATATTGAAGGGTTAGCAAATCAGAGTTAGCAAATCAGAAATGCTACAAAAATTCAACGTTCAAAGTGGATTTACTCTTCGTATAGGGATTTCATCACCAATGAGCTCCACTCATATGATTTATTTAACATCCTTCACACAAATAAGAGATTGGAAAATCAAAAAAGCAATTCCATACATGCTTATCATTGGCATTATTTTTACATTACTTTTGCCTCGCAATATGTATACATGCATAGTTTTTTGTTTGTTTATTTGTTTTAATAATTTTCTTTTTTTAATGTAGATTTTTCTCTTAAAATTGATATGTTTCATACACGTTTATATAATTGCATTTTACAAGTCACCCAAAAATGCGTCATTTTGAATGTCAGCTAGCCAAATAATTAAAAATTATCTGGATATGTGGTCTTTACACTGTCCAGGTTGATGAGATACTAAAATGGTGAGGAGATTGAGAGTTCCTCACCTCGTGAAGAATTTATTGTTTGATTAATTAAACACGGGAAAATATCTAATGATGCTCAAGTGAGAGAACTCTTAGAGGCTTAGACCTAGTGCAACACTACTACTTCCTCTGTTTCTTTTTAGTTGACACGTTTCTTTAATCACGCTTGCCAATGTACAAATTCAATCATGAATATTTTTAATTACCAATAAGCAAAAATTATAAAAAGTTGATATTTTGAAAATATATACTGTGATGAAACTAACAAAATCTCGCATGACTATACTTTTCATTACGTATAAATCACAAAACATGGTCAAAGGGAAGTGAGTGAATAGCGGTAAAGTCAAAACGTGTCAACTAAAAAAAACGGAGGCAGTATTTCTCAACCCACCTCCACAAGTCCCGAGTGCAAGAATACTACTTTACGCAATTTTAGCATGTAAATTGGATTGTATATGTCTAAACCTAAAGTAAGTACACAAACAATATCGCAATTGAGTAAGTACATGTGGTTAGGTACCAAGACAACAACAAAGACCTAGGTCATCCAGAGACAATAAGATTTTCTGCTAGCTATCGCATATACAATCACTTTAGACTTGCAGCAATGGGATCTGCGTACAAAATCCTTTTAGTATAAAATCCATAAAAAATAAAAAAGAAAAGTATTTTTTAGATTTGTACATTGAGATTAATCTAAAATCCTTTTTAAATAATGACATTATTTAATTTTTATATATATTCTGTTCTTTTACCTTCGGCTCATTTATTGTGGACTCTTATTTCTTGAAAAGATTTATTAAATAAAGTGAGTGGCTGTAAAAAAAAATGTGAATAAAGTGAGAAACATTTAAAGGTGGGCAAGTAGAAAAAAAAAAAGGTAGAAAAGAATAATAATTAAATATTGTCGGGGTAAGATAATAAAAGTGGTTTTCCAAAATCGATCCATATATCTATATACTTCCTCTGTTCTTTTTTTATTGCATTATAGGGGTTTTGGAGGCAAAATTTGGTAGTGGAAAAAAGTAAGAGAGAGAAACGTAAAAATACAAAATTGTCCATGTAATATGAAGATAAAATAAAAAGTAAGTGTGAAAAAGTAAGGGTATGTTGGGTATATGTAGTGTGAACATAGATATTTTTTGTCCTAAAATGGAAGTGATGCAATATTTGTGAAACTTCCCTAAAAGGCAAGTAATGCGATATTAAAAAAATGGAGGAAGTAATAATAATGTTGGAGTCAATTAGTTTTCTAGCTTTCAAACACATGATGTCTTTAATTTTTTATTCTAAAATTCTATGCATTCTTTTTTTTTTTTTTTTTTTTTTTTTTTTTTTTTTTTTTTTGGAGCTGAGAAATTATAACCACTCCAAATATTAACATTTAAAATAAATAAAAAAAAATAAATAAAAAAAACTTATTATCCTCCACTCCTCTTATATTTTTTTTCCTTTAATATAGTTATTTCTCGGGAATTAGCACAAGCACATTGTACTACTCCAGTTAGTAATAATTCAAATGTTAGTTATATAGATTGCTCCTAAACTATAAAAATAAAATTAAAAAAAAAAAATTCAAAGTAACCTCTTGGTAGCCAATTGCCCTCACTAACTATAAATGATTATTTTTTTTGCAAGACATATCTTATGCATCAACACAAGCACATTTTAGTGAAATAAAGTAAAAGGGAGTTGAATTTATTGAAACACCGCAAAACTTTAATTAAAAAGTGAGTTGAACTACTTTTGAGATGGAAGGGAGCTAGCTAGTATTGTTAATTATATAGTATAAAAGCCAAAGTGATTAATTAGATAGAAAATAGAATTGAATGACTTGAATTTCTCATTGATCGTAATGTCAAATATATAATAGTTACACCTCCTAACAATAAAATTAAAAGATATGCTAGAATCCTAGGAAGTTAACTAAAAATACAATAGATAATATTTGTCAAAAGATATCCTCACCAAAATATATTATACGATATCTCATTACCTCCCCTCAAGTTGGAACGTGCGGATTAGAAACGCCTAACTTGGAAAGAAGATAATCAAACTGAGATTTGCCGAGAGCCTTGGTGAGGATATCCGCGAGCTGTGAGTTGGTTGGAACATGAGAGGGAGAGATCAAGCCTTCAGTATTGCATCTCGAATAAAGTGAGAATCAACTACAATGTGTTTCATTCGTTCATGAAAAACCGGGTTCTTAGCTATGTGCAGAGTTGACTCACTATCACAAAATAATTTAACTGCCTTCGGATGCTGAACACCTAGACTCAACAGTAGAGCTTTTAACCATTTAAGTTCATAAGTAATAGCCGCCATGGACCTGTATTCGGCTTCTGCCGATGATGTTGACAATGTGTGCTGCTTTTTAGTTTTCCATGAAATAGGTGACTTGCCAAGAAACACTAGCCACCCAGACAAAGACCTCCGTGTAAGAGAACAGACGGCCCAATCTGAGTCACACCAACCTTGCAGATTTAAGTCACAACTAGAGCTCAAAAGAATACCCTATCCCGGAGTGCCCTTTAAATAGTGCACTACTCTCAATGCCGCTTCCCAATGTTCACTACGGGGTTCTTGCATAAACTGAGATAGTATGTGAACTAAATAGGCTAAGCCAGGTCGTGTTACACCAAGGTATATCGAACGACCAACCAGCCTTCTATACAGCTATGGATTCGAAAGTGGCGCACCACTTGCTAGGCCGAGCTTGTGATTTTGTTCCATCGGAAACCCACTTGGCTTTGCACCCAATAAACCTGCTTCAGTGATGATATCCAAAGTACATTCACTACAAGAAAACAACTAGATTCCAACGGAAAAAATCCGTCGAAAACATCGGAAATGTTTATTGAGGAAAAAAAAAATATTTAACCTACTCTTGATACCATGATAAATTAGATAGAAAATAGAATTGAATGGCTTGAATTTCTCATTGATCGTAATGTCAAATATATAATAGTTCCACCTCCTAACAATAGAATCAAAAGATATGTTAGAATCCTTGGAAGTTAACTAAAATACAATAGATAATATTTTCCAAAAGATATCCTCACCAAAATATATTATACAATATCTCATTACAAAGCGTTACAAATCAACTAGGGTGGAGGATGTAAGGAACAAAAAATTGCATGCCATTTGTTAGATTTGCCTTTCATTAAAAAAAAATATATATCAATCACCAAAATTGGGTTAGCAACAGAAGTTGGAAGGAGCAGGTCACGGCAAACCAAGATTTGATAGATTATCCAACCCCGGGAAATATAAGTTATTGATATGGATTCAGTTCGTTATATTAGTTATTATCGGATATTATTATGCAAGATTATTCTCTAGAATTGTCCTAGAAGAATATTCTTTGTATATACTTTATAGGCTTGGTATTAAGCAGATTATAGGCTTGATATTAGGCAGATTATTAGCATATGATTATTCTAGTTGCCATATTACTTGCCTCACTTTACGCATATACTCATGTATTTAAGGGAAGGATTTTTTCCTCTTGGAAATCAGAATAACATCAGCATGATTCAACACAGTATAAAATTAAAATGAGTCTCATGAATTTCCAGATGGTTCTTGAGTTATCTAGGTCCAATACATTGGTAAAAAGGTAATAGTTACACTATTCCATGCATTATCCCTCCCACTCCTTAGAAAGAGATTCCCTAGCTAGAATAGCAAAAGGAATCTACTCCTTTGAGATTAATATGAAGAACTTTGGTAAGCAAAGGACAAAGGATGTTTGGCTTAAATTCAGGTAGTCGGAATCTTTATTTTTATAAGAGTTTCTATCCATAGTGTTTAGTGACTAGAAAGTTTTGCTAGCTAGCTCCCATTTAATGTAATATGGTCTGAAGTACTCCATTTATTTTGTTGCTATATATCCTATATTGCTATTCATGGTCTTGTACCAAATACTTGATCCAAGCTAAGTCATTATTTTATACCATAAACTATAATGTGCCACAAAC
Organism: Chenopodium quinoa; assembly: GCF_001683475.1. NCBI lineage: Eukaryota > Viridiplantae > Streptophyta > Magnoliopsida > Caryophyllales > Amaranthaceae > Chenopodium > Chenopodium quinoa. Next base: position 834,618 of record NW_018743510.1, on the reverse strand, counting down.
TTGGGATCAACATTGAATTGTCGGGATTCATTCCGATTTTATTTTATCCCTCCCTTATTTATCAAATACCCATTTTTACTATTTTTTTTTAACTATTTATAAACTCCATTTCGACCAACACTGGTAATTTAGATACATACATAATTTATATACATACATATAAGATAAAATTATAGTTATTTGGAATCTCGTTAAATTAATGTATAATCTTTTATTACCAACTTAATTTCTCTTTTTTTAACTTTTTGAAAATTGAAGACATAAATTGTCAATGTTCTATATCAACAAGCATGAAAAGTCAATATGCATGGGTAAATTTAAAAGTCGTGTTTGGACCTAATTTTGTCTTGCAATCTCTCCAATCTCAATGAAGTCCTATCACATCATTGGTCGAGAAATGGAAATTATAAATTATATACTAGTGCACAAATGTAACTTTATAAATATTGAACTAGTATTCTAGGGATTTTTTTTTTAAAAAATTTATTATTATTATTATTATTATTATTATTATTATTATTATTATTATTATTATTATTATTATTATTATTATTATTATTATTATTATTATTATTATTATTATTAAGATTTAAGGTTCTTTTTTTAATTATTATTTTTTTATGGCAAGAAATTGTTGATTTCAGGTAATATTGGTAGTAATTGCATTTCAGTTGATTCACCTTTTATTATTTTATTGTAGAAAATTACATTTTCTAGGTGAACAAGGAGCCAAGGAGGACGAATAATTCAAAGGGTAGAAAACATTTATTTTATTCGAATAATTGTTAAAAAGGGTAAAAAGGCCGGTAAAAGATGGTTTTAACTTGAGAAAAATAATTTGTAGATACATCATACATCCAATAACTTTTGAAAGGTTTTGTTTGACAACTTTTTCATTGAACATCAAATGTAGATGAGTTAGATTGTTATGATTAAAGTTATAATACTTCGTATACTTGTGACAGAAGTGACACTTTGTAATAGTAGACCTTGTAATTAAAATAGTTATGGTCGGTCATACATCTAGACTATCCAATGCAAAACTGATTTATTTGATCCAAACTTGAATTATGCTTGAAAGGCTGAAATTAGAATATCGATTAACCAAAATTAAAATTGACTCTATCAGTGTTAAAACTAATGAGTTACTATATTTTTTCACAAATAAGCTTAATTATTATAATCAATAATATCATATATGGTTTTTTACTACTAAATTGATATGAATCAACAAAATAACTCACCACGCACTCAAACATGCATGATGCACACATAATATGATTACTATATTCATCCAAACATAGTCCAAATTAAACGACTCGTTTTCACCTTTAAAAGCCAATATAAGGTAAGCTACATATATTGATACATATCTTTCTCTAATCTGTTGAACCCGTGAGTTCTCTCATGTAGTAACATTACTATATAACTCCCACACAATAGGTGAAGCTATTGTATTATTGCCCTTCTATAAAAAGAGTTAAAGGTGTCAAAGAGGGGTCAAAGCACTATTATAACGCACTAGTCCAATAATTTTGAGCTAATCCTCTATAAGTTAATTACAAAATTTTTTTAAATTATGACATTATTATTATGATTATTATTAAGATAGACATATAAGCACTACACGTATGTAAGAAATCCAACTAATAAGCAATTAACATCACCTTTATATATTATACTTTTCATCATGGTCTATGATGAGCATTGCTACTACATAAAGATCTATGTTGCTTTACTTTTTTTCTTTTCATTTAAAAAAAAAAAATTAAAGAAATTAGCTAGCTTAGCTTATCACAACTTATCCTCTTAAAAGTGAAATGGCGACTCATATCAACTTGCCCATTACTAAGATTAGATAAATGAGTGCTTAATCATTCACTTAGGTCAATTTCATTTTGCACCATGCAAACATTTTAAGCAAGTTTTTACATACATTGATATGAACACATGGAAAACTCGAGGAAAAAAAAAACTTATATTTCAATTTGGAAATACAGTTACATATTTGCAATAGATATGATGATCAAGTACCCCAATGATAAGCGTGAAAATACAAAGATTTTATTGACATTTAATTATATTGTAGCAACAAAAATTACAAAGATTAAATTATGGTTCAAAATAGAAAAAAAAAAAAAGGAAAAATGAGGGGGTTAAAAATAATTTAAAAAGAAAGTTGAGGGAATAGAGATGGAATTTAGGAATAATTGGGGTTATACTAGATGCACATATAGCCCCTCATGACAGCTACACTTAGCTTGTTGATCTTTTACATGGACGTCACGTACACCGAACCCGGCCCATGCAAAGGCTAATTGATCATGTAATGCCATGAAATTAATGCTTAGACGGCGACGCTGATTGGTGGTGGAGTATGGTTATTGAGGCCACTGATCTTCATAGGCTCATCGCCGTTGTTGTTGTTGTGGAGGTTGAGCATGTTAAGGTTTGGGATTTGGATCGCGTAAAGTCCATCATTGGTTGGAGTAGTTGTAGCCTTAGCTGCCTGAGGTTTCACTGGCTCTTCTATAATGATTTGATCGGTTGAGGTATCCTTGGTCTTTCCGACTTCAATGTCTTTTGCGATTGTCTTGGGGTTACGGTATATGGCATAGAGGATCATTTGCACAATTCCGAAGGTGAATCCAAGCACATTTGGAATCTGTTTTTGTAAATATAATACAATGGAAAAGGAACAAGTTAGTATTAGGTCTCCAATTAGTTTTGTGTAATTAAGGTAGGAGTAAATTTGTGCAAAATCATGATAAGTAATTCTTACCGCGATGTAGTAGTCATGCTTGAGGAGACCGTAGAAGAACCATACAACGGCACTTATGGTAAGGAAGAATGAGAGGAAGAATGGCATGTACTCAACACTTTTGGTGCGGATAACTTTCCTCTGTTAAAGAAATTATCACAAAGTTAATACTTTTGTGACAAAAATCAATTGGAAAAGTTAAATTGTGTATACACTTTACATGTGATTTACTCCTAGTACTTACCATGACACCTAGGGGCGCAACGAAGACACACAATGAGAAAATGAGGCAAATCCATCCAAGGATGAGCAGTCGAACACGGGTTGTCTTTGCAATCACCATTGTAAAGAAGACAATAACACCAAATCCGAAAACATTGAATAGAAGGATTTGCTTGAAAGTTGAGATCTGCAAAATAATAGTTCATGTATAAATTAGTACACAACTTATGACAATTAGCGAGAATAATTATAGGTATTGCATAAGTATTTTCTTTAAACGACAAGTTTAGACACATACCCTAGTCTTTTTGTTGGCATAGACGAGGAAGATAGCAATATAGATGGTTTCAATGAAGAGACCGAAGGAGTTAATCGTGACCAAGAAGATCACATCAGTCTTAACAAAGGCATACAATAGCCAAAGTATGCAGCTGAAGAATGCTATCACATAAGGAATGCTTTGAAATTCCTCAGTTGATTTCTTCTTGTAAATACGGTAAAATGTTGGACTGCAATAAAATAATTAATTATTAGAAAAATTAATACCAAACAAATATATTTATTAATATAACTCGTCTTATTTAGGTTAAAAATTATGTAACTTATTTAAGAAGATCAACTTACATTGGAGAAAGGAAGACCATGAAAGAAATTGTGTTACCTATAACAAGGGCAAAAGTGCAAAAAAAGTAATCAATAAGTGAAGGAAAATAGGGAGCATAAAAAAAAACCTTCATAATAAAAAAAATAAAATCCACAGGTGTAATCTCTGTTGTTATATGTAAGCAAATGATTGATGAAAAAGTGCAATTAAATTATTGTTATTAGTAATAGTGCATGTAAGACTTTTTCATGCACTCATGAACCAATTCATAATTAAATATAAAGTTACGTAACATCAATCCCACTAATAAAACTCATAAAAATGAACAAATAATGCATTTGATGAATACTATGATTATAGATTCTAACTTGGTGTATAGTGTAATGGATAAACTATTATATAAAAATATCGACGAATGAAATTAATATACCTAGGTGACTCAAAAGGGTAATTTTATGCTATTGATATAAAACAAGATGTGATGAATAATATTGACGAACTAAATATGATACCTAGGAGACCAAATATGGAATGATGAATATACTATATAGTATAAGAATATATTATACCTAGGAGACCAAAGATGGTGATCCATGGAAGGTGTTGAAAGAAGTGAGCAAAATCCATTTCTTTTTTTGTGTATTTCTTTTTGGTTTCTTTCTCTCTTTTTTTTTGTATGAGTGAACTTAAAAGAAAAGAGATATTCTTTCTTTGTTTCTCTCTCTAATTGCAATTGCTTTGCTCTTGCTTGGACGAAATGGTAAGAGGTGGCAGAAGCTCTTTATATAGTGGAGAAAAAAGTGAATAAAGAAAAATAGAAATACAAATCATACAAAAAGCCTCAACTTTTGCATGCAATTATTAATATTATTAGAGAGGGTAGCAAACTAATTGTTTAAATTAAAATAATTGTTTAAATTTAATTTTTAATATTATGCCTTTATTTTTCAAGTTGTTTCTATCTGAAATTCAGCCTTTTTACGTAATCCCACTTCCCACTAAACATCTTCCCCTGGCATGCACACTCATTTCCTCGTCCTCTTTATTTATCAATTTTATATTTTTTAATTTTTATATATTAATCAAATATTATATATTTTAGAATTACTGATCTAATTATTACTCATATAAACCATTTTTGGTAATTAAACCTATGTACCTTCTAATGTTCTTATCCTAGTTGTTATTGCCTATTACTGAACTAAGTTAGGGTCATAAGATTGAGGGACCCACTTGAATTTACTTTCTGATGTGTCACCCACCAAGTGGTTAAAACGCCTTACAACTCATACATTTCAGTTTTTAAGGGGAGGGATTTGAATCCCCTCCCTCTATCTCTAACTAAGATATGTCTAAAATTAGAAATTACTCATCTTCAATTTAATTTCTAAGATATTAAGGTTAATTTGTTAGTTGCAACTTGGGTATTGTAATTGCATTGATTTTGATTTCGTCTTGTCTATGATTTTGTTGTAATTAATGTATAAAGGCTTGAGGTGTATAGGATTTACACGTTTAGAAGTTTTTTGTTGTTACACTACAATACCATGTCGGCTTGACAATTTTATTCCACCAAGCACCTGAAGTGTAGGAGAAATTATGGAGAAAAAAAAAAAAAAATTATGTGATTCATTCATGGTAGCAGCATATCATCCATGTTATTACCTAAAAAGGAAAATTCTTATAGACCTAATAACATATCGGACTATATATACCTTAGCTTGTTCTATGTCATTGAGATCTAATGAATATTATTGCATATCATGCTCATCAATTCATTGTAAGTATAAATTACAATTTTGCAGTGGTTACAAAATTGTCTATATATACGTAGTATATAGTATATATTAATAACTATAGACATTAATGAGAGTATTTGAATATAATAATGGTGTATACATTTCACACCGATAACTTTTTTTTTATTTTTATGATGATTTAAAGAAATATTTTGAGCATAGTAAAATGCAATAGTAAGTTCATCATCTTAAGGAAAAAAAAAAAAAAAAAAAACTTTTACCCAAAAAATAATGGTGTATACATTACACACTAATAATTAATTTTTTTAGAGTGATAATTTTTTAAAAAATATATATATTAAGTTCTATAAACATAGTAAAAATGCAATAGTAAGTTGATCTTCTTAAGTTACATGGCTTCTAACACAAAAATAATGGTGTATACACTTAATATTGATAACTAATTTAAAAAATAATTGAGTATTTTTTAAAGTTGTAAAATGCAATAGTAAGTTGATCTTTTTAAGTTAAATAACTTTTATCCCAAAAAATTAATGGTGTATACATTTCAAATTGCATGATAACACTTTTTTTTTTTTTTTTTTTGATGATTAAAAAAATAATAGAGTATCTTTAAACATAGTAACACAGTTGTATTTATAATTTGCTGTACTATGTATGATCCCATTATTTCATGAACTGTCAAGTCTTTGAACATTTGATCTTGTGCAACTAAAGCCATGTTGGTGAGGATATGTCTCAAGGTGTCAAATATAAAAAGCACATAACTTTATGTCAATCAAAAATTCTAAGTTTAAAAATTTTATTTTTTATTTTTTGTAGTTTACTATCTTTATTTCCTACAGAATTAGTTGTAACTTTAAGTACTATAATGTAATGATTTTATGATACACATTATAAAAAGATAATTTCATTTTCTACATTAAATTAAGGTATGCTAAAAAATGAACCCAAAAAAGATCAGAAATATCTTTAAATGAAGATATTACAGGAGAAATAATTTACAAATAATACGAATAGATCTTGATCGAAATAAATACTAACATTTTTTTTTCGAGAGAATAATGCAAGCAATATACTCATAGCATGTTTTTTAAAAACATATGCTTAATCAAACAGATTACAAACTAGGAGTAAAGTTAAAGTTCAGTACTCCACTAAAATGAGCTTTATTTGCTTGTACAATACTCAGACCGTGTAAATGTGTTTAATTTGCTGCATATGATCGAGTGCACTCAATTATATTGCAATCTTATTCCTATGGTAGTGTATGTTGAAACACTCAATCACCTGACATTGTTTATTAAATGGTGTATATATATATATATATATATATATATATATATATATATATATATATATATATATATATATATATATATATATATATATATATATATATATATTATATATATATATATATATATATATATATATATATATATATATATATATATATATATATATATATTAAAAAAATTAAGAAAATAAACATTGAGAAGAATCAAATTAAACAAGATCCCAAAAGTAAAAACTTCATCGATACATTATTTATACACACTCCTTTAATCGTCTTTTATAATCATACATAAGTTAAGCTAGGAAAAATATAATCATATAGAGTCTTGTTAAATTCATCTTATGTACATTTAAAATATTACGGAGTAATTTTTTATAATTTTAACTTAATATTATAATTAAATATATCAATGACATAAAATGTGCATTGATAACTGCTAAACCCCAACGTTACCATAATAAAAGATTGTGGATTTTTTTTTTCCTTACTCCTTTCTATGTATATTTGAATAAATGAATCTGAGTGGCTCACGTGCCATTGCATAAAATTGACTATTAATGTCTTTAGTTATCTATTAACAAAATTAAAAAATAAAATATTGTATATTGAAAATATACTTAATCTAACAAAACTTTGCATACTAACACATGTATATACTGTCTTATCTATAATACTCCGTATTATAAAATAAGGTCAAAATTGGCATGTAAATAATGCAAAAGTCAAACTGGTTCATTTATTCAAAAGATAGGAGTATAATTTTTACTTCGTACTTCATATTAATTAAGTTTTTAGGTTCCATTTATATTTGACTATATAAAAATTACATAATCAATTAATAACGAAGGTAGTATACGAAGTATGAACAAAATTACAGAAGTAGTTTATTTTTCGACTTTCGGCTTAACCAATATAAATTCTACCTACTTACATGATTCCTTAATTAATCTTTTTAACTTTATACTTATTAAAGAAAATGTTATCACCTTGATCTTGTAAATCCAAGTTGCACCACAATAATTCTAGCAAAAACTACTCTTTAAAGGGTGAGTCTTGAACATATTCCTCTAAATAATGAAGAAAGCAAAGTAAACCATTGGAGATATTTGAAAGCACACACCATGAGTTATTATTGAGCATTGACCATAATAATACTCTACTTACTTTCACGTTTTTCGAGAATCCATGGTTTGGATTGATGACGTGGAATCGCAAGATCAACGATTAGATTTGTAGTAATGATGATTTTGTGTTTGAAGGAGTTAATCCAACGGTGGAGATTCAATGACTAGAATTAAAGATTTTGTGCATATTGTCACGACCCACACATTCCACCCCTCACTAGGGCCATTGGACGGGAGGCAACAATCGTGGCCAAGGGGAATGCCCTTGGTGCGCACTGGCTAGGCCAGAGACACCCTCCCCCTATAGAGCTTTATATTGCTCCAGTGCTGTCACCCTAGTAAACACCCAAGTGACAGTAACACAATAATGGGCTATTTGGGGACCCAAATGAAGACCGATGGAGCCCAAATTTGGGGGTCCACCATTTTTAGGCCCAATGAACATCATGGTGGTGTTAGATTTTGAAGGAGAAGTCCGGAAGGTTCCAGAATACTCAAGGAGACTCGAGATGCATCCGGAAGCTTCTAGAACCTCCTAGGACATCCTTGAATCATCTGTAGATTCTAGAGTTGTGTAGATAATTCTAGAGCCTTGTACATAGAGGGAATGTACTAAAGAAATGTATAGAATACTCTAGAAAGGATTAGATCTAGAACCCTCCATTTGAGGAGGTTAGTGAAGGTTCTAGGCCATGCTTAGAACACTATAAATAGGGGACTTGGCCTTCATTTAGAGGCATCTCAGAAAATACTTGTAAACACTCTCTCTCAAGCTATCAAAGCATTCAAAATATTTATATCCTCTTGTGTTCTCAAACATTCCTTAACTTTCGTTGCACACTCTTGCTTGAAGCATTTCGGGGTTAAGCCTTGACTAGCATCCGAGGGAGGGAAGTTAGTAGGCTAGCGTGCATAAGACTAGGGGGATTAGTCAGCACGTGACAACGTGGTATCAGAGCAGCTACGGTCGCGGGGGACTATAGTGCTGTTGAGCTTTGTTAGCAAGTTGTGAGCGAAGGAGGAAGAATGGCAAAGAGCAAGGACGGCAAGGACGCTAGTGCTTCACAAACAACCGAGGGCTATGCGCCTGAGGCTCTCATTCAAGCTGTCCAAAAGCTTGAGAAGCGAGTGAATAAAGTTGATGAGAGATCGGCCAAAGCCGAAGTTGCTGCTTGCGACATGACGGATTCTGTCGGCAAGGTCTAGAGGAGGTATCCCTTGATGCTCAATCACTCGCTGATCAGGCTTTTGAGAAGATGATGGGCGAGATGGCAAAAATGCGTGAGGAGTTCACGGGGGAACTCCTTGCTTTGAAGAAGGAGAATGAGCTCTTCAAGGAGGAACTCACGTCGCTAAAAAGGACCACGATGGCTGGGGGCGCCACCATTCAAGTCGGTCCTAAGGTGGAAATTCCCAAGCCTCCAAAGTATCATGGAAAGAGGGATGCTCGGGAAATTGACAACTTCCTATGGAGCATGGAGCGATACTTTGAGGCTGTGCACTTGGAGGAGGATGCCTCCAAGATTAATGATGTCACTATGTATCTCGGAGATGATGCCATTCTGTGGTGGAGAAGGCGTGAACAAGACATCAAGAGTGGTTCATGTTCCATCCGAACATGGGACCAATTCAAGGAAGATTTCAAGAAGCAATTCCGCCCGCATGACGCAGCCAAGGTCTCCATGATGAAGCTGCGTGAACTCAAGCATAGCAGCACCATCAAGGAGTACATCAAGCAATTTACAACCCTCGTGCTTGAAGTTGATAATTTGCTGGAGGCTGCACAACTTATATATTTCATTGGAGGGTTGCAACGATGGGCTCAACAAGAGGTAGAAAGGAGGAACGTTCAAACACTTGCTGAGGCCATCGCAGCTGCAGAGTCCTTGGTTGATTACAGGGACACAAGGAAGGAAGGGCGTAGCAACGGCAGCAAGGGAAAAGGTGGGGGAGCCAAGCCCACCGATCGAAGCAGCACCAGTAGCAACAAGACGGTGAAAAGGGACAAGGCAAAGGGATCATCGTCGCCTCCTTCATCATCTGACAAGCCCAGCAACAGGGGCTGTTACTTGTGCGGAGGGCCGCACTGGGCAAGGGATTGCCCTGGGAGACAGAAGCTCAGCGCCATCATAGCTTCGGGCGGTGAATCGTCAGGGGACGATGCACAAATGGGGTCGTTGCGCCCCTTTAGTAGCGTACGGGCCACACCAAAAGCTGAGGAGAGCACCAAAGTGGTCCAGGTAAGTACGTTACCTCGCCCGAAGGGCTCACTTATGTTTGTTGATACATTAGTGAATGGGAGAGCTTCTAAGGCACTCGTGGACTGTGGTGCCTCACACAACTTCATTACGGAGAAGGAAGCAATGAAGTTGGGAATCAAGTACACCAAGGAACCGGGGAGGATCAAGACGGTTAACACCTCGCCCGTTCCTATCCTTGGTGTGGCGCATAAGGTGCCTATTTGTCTAGGACAATGGAGTGGCACCATAAATCTCACAGTCGTACATATGAACGACTTCTCTTTGGTGTTGGGACTTGAGTTCATCGACACAGTAAGGCCCTTTTCTTTTGAAGCGGACGGGTCAATTATGATCAAAAGGGATCAAGGGTCATGGTCCGTTCCTGTCACACGAGAAGAAGTTGAAGCCAAGACAATCTCAGCAATCCAGGTGTCCAGGGGATCAAAAAGGGACAAGAGACTTTCTTGGCTGCATTAGTGGAGGAAGAGGAGCCCCATGGGAATGAGGTTCCATCAGAAATCTCCGGAGTCCTTGTAGAGTATAAGGATGTGATGCCTCCGGAGCTACCAAAGAGACTACCTCCTAGAAGGGAGGCGGATCACGAGATTGAGCTGGAGCCAGGGACCAAGCCTCCAGCCATGGCACCATACCGCATGGCCCCACCAGAGCTCGAGGAATTGAGGAAGCAATTGAAGGAGCTGCTGGAAGCAGGGTTCATTAGGCCCTCAAAGGCACCATTTGGAGCACCAGTTGTTTGGGGGTTTTCTATGTGTCCTTCGGGAGAGTTACAATTTCCTAGCAGACTTCCTTCTTACGCCTGTACCTGCACCTAGCCGACTTCCTTGTTACGCCTGTACCTGCACAAGTAACGGAGACTCCGGATGGGGGGTGGGAGTTCCGCCTCCGAAGATTAAGTTAGTATCTTTTCGAAGTGGAATAAGAACAGTAAAAGCTTCTCGGTTCGAGAGCGTTTCAGTAAGTTTGGGCTTTGTTTGGTTTTTTTGTGGTTGCAATTAATGTTTTTTTTTTTTGTCTGTCCCTCATAAATGAGGTCTACCCTTACTATTTATAGTAAGGAAGAACTGTACCTCAATTAGGGTATAAGGGACACGTGTCTGCAAAGGAAATGGGCCTTTGCAGACTGCTGAAAGATTGACACGTGTCAAGCCTTTATTGGGCCACGTGTCTTAGGGTATTTTCACCCTAAACACCAGTACTATTTCAACGCAAGCATGATGGCAGCTTGCGAATGTGCATTGACTATCGTGCTCTCAACAAGATCACTGTCAAGAACAAGTATCCAATCCCGTTAGTCGCCGATTTGTTCGATCGACTCGGCAAAGCACGGTACTTCTCCAAGTTGGACCTGCGATCGGGGTATTGGCAGGTGCGCATCGCCGAAGGGGACGAGGCGAAGACGGCATGCGTGACCAGGTATGGTTCTTATGAGTTCTTGGTGATGCCTTTTGGACTCACCAACGCCCCTGCTACTTTTTGCACCTTAATGAATAAGATTTTTTGGCCTTTCCTTGATAAATTTGTAGTCGTCTATCTCGACGATATCGTCGTGTATAGCGACAACTTACAAGATCATGTGGAGCATTTGAGACAGGTGTTCCAGGTCTTACGAGAGAACGAGCTTTATGTGAAGCAAGAGAAGTGCTCGTTCGGACAGGAGGAGGTGTCATTCCTGGGACATCATATTAGAGCCGGAAAGATAATGATGGAGCATGACAAGGTGCAAGCCATCAGGGAATGGGAGGAGCCCAAGAACGTGTCGGAACTACGTTCTTTCCTTGGGCTCGCCAACTATTACAGGCCGTTCATCATGAGCTACTCAGCACGGGCGGCGCCATTGACTGACTTGTTAAAGAAGAAGGCACAATGGTGTTGGAGCGACAAATGTCAAGAGGCCTTTGATGACCTGAAAGATGTCGTCACCAAAGAGCCCGTATTAGCACTGCCCGACTACTCAAAGCCATTCGAGCTACACACTGATGCCTCGGATTTTTCTATCGGAGGAGTTCTCATGCAAGAAGGGCATCCAGTGGCCTATGAGTCACGTAAGCTCAATGACACTGAGAGGAGATATCCAGTGCATGATAAGGAGATGACAGCTATCATTCATTGCTTGCGTGTCTGGAGACATTATTTGCTTGGGAGTCGGTTCACCATCTATACCGACAATGTTGCAACAAGTTACTTCCAAAATCAAAAGAAGCTAAGCCCCAAGCAAGCTCGATGGCAAGACTTCCTAGCTGATTTTGACTACGCTATGGAGTACAAGCCAGGGAAGGTAAATGTAGTTGTTGATGCTCTAAGCCGCAAGGCAATCTTTGCTAGCGTGAGCAGCATAGCTAGCACCCTCCTTGATCGAATCAAGGACGGTTTAAAGGAGGATTCTATGGCCAAGAGTTTGATGGACTTGGCTAACGAGGGAAAGACCCGACGCTTCTGGATAGAGGATGGGATACTCTACACCGTCGGACGTCGCACCTATGTGCCTAAGTGGGACAACCTTAGGCGGGACATCATGAAGGAGTGTCATGATTCATTATGGGCTGGTCATCCTGGGATACAGCGGACAATGGCACTCTTGGAGGAGGTATACTACTGGCCTCACATGCGGGACGATATAGAGGCCTATGTGAAGACTTGTCTTGTGTGCCAACAAGACAAGGTAGAGCAACGTGTGCCAGCAGGACTCTTGGAGCCCTTGCCTATACCAGAGAAGCCATGGGAAAGCGTCTCAATGGATTTCATATCTGCCTTGCCCAAGTTAGAGGGGTTTGGCTCTATCATGGTAGTAGTTGATCGCTTTTCCAAGTATGGGACTTTTATACCGGCACATAAGGATTGCACAGGGGAGCAAGCCGCCAAGTTATTCTTCAAGAATGTGGTCAAGTACTGGGGCTTGCCAAAGAACATCGTCAGCGACCGTGATCCAAGGTTCACCGCCAAATTTTGGACGGAGCTTTTCAAGTTGCTAGGGTCAGGTCTACATTTCTCCACAAGCTTCCACCCGCAGACGGATGGGCAGACAGAGCGAGTGAACGCTTTGTTGGAGCTCTATTTGAGGCATTTTGTGAGTGCCAATCAACGAGATTGGGCAAAGCTCATAGACGTTGCCCAATTCTCCTTTAATCTGCAGCGGTCCGAGGCAACCCAGCAAAGCCTCTTTGAGATAGTCATGGGTCAACAACCCTTGACTCCACAAGCAGTTGTATCGGGCTACACGGGTAGCAGTCCCGCTGCCTACAGATTAGCTAAGGGATGACACGAGCAGCTCGACATCACTAAGGCTTACTTGAATAAGGCCGCTAAGAAGATGAAGAAATGGGCCGACAAAAACAGGCGCCCATTGGAGTTTCAAGAAGGCGACCTAGTCATGGTGAAGCTCTTGCCGCACCAATTCAAAGTCTTCCGCAAGGTGCATAAGGGGCTAGTGCGGAAGTATGAAGGGCCATTCCCGATCATTAGGAAGGTCGGGAAAGTTTCCTATAAGCTTGAGCTACCTCCCAAGCTGAAAATACATCCGGTGTTCCATGTTAGCATGTTGAAGCCTTACCATGCCGATCTAGAGGATCAGACCAAGGGAAAATCACAACGGGCACCTACGGCCGTTGTAGCATCGTTTGAAAGGGACATTGAGAGCATCGAGGCAAAGAGAGTCATAAGGCGTCGAGGTGTGCCAAGCTACAACGAATACTTTGTTCGTTGGAAGGGTCTCCCGAACAGCGAGGCCACGTGGGAAAAAGAAGAAGATTTGTGGCAATTTGCGGACAAGATCGAGGCATTCGAGTCGGGATCTTGACGAGGGCGTCAAGACTTAGGTGGGGGAGCATGTCACGACCCACACATTCCACCCCTCACTAGGGCCATTGGACGGGAGGCAACAATCGTGGCCAAGGGGAATGCCCTTGGTGCGCACTGGCTAGGCCAGAGACACCCTCCCCCTATAGAGCTTTATATTGCTCCAGTGCTGTCACCCTAGTAAACACCCAAGTGACAGTAACACAATAATGGGCTATTTGGGGACCCAAATGAAGACCGATGGAGCCCAAATTTGGGGGTCCACCATTTTTAGGCCTAATGAACATCATGGTGGTGTTAGATTTTGAAGGAGAAGTCCGGAAGGTTCCAGAATACTCAAGGAGACTCGAGATGCATCCGGAAGCTTCTAGAACCTCCTAGGACATCCTTGAATCATCTGTAGATTCTAGAGTTGTGTAGATAATTCTAGAGCCTTGTACATAGAGGGAATGTACTAAAGAAATGTATAGAATACTCTAGAAAGGATTAGATCTAGAACCCTCCATTTGAGGAGGTTAGTGAAGGTTCTAGGCCATGCTTAGAACACTATAAATAGGGGACTTGGCCTTCATTTAGAGGCATCTCAGAAAATACTTGTAAACACTCTCTCTCAAGCTATCAAAGCATTCAAAATATTTATATCCTCTTGTGTTCTCAAACATTCCTTAACTTTCGTTGCACACTCTTGCTTGAAGCATTTCGGGGTTAAGCCTTGACTAGCATCCGAGGGAGGGAAGTTAGTAGGCTAGCGTGCATAAGACTAGGGGGATTAGTCAGCACGTGACAATATGCTAGCTTACCCTAATAAGAAAAATCACATTGTCAACTTGATTATTTAAGCCGCCAAATTTCTCAACTTGATTACGCTATTTTTGGCGCGCTTTCGATTGTGCAATGTAACGGCTACTGGTTATACTCAAACATAAACTTCATGCTAGTAGTATGCATGGTTGCTATTTACTTATTTAGGGTATGTATTTTAATATTATTTTCATGTTTCGGTTTTTTGGTGAATTTACCAAGCAAAGTTTTGCTTAGTTGGTTGATGATTTACCTTGGAATGCTGAGAACGAAAGGGTATATTATTAATTTTGCGTAATTAAAACACGTGTTGTACTAACACGGTGAATTTTGCATCTCATACACTTGTTCTTTGTTATACTTCATTTACATTTTTTAAATATAGCATATTTCCCGTTTTCAAATGTATAGCTTCAAACATCATTACTTTTAATAATTAGTCTATACCAATATATAATAATCTCATAAAAATTAATATTTTGAAACCATGCACAGAGACAAATTCAATAAGACCCTTGGTGATCATGTGTATTTCTTATCAACATATATCACCAAATATAGGAAGTAAATTTTTTGAATAGTGTAACAGTTAAAATGAATTGTTTCACTTTTAAAAACGATGTTAGTAATTTTTTTCTCTCCGCGTTTGCTATGCGACTTGAATTTATTCTTTCATCATTAAAGATGAGATTTGCGCTTTAGGCTGGCTTTGGCCTTTGGGAACATATTGCAGGTGCCCTTCTAGCAGCAACTAACCTTGAAAGATTACTGTACATGTAATTTTAGGTTGACTACTTTTGATAAGGCAAATTCCTAAAACCAATGAAGGAAAAGTAATCACAATAATCTAAAAGAACTAATTTCATAATAAAACTTCCTAGTTTTAAGAAAATAGTAACAAGTTGATAATCATTTTACATTGAAATAAAACTTATCTCTCAACTTATTTTAAGAATATAGTAACAATGCAAGTTGATAATCATTTTACATTGAAATAAAACTTAGCTCTCAACTTATTTTAAGAATATAGTAACAAGTTGATAATCATTTTACATTGAAATTTTGTAACAAAAAATGTTCACTACTTAACAAGTAAAGATGATAAAAACTTTATACAAATAAATCTTAGAAAATTCATTTAGATCCACCCTTCAACATAGAAATGATATAATATGATGTCATAAAAAAGCACATAAAATTAAACCGGCCAGTAAATGGTGTTTATAGTAGTGAGATATTTGATGGGAAATGATTTTGTAGTAAAGTGGGACCCAATAATTCAAATCATGCAACGTACTTTTTAATATATGGCTAAGAAGGAAGAGGAGAAGATGGCAGCTGGGTGTTGTTTTTGTAGGGTCACTAAAAATAAATCTATCATCCCATCGTTTATTTTTATGCCTAAAAAGCCATGCCCATTTTACAATCTAGATAACGTTTTTAAAAGCTAGATTATTTAGTTTTAGTGGTGTTTCAATTTTGTGGGAGTCATTAATTACACTTGGTTATGTCTATAATCTCAAATTAATTTAATCATATTTTGAAATCGATTTGGATGACAGGGAGTGAGTCTTGGCTGAAATCATTTACGATTATGATATATGCAGATATGCATGATTAATCACAAAATAATCATGTTTTGCAATCAATTTTAATGATAGAGAGAGATTCTTGCCTGAAATAATCATTTACAATTTAGATATAACAACATCAAATACACTTGACTGTGTTTTTAATCTCAAATTATTAATCATGTATGGAATTATTTTAATGATAAAAAAGGTTCTTGTTTGAAATCATTTAAAAATAAGATCTACAAAACTCTTACAATATATGAAAATACATTTAAAATTTGCAAATTTACGACAATCTTACTCTTTCCTTTCTATCTTCTTATGTGAAACTCCTTATGTAATAGTTGCAATGGATATAAGGTGCTAAGGTTATAAGGTATTTGATTATATCAAATGTTTGGTAGAACTTTTATGTTTAAATAATCAAAATTATTTTTTAAGAAAATTATATAAAATAAAGATCATGTAGATAAAATTTTACAAACTTTTAGCATTTTTTTATTAGATTGCAATCAAATGAACATCTCAATTTAAGCTAAAATTTTAGCTGAAAATTAAGCTATTTGCCAAACAATTTTTATAATTTATGGTGTCTTAATTAAATTTTCAGCACCTTATGCCTAAGTTGTGCTGTCAAACATAGCTTTTGTTGCCATAATCATTTTCCAATTATTTATCCTGCTTAAAATAAAGAAAGGTTGTGCCAAGTATTAATGCATTTTTTTAATTTTATGTGCGTGCAAATTTCCTACAGTATTTATTTGTTTAAGCTAATTATGTACTTTTTTATTTTATTTAATTTTTGAGTTAGGTGGGAAATGGGAGGAGGCCTATCCTTATCTATAAATCTTTGGAGATTAATATTGGAAGTGGCCTTTGTAGGATTTAGAGGTTGTCCAATCTATCTATTGAAGAGTGATTGTTATTCGTGATAGGGGGCTTTAAAAATAAGCACCACTATAAAGCTTTAATCGTGATATAAGCAATGTCGACAAAAAGAAAATATAAATTATCTCCCGCATTTCTTGCCAAACATATACCATATATATATAATTTTATTTACTCTTTTCTGGAAAAAATATACAATTATCCATCTAATTTAATCCTAAGTTTTGATTATCCGACTTTAAAATCAAATCTAACCAACTTGCTCAATCTTTACATTTTATTATCCAAACTCAAGTTGTTTTATTACTATGGAGTACGGAGTGTTAATGACCCATTTATTATGGTTGCGAGTTTTTAATTCTATTTAATTTTAACTTTTAAATTTGTAATTTCAATTAGCTAAGCTAGATAAATTGATTAGTACTTCATCCATCTTACAAAAATTTACTCTCAATAATAATAATAATAATAATAATAATAATAATAATAGTAATAATTACTATTAGTATTATTATTATAATTATTATTATTAGTATTATTATTAGTATTAGTGTTACTATTAGGTTATATGCTTGGTGGTCCTATCAGTGCAGATTCCTCTTTCTGTGGTGAGCTTGTTTTGCAATGAGTGTCGAAGACCATTGTGCTAATGGATGCTATTGCTAAGCTTGATGATCCTCAATGTGAGTTGTTACTTCTTCATGCGTGTACTGAGGTTTCAAAACTCTACTTTGCAATGCGCACTTGCCCCCTCGTCTTTTTGAAGCGACCCAGATTTCTTTTGATGTGGCCCTTCGGGCATCTTTGGAGCGCATTGTTACTGCTTCGGGGCCTGGTTTGGTGATTGGCAATGGCGACTTGCTACCTTGCCTTTTGCTTATGGTGGACTGGGTGTTTATTCAGCGAGTGATGTTCGACACTATACTTTCCTTGCGTCACGTTTGCAGTCTACTAGTCTTCAGGCTACGCTTCTTCGCAATTCTAGTATCGTTGGTGCGGGACCGGGCTTCGATGATGCTCTTAGTCTTTTTAATAGGACTATGGAGACTGACCTTATGCGTAACTCTAGTGAGATCGCTGCCCCCAAACTCATGAAGAAATTGGCAGATATATATTTCACGAAGGTTACTGCTTCTGCAACATCCGCTTTCTCCTTATCTCCGTGTTAGGTTGCCTTATGGAAGTCCTAGCAGGGGGATCACGCTTCTGCCTGGTTGCGGGCGGTCCCAATATTGGGGTTGGGTCGGTCTATGAATGGTAAAGCTTACCGTTTTGTTCTTTGCTACCGATTAGGTGTTCCATTGTTCTCGGTTTTGGCACCGTGTTCTGCTTGCTCAAGGGTTTTCGATGGGGATATATTTGGAGATCATGGAGTGTCTTGTGCTTGGATGGTGGGTATTAAACACCGGCATAATGTTGTTCGCGACACCCTTGTTGATATTTGTTTTTGGTTTGGGATTTCTGTAAGAGAGGAGGTTAACGTTGGGTTGACTGGAGGAAACAATGGGGCTCTTCAACCTGCAGATGTGTTGCTTTATTCTTGGGATAGAGGCCTTGATGTGTGTGTTGACTTTACGGGGTCTTCTCCTTTAACACAATCAGGGTTGTCTGACTTTATTCCTGGTCGTGTTGTGTTGGTTGCTACTCAGCGAAAACGGGACAAGTATGGGGCGCGTTGTAGGGCTATTGGCTATGATTTTCTTCCCTTCTCCTTTTCTTCATTGGGAGAATTAGAGAAGTATGTTGTTGCGTTGCTGAAGCGGGTTCAGGCGTTAGCAAGGACTCAGGATATAAGTGCTTCTACAGTTGCTCACATGTTCAGCAGGATCGGGTTCGCTATAGCTAGAGGAGTGGGGGGGCCAGATTGTGTCTCAGCTCCCCGCTAATTTCTTGTAAATTGATTGACTTTGTAAGTTTTTGTTAATGCATTTTGTTTGGGGGGGGGGGGGGGGGCTATTCTACAAGTGATGTTCTGAATTATGCTTTTCTTACGTCGTGGTTGCAGTCTGCTGGTTTGCAGATTAAGCTTCTTCGGCATGCTGGTGTTGTTGCATCTCGACCTACGTACCTTTGATGATGCAATGAGTTTGTTAATAGAATTGTGGAGACTGACACTTTGAATATTCCAAGTGAGATCGCTGCCCCTAAACTCATGAAGAAACTGACATATATATGTATATTCTACATATATAGGATACTAAAACTATTAAATCTACATATTTATCATCCCCATAATCGATGACTTTGTGGAAATATTAGCAGGAAGCTTAGACCACATCTTTGATTGACTTAAGATGTTCTCGATTTTAGGTTTGGGTCAAATTATTAATGGTAAGACTTATCGTTGAGTGATATATATGTTACCAGTTGGTTGTTCCCTTGGTATTCCCGTGGCATAATTCGTGGCACAAGTGATGATTTGTTGTAGTATTGTCGTTCTTAACTTGCTCCAGGTTCTTGTTGGAGATATCTATGGAGAACATGTTGTGTCGTGTGCTGGGATTGTTAGTATTAAATACCAACATAATGGTTCGTGACCCTCTCGTAGATGTACGCTATCGGTCTAGGATATCAGTAGGTAAAAAAGTTGATATTGGGTTGTATGGTGGGCAGGATAAATCCCTTCATCCTGCTAACATGTTACTTTATTCATGGGGTGGGGGGCTTGATGTGTTTGTTGACGACCTAACTAGGTCATCGCCCTTGACAAAATCTAGGGTTCCTGACTTTGTGCCTAGTTGTGTGATGAATGATGCGGTACATCTGTCAAGTATCAGGCTAAGTGTGCGACCATTGGATGTGGTACTTTTTCCTTTCTCCTTTTCTTCATTATTGCATGGGAGAGTTAGAGACGAATACTATAACATTGCTTAAATTGATACATAAGTTTTCTCCAAGGCTTAAGATATTAGGGCACAAGCTGCCGCGCACATCATTATTAGGATCAGTTTTGCTATAGCTAAGGAGTGGGGCCCCATATAGTATCTCGGGTTCCCACTAATTTTAATAACAACAATAAATAATAATAATAATAATAATAATAATAATAATAATAATAATAATAATAATAATAATAATAATAATAATTACTTGGAACTATTGTCAAAAATAAAACAACCTGGGTTGATCCGAAAATAAGACGACCTTTGGATTATTCAAAAACAAAAACAAACTTTGACATACATTTGCTCAATATAGAACATGACTAGCTAGTAACCTGTTTAATAGATTAATTGTGACATTTATCACAATGTGATTGGTAGTTTTTTTCTTAAATTTTAAAAAACGTTGATTTTAATTAAAAAAACAGACACCTCCCCATGACCATCAACCCCCACCCCTTCAGTGGGTTATGGGTGGGGGTTTGCGGGTTGGTTTGTAGGGTGGTTTTGGAGTGTGTGGGGGTGGGTAGTGAAGGGGGTTTTGAGGTGGCTTAATTTCAAGGGGTTGGATGGGGTGGATACGGGGTGAGTTTCAGGGTGTGTAGGGTGGGTTTTAGGGCTTGTGGGCGGCTGGTGGATGGAGGATGTGAGCCAATGAGGTGAGATGATGGTTGGGAGAAGGTTCGGATAAATTTTACTTTTCATAAAAGGAATAATAAAAATGGAAGTAAGAAGATTAAATACTACTAAAAAGAGTAATTTTTACTAATTTTAACTAATTTTTACTATAGTAAACTTATATTTATTGAATTAAATTATTTTTATTAAACATTATTTTGATAAGGTGAAAGGAACATTACCTCCTTTTTTTAGCTATTTTTTAACTTAACAACAATAAATATTAATTGTTTGGGGTAAAAATACCCTAAACACGTGGCCCAATGGCCTAGTGACACGTGGCATCCAGCCGTTGGTCAGCAGGGCTCCAATCCTCTGCTGACACGTGTCCTCTAAACCCTAAAAGGGGAACCATCCCTTCCCCACTATAAATAGTGGAAGGACCCTCATTAATGGGGGCGGGAACATTTGTTGATCACATTGAATACTCCTCAAAAAGAAACACACTTACCCCGAGCAATATTAATTGCGGAATTCTCCCATTACGCGAGAAGTAACTTCCACATTACGTGCATTCTACCTCCCGTATCTTTACTAACTTGATCGTCGGAGGCGGAGCTCCTACCCCCAGGAGTCTTCGTGATTTTGCAGGCACAGGCGTCGAAGGGCATTCTTGGAATCGTAACTCTCCCGCATGACACATCAAAAAACCCCGAAACATTTGGCGCCATCTGTGGGGAGAGTACTTCTAAGATGACTTCCGATACTGTGTCACCGAATCAGGGCAAACGGCCTGTGGTCGAGCCTGAGGTCCAGACGGACCATGAAAGTGGCGACGAAATTGAAACATATGTGGCCCCGGATGGGTCCTTCAGAACGAAGCACCCTCGTGCTAAAGATAGAAGAGAACGGGAAATCAGCCAAGCTGCTCCCAACAACCCAGCCGGGCAACCGGCTGGAATTGGCCAAACGGTGGAGGGCTCAGCCCCCGTTACAAGAAACGAACTCATGTCTTTCATGAATAGTTTCAAGGGTGAGATCAAGAGCCTCATCCGGTCAGCTACTCCAAAGAAGGGTCAGCCGGCCAAGAAGCCTTCTGGAAAGAAGGCGGTCAAAGAACGAGTTCCTACCCCTCATCCCAAGCCAAAGGAGGGGGAGGGCTTAAGGTTTGATCCAAGCAGACTCCGTTTTCCTCAAGGGGAGCTGCGAAAGGCCATCCGGCACGTACAGCCGGATGGCTCCAAGAAAACATTCTCAGACGCCCGCACATTTCTCCAAGAGAAGCGAGGTCAGGCGTCTGCGTCGGCCTCAACGTCGACCTTCCCGGACAGTTTCCATGACGTCTCACACAGGCGTACGGGAACGAACCTTAGGAGCCAGACGGGCGAAGCTTCTGCCCGGTCTGGACCCAAAGTGATCCAACCTGGCCTATTCGGCGCACCGAATGGGTTGGGTGGATCCCCTTTCATGTCACCGGGTCTTTTCGGTGGGCAAGCGCAGCAGCCGTTCCAACCCACGGACTGGCAGCTGCGCCTGCTAAATTTGGGGGAACAGCTAACGGCGTTCTCACCAGAGATAACCCAGGCGGCACAGCCGCCTAAGATCAAGAATGTTTTGGTGGGGGCCTATGATGGCACCACCAACCCAGAAGACCATCTAATGGCCTACTCTAACCTCATGTACCTCCAGGGGTTAGATGATGACGTCTGGTGTCGATGCTTCCCGACTACCCTCAAGGGCATAGCCCAGCAGTGGTTTGGTAACCTACCAGCCGGTTGCATCAACAGCTTTCGAACTTTGGCGTACTTGTTTACGTCAAATTTCTCAATGAATATTCCTGCCAAAAAGACTAGCCTCGACCTAGGGGCAATACAGCAGGGCGACCGGGAGGGCCTCCAGTCGTACGTCAGACGGTTCAATCTGATGAGAATTCAGATTCCAGGACTATCAGACGAAGTGGCCTATACAGACTTCTTTCGAGGTCTGAAGGATGGGTTGACCTTTAAGTTTGACCTCGTCCGGAAGAGGGTTGCCACCCTCCAAGAGGCGTTAATTGAAGCTGAAGCCTATATACAGGCGACGGAGCTTTGTGCTGTCAAGCAGCCGTCAGATTATAAAAAGTCTGACAAAAAAGAGAGCCGGCAACAGCATCAGCCGGCAAGAAAGGAAGAAAAGAGAAAAGGGGTCTGGGCAGCTGACCGATCAGGACAGCCGGCCCAGAAGATCAGGCGGAAGTCAGAACCATATGTCCCCAAATACAAGTTCACAAATGATTGCTCCACCATCCTCCTGGAAATCAAAGACCGGATGTCTCTCGACAAACCGGCTGAAATGAAAAGCCCCGTGAATAAACGGGACAAGAGCAAGTATTGCCAATACCACGAGGATGTTGGCCACGACACCAATGGCTGCTATAGCCTCAGGCGGCTATTGGACCGTCTGGCAGATGAGGGGGCCCTAAAATCCTATCTACCCAAGGCTAAGGGTAATACCCAGGCCAAGAAAGGGCAGGCGGCAAAAACCGGCCCAGTAAACTCCGAGACGGATGAAGAGACCATCTTCACCATAGCAGGCGGTTTTGCCGGAGGGGGTCCCACCATCCGGGGCACCAAAGACAACATCAGGAAGCTGGTCAACTCAGTGGATGAGGGCCAGGCGTCGAAAGACATCTTCCCTGAGGTCCTTATTTCTGAAAAGGACCGGGGCAAGGTCAGGCGGCCTCATGATGACCCCATCGTCATCGAATGCAAGGTTGCCAACCAGAAGGTTGGCCGGATCCTAATAGACACCGGGAGCTCGTCTGACCTAATCAGTTATCAGTGCTTGACCAAGCTCAAGTACACATCCGGTAACATGCGCCAGGCTCCTCACCCACTAGTCGGTTTTGGGGGTGGAGTAGTGCATCCGGTCGGAAGCATAGATCTTCCGATCCGGCTGGGTGAAAAGGGGCAAGGACGCCACATGATAGTCAAGTTTTTAGTTGTGGAGGAGTTGTCCGCCTATTACATGATATTTGGCCGTCCTACCCTCAACGCATCTAAGGCTGTCATCATCCCGTCCCTCATGTTGGTCAAATTTCAAAAGGATGATGGTACAGTCGGTGCCTTAAGCGGGGACCAGAAGACGGCAAGAGAGTGCTATCTCTCTGACGTCAAGACAACTGTGGGTGCAGCCGGCCAGGGCGAGCCCATAGATATTGATAACTGCGATCCAGCAGTCCCGGCTCCAAGGGCAGCCGGTATGAAAAGAAAGGCGGACCAACTGGCACCCGTCAAAAAGGAGAAATAGCAATCACTAGCCGGGGAAAGGTCAGATGACCAACGACCTCAGCCGGCTGGTGACTGCCTTGATGTCATTCTAGATGACAGTCGTCCTGAAAGAACAGTCAAGGTCGGGACGGTAGCCTGCGAACGGTTGGGAGAAGGTTTGCTCCAGCTGCTGAAGGAATTCAAAGACATCTTTGCCTTTCAAGTTGAAGAGATGCCAGGCGTCAGCCCGGATCTTGCTGTCCACAAGCTAGCCGTAGATCCCAAAAAGCAGCCGGTTAGGCAGAAAAAAAGGGATCATGGTGGAGAAAGATCTCAAGCGGCAACGGCTGAGGTCAAAAAGCTGTTGGATGCTGGATTCATTAGGCAATGCTACTACCCGGATTGGGTGGCAAATGTCGTTCTAGTAAAGAAGCCGAACGGTACTTGGCGGATGTGTGTGGATTACACAGATCTGAACAAAGCATGCCCAAAAGATAGCTACCCGCTTCCAAAGATTGACAGCCTAGTCGACTCAACAGCCGGCCATGCGCTAATGAGCTTTATGGATGCTTATTCCGGCTTCCATCGAATACCTCTCTGGAAGAAAGATCAGGAGAAGACGGCTTTTGTCACTGATCAGGGGTTATTCTGCTATACGGTGATGCCGTTTGGGTTGAAGAATGCACCGGCTACATTCCAGCGCATGATAAACACCGTTTTTATCAACCAGATTGGCAGGAATGTAGAGGCGTATATCGATGACATGATAGTCAAATCCAAGCTACAGACGGATCACCTAGCAGACCTGCGAGAAACCTTCACCACACTCAGGCGGCACCGGGTCATGCTTAACCCAAAGAAATGCGTATTTGGTGTTGAGTCTGGGAAGTTTCTCGGATTCTTGATTGACCAAAGAGGCATCGAAGCTAATCCGGAAAAAGTACAGGCGGTAATTGACATGAAGTCTCCCCGCACTGTAAAAGAGGTCCAGAAGTTGACCGGTTGTCTGGCGGCATTGGGGAGGTTCCTCAGCCGTTCAGGTGACAAGTGCCTCTATTTCTTCCAGGCAATCAGGAAGAGGTCAAGGTTTGAATGGGGTGAAGAAGCAGAAGCGGCATTCCAGAGGCTTAAGCAGCACAAGGCTAGTGAGCCCCCTACCCCGGGAGGTTCTGTACATGTACCTAGCCGTCTCTGATCACGCCCTTAGTGTCGTTCTCCTCGCTGAGAGAGACGGCATTCAGCTGCCGGTGTACTTCATCAGCCATGTCTTAAAAAATGCTGAGCTCCGGTACCCCATGATCGAAAAATTTGGGTTGGCCTTATTCGTAGCAGTCAAGCGGTTGAAGCCTTACTTTTTGGCACATCCGGTTGTGGTATACACAGATCAGCCGCTCAAGCGTACGATGACTGCTATAGAGTCATCCGGTAGAATGATCAAGTGGGCTGTTGAAATACAAGGGCTTGAGATAACTTTTGAACCCAGGCGGGTAGTGAAAGGTCAGGCGTTTGCCGACTTTATTGTCGAGATGACTAGGCCGGTGCACCCGGAAAACCCTGATCAGGTCTGGAAGTTATTTGTAGACGGCAGCTCTACGGTGAACGGCTGTGGTGCAGGTGTTATCTGTCATTCCCCGGAAGGGGATAAGTTTGAATATGCACTACGGTTTAAGTTCCAAGCCTCCAACAATGAGGCAGAGTATGAAGCCCTGCTAGCCGGATTGCGCATGTGTAAGGCAGCCGGTGCAAGAAAGGTCGACGCCTGCTCAGATTCACAGCTGATCGTTAGCCAATACCTTGGTGACTACGAAGCCACCCATCCGGCTATGATCAAATATTTGCAGGCGGTCAAAGAGGAGGCTGGGTCCTTCGATGAATTTCATCTGTGACAGGTGCCCCGGTCTGAAAACAATCAGGCGGATGCCCTCTCAAAGTTGGCATCATCAGCCTCCGGTGATGCTCCTAGGACGGTCTATTGGGAAGTCATTGAAAAACGAAGTATTCAGAATGATCCCATTGGAGTCTTGGACAGAACTGCTACCTGGATGGATCCCATCCGGTCCTTTTTGACGGATGGTACCTTGCCGGATGACCCTTCAGAAGCATCAGCGCTCAAGAAGCGTGCTTCAAGTTTTGTTATGCATCAAGGGGAACTCCTCCGGAAGGGATACCTGTAGCCGTTTTTGAAATGTGTAACCCCGGATAGGGGGAGAGAAGTTTTGGAAGATCTGCACGCGGGGTTTTGTGCCTCGCATATTGGCGGCAGGTCCCTGGCCAGAAGAACCAGACGGCAAGGGTACTTCTGGCCCACTCTTGAAGCGGATGCCATGGACCTAGTAAAGAGATGCGACAAGTGCCAAAAATTCGCTAAGTTGATACATCAACCGGCAACAGAACTCACGGCAATCCATAGTCCGGTTCCGTTTGCTAAATGGGGCATGGACATTTTGGGACCTTATACGCCTGCATCAGGCGGCCGCCGCTACATTCTTGTAGCAGTAGACTACTTCACCAAATGGGTTGAGGCAGAGGCGGTAAAAGGGATTAAAACGAAAGACGTGATTTCTTTCATCTGGAGAAACGTCATCACCCGGTTCGGGGTTCCAATGTCCATGGTTTTCGACAACGGACCGCAGTTCGAAACGCCTGTCCTGAAGACCTGGTTGGGAGACCAAGGAATTTCCCATTGTTTTGCATCCGTTGGCCGTCCTCAGGCAAACGGTCAAGTTGAGGCTTTTAACAAGTTGATCTCAGACGGGATAAAGAAGAAAGTAGAAAGAGCCGGTGGACTATGGGCGGAGGAATTACCTCATGTCCTTTGGGCTATCCGGACAACCGAAAAGGGGGCAACCGGTGAGACCCCATTTCTCATGACATACGGCACTGAAGCAGTTCTTCCCATTGAACATTATGAGCCTACTCTACGCATTATGTTATATGATGAGGAGGCTAACTGGGAAGCCATGCGGTTGGCATTAGACGCTCTTCCAGAGCGAAGGGGGAATGCTGCCTTGCGTCATGAGATCTACCGTCTGCGTATGACTAGAGCCTACAACAAGCGGGTTCGTAAAAGACCTTTGAAAGAAGGAGATTTTGTGCTTCGCAAAATGGAGGCAACCGGTAGGGCCAATGAACAAGGCAAATTAACCCCAAATTGGGAGGGACCCTACCGGATCTTTGAAGAAGTACGAGACGGCACTTACCGCCTGGAAACTCCAGACGGAAGAAAGTTGCCTAGAAGTTGGAATGTAGATAACCTCAAAAAATACTACTTCTAAGCATTGTACATCTTTTAAAAATTTTCAAATGATTAATGAGAATTACATTCAATTTTGTATACAGCCGCCATGTCTTGTGCCTACCACAAGCGGCACCAGTAACTAATTTTTTCATCCGGTGACACCCATACGGGTGAATTCATCGAAGAGAACATCTCCCATTTGGGTGGTAAATTGTTCTAAGCGATCACACAGGCGGACAAATCCGCCTGACGATCCTACGCACCAAAAAAGGGCAGGCTAGCAACCCCAAACTTGCAGCCGGCTCACTTTTTGGACAAATCCGCCTGACTCTCTAAGAGCAGGCCTAAAATCATCCGGTGACACCCCTACGGGTGAATTCATCGAAGAGAACATCTCCCATTTGGGTGGTAAATTGTTCTAAGCGATCACACAGGCGGTCAAATCCGCCTGACGATCCTTCGCACCAAAAAAGGCAGGCTAGCAACCCCAAACTTGCAGCCGGCTCACTTTTTGGAAGGACAGCCGGTACTCAGTACCGCCGCCTGACTCTCTAAAAGCAGGCCTAAACATTTGGTCTAGGCCATAATTCATTCAGGGGTATGCTTGCAAAAGCCCAACCGGTGAATGGACATCCTAATCTGGCGTGATTCTTTTGCGAAGTCCCGACCGGTAATTCAGTATAAACCGACTGGCTCCCGAATCTAATGTTGGCACTTAGTGTATATTCGAGCTATATCATATGGATAGTCGCCTGGCTTGCAAAGACCCAGACCGCTATCCAGGGGCAATTACCCAGACGCCATCCGGTTTGGTTTTGGGTCGAAATTTCTTCGCCTAGTTTGCGAAGACCCAGACGACAGTGTTACCGGTGGGGTCTTCTTGGCAGCCCTTGCAAATTTCTTCGCCTAGTTTGCGAAGACCCAGACGGCAGTGTTACCGGTGGGGTCTTCTTGGCAGCCCTTGCAAATTTCTTCGCCTAGTTTGCGAAGACCCAGACGGCAGTGTTACCGGTGGGGTCTTCTTGGCAGCCCTTGCAAATTTCTTCGCCTAGTTTGCGAAGACCCAGACGGCAGTGTTACCGGTGGGGTCTTCTTGGCAGCCCTTGCAAATTTCTTCGCCTAGTTTGCGAAGACCCAGACGGCAGTGTTACCGGTGGGGTCTTCTTGGCAGCCCTTGCAAATTTCTTCGCCTAGTTTGCGAAGACCCAGACGGCAGTGTTACCGGTGGGGTCTTCTTGGCAGCCCTTGCAAATTTCTTCGCCTAGTTTGCGAAGACCCAGACGGCAGTGTTACCGGTGGGGTCTTCTTGGCAACCCTTGCAAATTTCTTCGCCTAGTTTGTGAAGACCCAGACGGCAGTGTTACCGGTGGGGTCTTCTTGGCTACCTTTGCAAATTTCTTTGCTGTTTGCGCAGACCCAAGCGGTAGTGTTACCGGCGGGGTTCTTTTGGTTATCCTCGCAGAAATATGTATAAAAAATAACAAGAATTCTAATATTGGAGTGCAGAAACATAAAAAGCATTCAAAAGCCGGATCAGCCGGTGAAAATGTTTATATTCAAAATAAAAATTATTACAGCTTAGCCCATCTTATCCGGCGCTATTACAAGATAATGCTAGGCTCGCAGGCCGGGAAGTAGTTGCTACTCCAAGCGAACAGTGAGCCGGTCCTATTCCGGTTGGTTCTGGGTTGGATCAGGGTGAGCGGCTGCGTCGGCTTCAGGAACGACTTCTTCCTCTTCAGCAGCCTCCGCCTGCCGTCGCGCAATCTCCTCTCTAACCCAAGCGTCATAGGGTCCGGGCCCCGGCTCATTCGCCTCCTCGGCCAGAATGGCAAGATCAGAATATTTGAAGGCGAGTTCCCAGACGGTGAAGTCCGCCTCTGGGTGGATGAGGGAAAACGCCCGTTGCATCCGGTTTGCACAGTCATGCTCATTCTCTTCAATGAGCCTCTCCTGCTCCGACTCCAAGGTGGCCTTGAAGTTCTCATTGGCAGCAGCCGCCTCTTTGCGCAGGCGCTCATTCTCTTTGGCAAGGCGGCCATTTTCAGTCTCCGCCTTGCTCAGCCGTTCGAGGGGCTCAGTCTGTTCTCCAACTTTTTATTGGCATCATCCAGGGACGCTTGCAGTTGGTCAACTTGGTTTTTCAGCTGATCAATCTGCTGTTGGAGGGCTTTGGTCTTCTCCGCCTGTTCCATGCGTATAGATTTAGATTCTAAGCCATGCATGTACAAAGAGTAGTCATCAACATTATGGGCGTCATCAACAGCCCGTTTGCTTCTCCTTACCTCCTCAGACTTGCGGGTATAAGCTCGTTTGAGCCCCTCTACGCGCAGCATAGCCTGTAAAAATACAGCCGGTTAATTCTGCATACTTAAAAATGCACGTCAAGAAAATTACCGCATGGTTGTTGGAGCATACGTCGGCCAGGTCGACCAGCACCCGGTCGGCATTAAAGGAATTGATCCCAGGGATCGCCTCCTTCTCGTCCCTGGGGACGGCTTTCAACATGGCCCGGGCATATTGTGCCCCGTCCGGCCAGCGGGGAGAATTATCTGCACCAGAAACAGACGGTGAGAAACTCGCATATGCTCTGCCTATAGATTGCCGGCTGATTGGAGAATCCCCCGGCTGCGATCGAGACTGTGAATAAGACTTGACCCGCATGGGCAGATCAAGCAGTGTAAGGTCGAAGTTACCTTGGCGGCCCGAACGGCCTTCAGAGGGACCGGGTGCGGTCCTCAATGGGATGGCAGAAAGCACATCCGCAGATCCAGGCCCGTCTGGGACCCTTATTGATTTGCCGCCGGTAGTTTGCCGGTCGGCTGTCTTCTGCACCTTGGATGCAGACTCTTGTTGGGTCGGCGGAGGCCTGACCTGTTTTTGAAGGGACCGGGGCATCTGCTTCCCGTCCTGTAAACGAGAAAAATATAAGTTATGGGATAAAAGGATTGACATAAACGAGAAGGATCAGACGGTTATACCTTCTTCGCCGCCTGGGCAGCAAGTTTTTTCTCGAGATTGGCTTTCCGGATGTCGGCAGCCGACCTAGCCGGTGTCTTCTCGGTGGGCAGCATTCTCTTGGCTTCTTCTGCAGAGGAAGGCACACGGTTAGAATAATAAATAAGCAAGGAAATAAAAGCATCCGGTTCGAAAGAAACCGGCTGAGTTCCGAATACATACGTTTTTCAAACATGCTGCTTAGACCACAAGCGGACAAGAAGCATTCGTCCCTAAAAAATTCATGTTTGGGCACCCAGTTTCTAGGTACCCTTACTATCTCTCCGGATGAGAGGGTGTCAGGAACTAACTCAAAAAACCCGGAGTCAAGGATGGTCTCTCTATCATCCTCCGGGACAGGGGGCAGGCAGCACTTGGTCCCCAAGAGTTCTGGTTTCCGGTTGTAGATCCGGAATTCTCTGTTCTCTGCCGTAGTTGGGGCCTTAACCAAGTAGAACCGGTGCTTCCAGTCCGACCATTTGGATGGCTTGTCCAAGGTCATAAGGTATTTGGGCTGGGTGGTCAAGGTATACCAGGCTCTCCAGCCGCCTGGGCTCCTACTCAAGTAATGCATGTGGGCAAACGCCTCCCAGCCGGGGTTGAGGCCCTGCATCTCGCAGGCGGCGATATACCCTAAAATATTCACCCATGAGTTGGGGGTTAATTGCCAGAGACCTAGGCCATACCCCCTAAGTATGGCTCTTATTGTGTCGTGGAGAGGGAAGCGGACTCCGGCCACGAAGGCCGCCTCGTAGCACCCGAACCAAGCGTTCGCGTTCGGTTGTCCATCCTCCCACCATATTGTTCCCTGAGCATCCGGGACCTTTATTGTATAGTCACCCCCCAGCGGCCGCCGTTTGATAAAATCTGGCAGCGCAGCCCGCATGAGCTCGCGGTCCTTGGAGGAGACGGCGATCATGAGAGGATCGTTCCTATTATCCCAAGAAGGCCTCTCCGCCTCCTCGTTATCCTCAGATTCGGTTAAGTAGCTGCTACTGCTACTTTGAACGTGACCGGCATCAGAGCCGGCTGGGGAGTTGGAGACCTCCTTATCAGAGCCTACCTGCTCTCTGGTCTCCTGGAGGGGAGCACTCTCTTCGTTTAAAATGCTATCACCCGGGGTGCTAGGAGCGCCCCCGGGTGAGCCTCTCTGCTCTACCTCTCCATGCTCTATTTTACCGCCTGAAGCTGGGACCTCAGGCGGCTGCTCATCTGAGCTCCCACTTCTGTAGTTGGGATCTCTGGCAGTAGACCGGATTCTGGCCATTGTGTCCTGCACAGACACAGAGTCGGTCGATATAGGTGTTGAAAAAGGGTTGTCCCAAAGAACAGAGGCGGCAGACCCAGTTCTAGACTCAGCCGTACTAATAAACCGGCTGAGTTCACAGCTAGGTTCCGGGTATGGGTATAAGGGGTCCATCTACTTATGGGACCAATGAACAAAAATGCGAGTAAAAGACTCAAACGGAAATACATGAAAAAGCTAGAAAGAATAGAGACGGTACCTAGAAGAAAATCTGGAAAATCTCTGGGATGCTTGCGAAGACGCAGGCGGTTCAAAATCCGGCTGGGTTTCTCTGATTACCCTCTCGAAAATCTTTGGCTAGCTTGCAACGACCCAGACGGTCTGCAGACCGGTTGCTCTCAACGAATCTCAACTCCGAATGCTCTCAACTCTCAAATTGTCGGCTGCTCTCAAATCTTTAGAAATTTGGCAAAGTTTGTAAATGAGAGCTCGGGGGACATCTTCTCCTATTTATAGAATTTGTCCCAGAAGGTGAAAAGTCGTGACTCTTCGCCTTCTGCTTTTCCATCCTTCAAAAGGAATCTGAAAAAAAAAAAAAAAAAAAAAAAAAAAAAAAAAAAACCTTTCACCGGGGCCACGTGGCACCCTGCCACGTCAGCACCAGTGAGGGGCAAATGTTTGGGGTAAAAATACCCTAAACACGTGGCCCAATGGCCTAGTGACACGTGGCATCCAGCCGTTGGTCAGCAGGGCTCCAATCCTCTGCTGACACGTGTCCTCTAAACCCTAAAAGGGGAACCATCCCTTCCCCACTATAAATAGTGGAAGGACCCTCATTAATGGGGGCGGGAACATTTGTTGATCACATTGAATACTCCTCAAAAAGAAACACACTTACCCCGAGCAATATTAATTGCGGAATTCTCCCATTACGCGAGAAGTAACTTCCACATTACGTGCATTCTACCTCCCGTATCTTTACTAACTTGATCGTCGGAGGCGGAGCTCCTACCCCCAGGAGTCTTCGTGATTTTGCAGGCACAGGCGTCGAAGGGCATTCTTGGAATCGTAACTCTCCCGCAGGACACATCAAAAAACCCCGAAACATTAATCTTAGTTCTCTTTACCTTAAATTAATAGTTTTTGATAATCAAAAGTTATATTCAACATAAATAAGTTTAGAAAATAAAATTATTTAAGTTTAGCAGAAACAAGTTAAGTTTAGTTGAAATAATATTTAACTGCTTAATAAAATTCAATTATTTAAAAGAACATATATTATAATAGTAATTCGAAAAAAAAAAAATTTAGTCAGTAAAAATAATTTAGATTCAACAAATATAATTTAATTAAACCAAATTAAGTTTCACCAAAGCGAATAAGGCCTTAGTTTAATTGGAGAAATCTCATTATATACTTCGTTATTAGGGGTGAGCATAACAGGGTATCCTGTTAAAATTTCTGGAACCATAACCGGAACCTGCTGCAATAGGTTCCTTAAATTGGGAATCGAAACCAAAACCTGTTGAGCAGGTTCGTGGAAATAAGGAACTGGAACCGGAACCTGTAAAGTGAATAAGGCCTCAGTTTAATTGGAGAAATCTCATTATATACTTTGTTAGGGGTGAGCATAACAAGGTTCCCTATTAAAATTCCTGGAACCAGAATCGAAACCTGCTGCAACAGGTACCTCAAATTGGGAACTGAAACTGAAACCTGTTGAACAGGTTCTTAGAAATTAGGAACCGGATTTCGGTTCCGATTCAGGGTACCCTGTCATGTAATATACTTAATAATTTTTTGCTGAATTGATTATAAAAAAAAAAAAAAAAAAACTAGCAGGTCACTAATTTATAATGTTTATAACTTGAAAATAAAACAAACTAATAGTGATTGTTAAGCAAATTCAATACATATATTTATAATTGTAATTTTGATATTTATTAATTAAAAAATAGGTTAGAATTGGTGTATAATATGAATTTAAGTGATACTTTTATCAGGTTATAGGGTACATTATAGGTTCTGGTTCCAGAAAATTGAGAACTTGAACCGGAAACTATTACAATAGGTTCTCCCTTTAACTACCCGAAACTGAAATCTCTTCTACAGATTTCGATTTCAATTCAATACCCTGATATTTTGCCCACCCCTATTCCTTATGGTGCCTTTTTAAACCACATCAATGACCTACCAAAACGCATTCAACATTCAATTTTATATTTTCCTTACTCCTATCAAACTTATATTTATTTATTTATTCTTTTTTATTTCCATTTTTTTTTTTAACCAATTTGATTGTTACCAAACAGGTGCTACAGTTGTCGTTAGTTTATTTTTTGAACAATGATTGATGTTCCTACTTCCTAGAATGGTGGGTGAGATATTGCTACAAAGCCGTAGCTATTAAATACAAGTATATCACATTATTGGACCAACCTAAATTTAGAAAATATTTTTAAAAATTTGTAAACAGTAGGTGATTCATCTCATGTATTCACAAGTGTCCATGGTCTTTTGTTCCTAGCTAAAAGTTTAGTGTGGCCATCAATCATGAGGCCCCAAACCTAGATAACCCTAAAATTTAGGAATCTTCAATTATACTATTTTTCAATTTTTTTTTAAATAAACATATATAAAAAAAATAATTAAAAAAAAATATTAGTGAATTCTTTCAACAAATTTCCTTACATAATGCTAAGATTAAAAAAAAAAATTGCAATAAAACACCTTTTTTTTTTACGAGAAGAAAAGAGATTTCATTAATAAAAGAAACATCTTATATAAATAAGTTTTAGAGATCAGAAAGGAAAGTGTATTGAGCATTGTGTATGGTAGGTATGTTAACTGGTAATATAACAACTTTTAAGAATATAACCCTATTAAGGGCCTGTTTGTTCCATTTTATTTTTACTTAGCTTATTTTACTATACATATTAAAAATTTAATATAATAAATTTAAAAAAAAGTTGGGAGAGAAAAAAAAAAATCAAAATACATACGCACAATATAAGCTTTTTTTTTTTATAAGAATTAGATACAATTTCATTTTTTTTTTCAAATAATTTGTGTCAAATTCTGGCAAAATAATATATTAGATAAGTTAAAAGTGTTAAGATAACATAATATAAGCTCTTATAATATAAAAGAAAAAGCTATACATAGCCCTTAGGGCTACATATAAGGAGCTAAAAATGAAAAGAAAGGGCTATATATAAGGAGCTAAAAATGAAAAGAAAAAAAATGAAAATATAACATTAATTACCCTGATT
Source organism: Chenopodium quinoa (assembly GCF_001683475.1). NCBI lineage: Eukaryota > Viridiplantae > Streptophyta > Magnoliopsida > Caryophyllales > Amaranthaceae > Chenopodium > Chenopodium quinoa. The sequence goes on along the minus strand of NW_018743510.1, from coordinate 800,030 downwards.
TGCGCGTGATTTTGTCATACATTCTTAAATTAATACCAATAAAGAAATATATTAAATATTTATTCATAACTCTAAAAACTACATATAACATTACCCTAATATAAATTCCAACAATGTCAAATTAATCAATTTGCGGCTTTTAAGACTCAAAGTGAAATATAAAGACTTCATAACAATCATACATGGACATTATGTGTGGAATTTGTTTTTCAAACCAACGTATATTATATAAACTACGGAGTATAAAAAATGACATATACAAAAACAAAGTTTATTTAAAACATTAATTTATAAAAATTGCTTTTCCCCCATTAAAAACGCGGGTTTATTGTAAGTTGAAAGGCATGACAAAGGAGCTACCGAGCTAGTAACTTAGTAAGGCTCTTTTGAGTTTTTTTAGCGAACTACTAGTATGTACAGTTTGCAATAGTTTTTGTTGTACTTTCTCCGTTCTTTTTTATTTGAGTCGTTTTGACTTTTATATTATTTATCACCCCTCCTTTAATCATCTTTTGTGAATAATATGTAGGGAAAAACATATTTAAGTGAAATGTTTTTGAACTCGTCTCAATAAGTACTATCATAATATATAGCTTTATAATTTTTACTTATGGAGAATTAAAGTTATTAATCGTTAAATTTTTATATTGACAAGCGTGATAAAAGAAACAGATCAAATAAAAAAACAGAGAAAGTATAAGACTATAAGCATATAAAAAAAAAGGCATGACAGCTAAATAATTGTACATTCCAATCGTAACAAATTTCATCCGTCCCTACTTTTTTGTACTTTGTCAACCCTTGGATCAAATATAAAGAAAACTTGACCATAAATTCTAGTAAATGTATAAGAGATAATATATTAGTTATGTAGAATCTTGTTGGATTTTTCTCATAACATATTTTAATAATATCAAGTTTTTAATAATTTTTAGACGTATAAAATAAAGATATATACATATATGATGCATATTAAAGACCGTGAAAAGTTAATTGAGGCTAAAAAAAATAGGCACGTACAGAGGGAGTAATTATGTACAGAGGGATTTATTTCAAGTGGGTTGCTTGTATCCAATTAAACTATTACCCACTTGAGATTAATCAATATATTATTGGCTCTACATTTTTTGCAATTAATGGACATAATGAAACACGTATACATACGTAGTTTATGTCAAAATATATAATTTATATAGGGGTGTAAATGAGTTAATATGTTCATGAACTATTCATGAAAACATTTAATTAAGCTTGGTCAAATCTCATTTGTTAAGTTGATGAACAAGCTTGAATAAAAATATTAAACTTGTGAAATAAATTAGCAAAGCTCTGACAACGAACTACAAATCTAACTCTATAATTTTTATGAACTACTCGTCTAAATTTGTTTATGAGTTTGCTCATGAGTCATGACTAATTATATATAACTCGATCAAACTCATTCAAGCTCTAACAAATATCTATATTTTAAGCTACTTGATTATCTTTATATATCTTTTATTCGTATGCGTTTATAATATTACAAATTAATTATTTCATCAATTATAGGCATGAAAACTTCAGCATTACTTTTTTCTATTAAAAGACTGAAAAGAATCTTATATACAAGTAAAAAAATCGATGCATAGAAACTTAAAAGAAATCATTTTTAAAAGATAAATTAAGGCTTGTTTTTTTAATCAAGCCCAATTTATGCTCTTTTGAGCTTGAGCTTAGGTTTTGAATGCAAACGAGCTTGTTCAAAATTCGAAACAAGCCAAACTCTTTATAAGCTAAGCTTGAACAAGTTTTTTAAAAGATCAAAATAGATTAAACAATAAAAATGCTTATCAGGCTAAGATCGAACAAACTAAAACTTAGCTGGATTCAGCTCAACTCAGACCATTTATTTACATCCCTAATCCTACATAATATAATAACCTAACATGACCAAATCCAATTTGAATAACTCATCACAAAATGTAATTCAAATGACTTGTTTGTCAACCCTCATTAGGCCACAAGAATACTCTAATTAGCTAAGATACCGTCTAGCACAAGTGTACAAATTAAAGTTGTTTTTTCTCATAAAATTAAGGATCAAAAAGTCATCTTTACCCTAATATGCCCTCGCTCGATCTCATGTACCATACCTATATTTTTTCCTGTCACTGCCAAATCTTGTAATCTCTCAATTTCTCTCTACAAATACCAACCATTACATACCCACGCCGACATGACCTAGTGCCTGACGTCGGCCACAAATCTACAACGGCTGCACATCTTCAATTATCTAGAAGTGTTCAATACAAATTGCCAACGTGCGATGACCTAAATCCACCTCGTCTCTTTCTCCATTCACACTTATGGGGCTCGGTTAACCCATCCAAACCAATGGTGCATTGTACGAAGGATTCCCAAAAGTCATGTATACTATCAAGGACAGGGGCGGAGCCAATTAAGGGACATGTGGGGACACTTGTCCCCCCATTTTCAAAAAAAAAAAAAAAAGAAAAAATAATTAAAAAAAAAACTGAAAGAAACACGCTGAGACAGAAAGAAGAAGAAAAGAAATTGCAAAATTAAACCCCAACTTTCTCAATTCTCAATTTCTCTCTCTTCGAAGTTCGAAAGTTGGAGACTTGGAGTTCTCAGTCAGTCAGGCTTGTCAGCGGCACTTCGTCCGTTTGTCGGTTCGTTCGCGTCTTCTCCCATCCAGTGGCGGTGTCGGGTGTCTTGCTGTCTTCGGTCTTCCGCCCTTAATTGTCTCCGCCCCTGCTCCCGTCGCCGGTTTTGTTCACCCAAATCACCAGTTCGCGATTTGGAGTTCGACAGACGACAGTTCGTGTCGCCGGTGTGCGGTGTCGGTGTCGGGTGTCTTGCTGTCTTCGGTCTTCCGGTCTTTGCTAAACCCAATTCACCCAAATCAATGGAGGTATGTAAATCTGAATTTCAACTTATTACTTGTTTAATTGATGAAATTATTGTATATATCAACTTATTACTTGTTAATCTTGTTTAATTTCGATTGAGAATTATTGTGGATTTGACGATTTGTCATTTGTGGGTATTGAAGACGAATTTCAACTTATTACTTGTTTAATTGATGAAAGTGTTGTATATATCAACTTATTACTTGTTTAATTTCGATTGAGAATTATTGTGGATTTGTCATTTGTTGATTTGTGGGTATTGAAGTTTTGAACTTATTGAAAATTGAAATGTTTAGTCTTTGAATTATTGGTATTGAAAATTTGTTTTATAGTTTATTATTTTTTTCCCCTGTTTTTGTGAATTTAAATTATTGAAATGTATAGTTGAATTAGAAATTTAGAAATTAGAATCTTAGGTTTTGTTATTATGTAATGATGTGGTTGTGGAAATTGATATATAATTTTCAATTGAATTAGGTAATGTCAAAAGATTCACCAAATTCAAACAAATCCAAGGCAACTAAACAACCCGATCTTCGACAATTCTTGTTTAAAGGTAGAATGCCTTCCGCTGTAGGCTATAAACCTACCCTTAGTACCGAAATGGGTACGTTACAGGAAAGAATTACTTCTACAAAAGAAGGTTCCATAACTTCGATTCAAGCAGTTTATGTACCTGCGGACGATTTGACCGAAACTCAATGAAAATGAGTCTAATAACTCACCTTCATTAAGCTCCCCTCAAAGTCAAGAAAATGGTATCGAAATGGCTGGTTCAAGTAATAGTAATGTACCATTAGAGGAAGATTCAGTGTACGATTTTGTCCCCCCAAGTTGAAAATCCTGGCTCCGCCACTGATCAAGGATCCCTCAAACTAGGACCTACATGTTACCTTTCCAAAATTATAACCTAGCAATCTAACACTCAATAAGTGTACGTAGATTTAAATAAATCAAAAGTAACACAGGTGGCAAGCTACTTACGTTACACTATCATGAGGAACATATAATTTCATCATGCAATTGACATACGTACATACAATAATTTAATTATCAAGATATTTGGACGTTGGAACTTTTGATAGTGAAATAATTTACGTCACTAATATTTAATACTTTGATCTCCTTTAGAAATGTGGCGGCATCATAATGATGAACAGATGAAAGCACAAATGATTGGAGATATCTTGATTACGGAAGCAAACATATCGCATCAATTGTTTTCCTTTTGTTGGTAAATCATACAACTATGAATTTATACGTGGTAGATTTTATTTAAATTTTATATTTAATGTCATCAAATAAAGTGTATGTTCTAAATTTGAAGAAGTAATCCATCATGCTAGGTTTTTTTTTTTATTATTATTTATTTTTTTACTATAATTTTGATCAAATTTGGGTTAACTTTAGACACACGTTGCTAATATGATTGTTTGATTGGCTTATTGTTGGAATTGATTTAATCAAAGATTAAAAAGTAAGACCTCTTTCAATTGGCTTTCCTTTTGTGTTTTAATTATTTTCTCTATTACTTTGACTAGTGGAAAGTTTCACCCTTCTAAATGAACGAATTGTTTAAAGGATTACTTCGTTTGTTTTATTTTACCAGCAACGTCATACACTTAATTATAGGACAAATGTAGTAAAACAAAATTTATATTTCAGGCAATGTTACAAATCATGTTTCTCTTTACTCGTACTCGAAGCCCCACTAGATCTAGCATTGGTCAAAACTCACCTTGATATATATAGCTAGACTAATAATGGGTGACATACAAGATACAACTAATCTATAAACGAAAAAACACTCTTGGACTTGGCAATAACTTGGATCCCAAAGTAAAATCCACAAAATCTAAACTTAAAATTAAAAAAAATAATTGATCGTATTAATATTTGTTATAAACGAAACTGCAAAAAAACGAAGAACAAGAATAATGTTATCGGGAATTAGACTGAGTTGCGGACTATGTCGCTCTCATTAGAACATTCACGGTACTATCCTTAGAATGTGTAAGCAAATCGTACACCACCGGATGTCCCCCAAGATAAAACAGTCTCTCGAATTTAATATACCGGTGGATTTGCACAGAACCACCAGGCGAACAAAACACCAAAGAATATTAGGAACTGCTTGAATTGATTATTTTATTTAGAGAAGAGAGGAGATTATTTTTCTGTATATGAAATGCTTAACACGGTCAGTTTTTATAGCTAAGGGCAGAAAACCTTTTTTTAAAGACCATTGATTGCATAACGGTAGATTAAGCACGAATTATGCCCAAAATGTTAGGAAAACGAGCATAATATCAATTTTTTCAAAATAGTCAAAAACTAATTAACACAAATAATGGGATTTAAAATGGTTAGCATAAATCAAGGCACTAATTATGTAATTAAGCCTTATTCTAAAAAAATAATTCTCTTTTTAATCATCCGACCCAACCCGGCTCGGCTCGACGCGCGCGCGTGTTAGGTTGGTTCGGTAGGCATGTCCTCCCTCTCCACAAAATGTGGGTAGCCCTTGGGCCACACCCAAGTATACCACATTACCACATACTTCAATATAAAGGGAGTGACACTCATTTCCCACCAATGTGGGACTTTGTGATTTTCACAAAATTCACGCTTTTGTTTCAACAATATTATTTGCTTTCTCCGTGTCAAAAGTATAAACTCTTTTTTTTTTTTTTGATTAGCTTTAATACTTCCTCCATTTCCTATTAATTGACACGTTGAAATGGGCACAAAGTTTAAGTAATGTTTGAGTTGAATACATTTATTGAATTGTTTATTATAAAGTGAAGTTAATGGAATATTATGTTATTCATAAAAAGAGGGCATGCTTAGTATGAAAAAGTTAGAAGGATGTTTGAGTGGGGGATGATTATTATTTTAAGGAAAATGCTATATGTAGCTCTAAGGATTATGTATAAGAAGCTAAAAGATGAAAGTATTAATGAAATATATTCATTAGTTATACTGATTTGCGCGTGATTTTGTCATGCATTTCTAAACTTATACAAAAAAGGAATGATATTAAATGCTTATTTGTAACCCTAAGGACTATGTATAACACTATCCTTATTTTAATACCAATTTTAAAAGTGGTGGGCCATTATATAAGATAGAATAATAATTAAATATTAGTGAGTCATTGTCGTTTTTAGTAATGTGTCAATTATTTAGAAATAGCTGAAAAAGAAAAATTTGTCAGTTATTTAGAAAAGAAAGGAGTAATATCTATAACCGTGATAAATTCTTTTTTCTCTAAGTGGTACACTTATACGGGTTTATTCTAGCGACAAGCTCCGAAGTCCGGAGCATATAGCTTATACGGGTTTATTCTAGTTGAAATGGGCATAAAGTTTAAGTAATGTTTGAGTTGAATACATTTATTGAATTGTTTATTATAAAGTGAAGTTAATGGAATATTATGTTATTCATAAAAAGAGGGCATGATTAGTATGAAAAAGTTAGAAGGATGTTTGAGTGGGGGATGATTATTATTTTAAGGAAAATGCTATATGTAGCTCTAAGGATTATGTATAAGAAGCTAAAAGATGAAAGTATTAATGAAATATATTCATTAGTTATACTGATTTGCGCGTGATTTTGTCATGCATTTCTAAACTTATACAAAAAAGGAATGATATTAAATGCTTATTTGTAACCCTAAGGACTATGTATAACACTATCCTTATTTTAATACCAATTTTAAAAGTGGTGGGCCATTATATAAGATAGAATAATAATTAAATATTAGTGAGTCATTGTCGTTTTTAGTAATGTGTCAATTATTTAGAAATAGCTGAAAAAGAAAAATTTGTCAGTTATTTAGAAAAGAAAGGAGTAATATCTATAACCGTTATAAATTCTTTTTTCTCTAAGTGGTACACTTATACGGGTTTATTCTAGCGACAAGCTCCGGAGTCCGGAGCATATAGCCAGTACCAACACCCCCCCCCCCCCCCGTGCATATAGTGCTTTGTGCCTTAATTTACTTTCCATTCGTAGGATTCTTTCAAACCTTACTACCATGTTGCTAAGCACTACAAAATCATTAAATATTTGGTACACCATCCGACTTTTTTCTTCGAATTGGATGGCCAAACCATAATGTTGTGATGAGTACTAGTTATTCCGTAACTCCGTAAGACCGTAAGTACATCTTATCACCTGAAAATTTTGCGAGTTTTAAGAGACTAAAACTTATAAGAATGGAATTTGTATGGTCAATCCATTATAGACAAGGATTTTGGATTACGGATTTAGTACTAGTTCAAGCACACCCCCTATTACCCTTAATTTGTACTAGATTTTCACCATGTATAATCAGGTACTCCTAAAGTCCTTTAGGGTGTCTAATTAAAACTTTTTTCTTAGGAAAAGGAAAATGATAAATATCGCCCTTAGGCTAATATATAAGAAGCCAAAAAAGAAAATATTAAAGATAAATAAATATTAATCACACCGATTTTGCATAATTTATTATAAATTCTTAACTTTATTCCATTTTAGGAAGCCTATTCAATGCTTAATCTTACCCTTAGAAAAATTGGGGGATATTTGTATGCATAATTTGGTGGATTTTCCATAATGTTAAACCTAAATTGGGTTTATTTGGCAAAATTATTACTACATGTAGCTTGGTTGTAGTTTGTGGCATGTTACTTACAAAAATCATTGAATAACTATAAAATTTACTAACACTAGGAAAGATATTTTGATCGATCCCATCGTTGAGAATTTAATTGATGTTGTCCCTGTAGTTAAGCATGATATGGTTGGCGAAGGAAGGTTAATGCTCAAAGAAATATAGGGAAAATATATGACGAATTTCTAGTAAACCTGATAATATATGGGGGAAAGCTATTCTTTCTTGTTTTCATGTTTTAGATAGGGTATTATGGCCGAAAGGTTGAGTCTGAAATACCTGAAAGTGTAGTAGTGCCTAACAAAAGTTAATATATCCGATTACAAGAGGAACAAAATTGGTCCCAAAACTTACTATTGGTTTTATTTTTATTGTTTATGGATATCAAAGTTCAACATATCATTTTCTTGTTAAAATTTCTAACAACTCTTATGCATGTGGTAAACTGGTAATATCATTGAAGCAAGAGATGCTAAATTCTTATAAAAAATTAACATGAAGGTTTTGTTGTTCCCAGACGAGAAAACAATATTTGTATATTAGCTAAGTTATTGTATGGAAGCAAGCAAACTCCAAAGAAATGACATGACAAATTTGAAAATACTATGACTGGTAATTACTTTCATTTTAATGAAGGTGATTCTTGTATATTTGTAAGCATGACTCCTATATATGGTTGTCGAATATTTGTCGTTATGCAGATGATATGTTACTTTTTTGGTCCTAAATTTAATTGATCGAGTAAATAAATGAGACAAATGAATTTATTTATGAGAATGATTAATGAATTTTTAAAATGAAAGCATGGTGAAACAAATATGTTTTCGAAGTAAAAACTAAAGGACACCAACTGGGATTTGTCTTAGTCAATCACATTATGTTGAAAAACTTATCAAAAAGTTTGGCTCATATTATAATATGTTGATCTAGTTAGGACTATTTATGATCTAAATATCCACGTACTTACATAAGTATAAAGGTGATCTGGACCAGTTTGTCAATTTAAATAAGTTAATATCAGTGGCATTGTTATGTAGGTAACATAGACTAAGGAGGGACACTAACCCAATTGCAATTCAATTGTGTGCTTTTAAGTAATGGGTTTAGTAACTCCATACTAAATTGGTGATGGTCATCACTTAGTATGTAGCTAGGAAAAAGAACACGGATTAAAATTCACTTACTGTTTGTTCGGGTAATGTTAAGGAAGGAAAAGAAGAGGAGGGAGGTGAAGGGGAGGTTTAGACACCTAAAAATGTCTCCCCGACCAAAGCCTGATGACGAAACAACCTTCATTGCCTAATTTGGTCCAATTCGCGTAATGAATCTAAGAATTACTTGAATAATACTTTTGTTATAGCCCACTATCATTTTCTAAGCCATTTTTATCAATTTTAATAACCCAAACCATTTTCTTAGCTGAAAATCCATAATTTTTAACCTAATTTCCTCTTTTCATAATTGCAGCCCAAAAACGAGCAAACTGATTTTCCTCCCTCATAACTTTTATCCAAATCTTAAATGTTTGGATATCCCTTAAAATAAGTTTTCAATGATATATCATAATCCCAATTCCGATTTGAAATGAAAAAGATATGATCAAAATACTAAACTAAAATGACATTGTTCCACTATTTCGGACATATCTTTAATTTATTTAAAAGATATTCATCTGATTCCAATTGTATTGAAAATTAGACATCTAGAGCTTTCCAACGATATATTATTTATCTTATTCTGAGTTCTGGATCAAGAGTTATGATAAGAACAAAAACCGCAAAACTGCTGACCCACATGACGCATTTTCAAAATATTATCTTCTTTTAAAATTCTATCTTCACCCGATTTTTATGCCTATAAATACCACCCCTATTTTCTGATTTTAAGGAGGAGAATTCGACATCCCGGCAACTATATTTTCAATCCCATAGGATCCAAAAGGCTTAGACGTAAAGTTTCGACGTACCATTTATATTGTATTAATAATTATTCAGTACCATGTTTATGATGCTTTTAATTTGTTCTCTAATTATTATTGTGTTGCTTTTTATATTTATGCACGTTTGTATGAATTATTGCTTTGATTACCTATATTGCATGTTTAATTGGGAATATGTAATTGAAAAACACGCCTAATAAGATAATTTGGACAGTCGGTTTAGGTTAGTAATCTTGTTGCTTAATCGAAGTGATCAGAATAATTAGATTTATGTGTGCATTAAATATTCAACCAACCTAGATTAATTAGTTTGGAGCGAATTGAATATTGTTTATATGTCTTTTGGGTTCCAAATTATACATGTCGCTATAAGAATCGAGTAGAGGCCAATACGGGTGGAATTGGGTTCATGACTCAATTCGTACCATCATTCCTCAATATCCAGTTATGGTTCAGGACCACCATAGAGTTAGTAATCTCATGGATTATGAATGGGGCTGACCTTCATGGATTATATCATTGTTGCCTTCGGTTTGTCCCATTCCGTGGTTACCTTAATGATCCATGAACGGTTTACAAGTTCCTTAAAAACTTGTTGGTAGCTCCCTACTTTTTTGTCCCTATTGTTATATGTTAAATTCAACTTCTTATGATTGCAAAACATACATATTCACAACATGCTCCACGTAGGCACACTTCGAGCGACGCCTACAAGAGTGAAGGAAAGGAACGAAGGAAAAGGAAGAATAATGAGTTTTCCTTCCAAATCTCTCAATTGTTAGAGGGATCATTTTCTTAGAATTTAATCCCTCTATTTCTCTCCCCTCCAATTTCTTCATCCCTAATTCGTTATCTAAATGAAAGATACTCCCTCCCTCCATTTTCCTTACCTTCCTTTTCTTCCATTTCCTTCAATTCAAACATACTCTTAGAGTTAGTTATTTCCTAAACTAAATAATAGTTTATTAAAAAAATAAAGGATGTGTTTATCAAAATTCATTTAATTAGTGTGTGACAACATACACATGTCTCTTTCTCTTTTGATTTTTTTTATATTTATAACTATCCAAAGACACCACCTATATTAGATGACAGGTCTCATATTGTACTTAAAAAAAAAAATTATTGAATTTAAATTATTTTTATTGAACTGAAATTATTATTGCCTAACTTAAATTATTTTCACTGAATTTAAATTATTTTAATGATTTGAAATTAATTTTACCGAACTTAAAGTTTTTTTTTTTTTTTTTTTTTACGGATTCTATATTATATTTCTTCTTTGAAATAATTTTACTAAATAAACTTATTTTTACTGAATTGAAATTATTTTTACTAAACTGACATATTTTTACTGAACTGAAATTATTTTTATTGAATATTAGTTTTTAAGGTGAAGAGAGAACATGGCCATATATAGTGTTTAGAAAACATAATCATATGGGGTGTTGTTAGATTCATCTCAATGTCTTTTTTTCAAATATCAAGTTTTTACATTTTTGTTGATACTTAATTAATGATAAATGCATTTAAAAGTATGCATTGACAAACGTGCCTAAATGAAATATGTGTGTCAACAAATGAAACGACATATGTGTAACATTTTTTTTAAAATGTGGTCGCTTTTAGTAATTAAGTGTAACACTTAAATAAACAGAGGGGGTGTTGATAATCCAAAAGAAAGAGAGAGAAAATGAAAACTGAGAGAGTCCCATATAGAAAGAATATCAAACTTTCTCCTTGTTTAAAAGTATTTGATCAAGTAAGTATTTTACTACTAGCTAGGGATGACAATTCTAAATGGATATCCGTAAACTCGATCCATCTGATATAAATAAATGGACGAAAATCCACATTAAATGGATGAAGGCTGGTTGGGCGGGTGACGGATGAAGCGGGTGATGAATTGAGTCGGATTCGGGTGGAGCTCCGTTTCATCTATCACCTGATCCATCATCCGTTTATCACCTGATCCGCCATCCACTCGAATATATATAGCAAAAGATAAATACATAAATGCATGGTTATACCAATTGGTTGTTGGTGTAGTGGTGATCGAGACTGCACATGGTAGGGAGGACTGCGTGTTCGATCCCCCACAACACCAATTAGGGGAACTTAACTACCTAGAATTGATCTCCAAATTTGGATTAGCCCAAAGGGTGAAGTGGGTGGAGAACACAAAAAAAAAAAAAAAAAAAAAAAAATGCATAGTTATCTACGTCTAACAACTTAGAGATATACACTAACTATAGTAATGTAATATTGGTGATACGTAGTTATGTACTGACTATAATAACAAACTATGATTTATCTTCAACAGTGTATACATATAAATTTTTTTTTTTCCAAATTTTTTTTTTCCAAAATTTTTTTTTACCTTATATACTATACTATGTATATATACATATATATTTCTAAAAAAAATAGTTTAAAATAGTTTCTAAAAACTATATTAAATTTTATTATTAATTTTTTTTTTTTTTATATAAATAATGTATTAGATAGTTATAGGGATGTCAGTGGGGCAGGTCAAGTAGGAGACCCGCCCCATTGGAGCGGGGACGGGGATAAAAACCATACTTGCCATAGGTGATGGGGCGGGGGTGGATTTTAGGTTGTACCGGCCCCACCCCACTTCATACTTGCCTCATCCCCACCCGCCCCACTTCATATCCGCCTCATTCCCACATCCATATATATTTAAAAACAAAATTATACACCTTTATACTATATTATTAAAAAATTATGTAAAATAAAATAGAAAATATAATACTTTGTAATACAATTATATTATAAACAAAAAGGTGTGTAATATTAACATATTTTTTTATTTGTAATCTTTATTAATTATGTAGGATTGTGTATATGGGAGGCGGAGATTAGGTGGGTCTTTGGTGGGGATTAGGTGGGGTGGATATTCAAGTGGGGGGTGGGACGAGGATGGTTTTGTAATTTTATCTGCCGGCGCGGGGATAGGGATGAATTTTATACTCGTCACGGGGATGGGGATGGGGATGGGGATGGGAATGAAAATTTTAGGTGGGGATGGGGATGAGAAGGCCAACATCTTCCCCACCCTATTGACATCCCTAGGTAGTTAGAGTAAGGATTATAATTATCACTCGCTAAGCATCCGATCCACCTGTTTCACCCGCAGATGACGGATGGATCGAATGCGGATGATGGGTTTTGCGGGTGACCGGTGGATCGGGTGAAGCGGATGGTGGATAATGGTGGATGCGGATGAAGCTTCATCGTCCGACCCGAATCCGATCTGTTGCCATTCCTACTACTAGCTAGTTTGAAAAAGTAGTGTAAGGGATGACATACCACACATAAGCTCAAGCGTCAGGTTATGCGTAGGGAATGGGATGTGAGAGTGGGTTGTGGTCCTTTTATATTTTTTTTGTACCCATCCTTCCTTTTGAGTTACTAGGGTGGCTAATGCGCGCGTTGCGCACACATAGCTAGCACTACACGAAAAGAGCAAATTGGCAACGGTTCAAAAACCCCCCCAAAGGCAACGGTTTTGAACCGTTGCGTATTTGAGGTTTGTCAAATCTCAAAATAATTGGCAACGGTTCAAAACCGTTGCCAACTGAAGCACAAGGCAAAACTTATTTGAGAAGCTGCAATACAACAGGAGCACAGACCACAGGGCTCTAACATTGCCCAAACCTGGCTTCACCCAACAGTTATGAGAAGGGAATCTCTCTCCACCAGCCTTACTCCCCACTGCCCCCTTATACTTACTCCCCACTGCCCCTTTATGCCCCCTTATACATGCATATCTCTCCACCAGCCTTACTCCCCACTGCCCCCTATTTTTTTCACAATCAACAACACAACCAGCAACTAAATTGTAAAGCAAATATTCATTGTAATTGTATGTCATGAATAATGGGTTTCGAACAAGTACCTGAAATGGCGCCTTGGACCAACCGTGAGAGCGAGAAGAATGTTGTTGTACGTGGAGGGGGGGCAATGCGCGGCTATATTGACAAACCTAGATTACAGGAACTAATAATTACTAAATTGTAAATCAAAACCACTAAAAACTCAAAGGAATTAATCAATTGTAAAACCTAATTGCTACGAACTTAGCTTAATTAGGTTGAAGTTGTTTCAATGGAGGGAGTTTGGCTGTAGGTACGACGTGAGTGTTGTCTTCAACGGAGGTGAGAAAGCTGCAGCACTTCAATGGAGGAACAAAGAGGGGAGTTGAATGAAGAAGGGAGGAGGGAAACGCAATTTGGCGTTGTTGTTTTGTTATGAATTGAAGAAGAACGAAGAACAGTAACGTTAGGGAGTATACAAAAAAACCCGGGTTTTTATTTTTTTTTTAAAATTGCAACGGTTAACCGTTGCCAGATTGTATTTTTTTTTAAAAAAAAACAGCAGTTGGCAACGGTTAACCGTTGCCAACTCTAACCTTTTTATTTATTTTTTTTTAAAAAAACAAATCAGTTGGCAACGATTAACCGGTGCCAATTCTAAGCATTTTTTTAAAAAAAATAAAATAAACAGTGGCAACGGTTAACCGTTGCCAACTCTGAAATTTTAATTGGCGCTCATTTTAGTTGGCAACGGTTTTCATGAACCGCTGCCATAGGGGGGGTGCCTATTACTTTTTTTCTACTAGTGTAGTCATGTCCGTTAATCTCTTTCACTTTGGTTTTATGTCACAACTTTAGTTTTAAAGAGTATAATTATCCAAGCACTATTTATAAGAGTCACCTAAAACTTTTTAAAAGATAGGGAAGGGAAAAAAAAAAAGGCCAAAAAGTTACGCTTGTACAAAAGGAAAAATAAAAAATGTCACCCATGTGATTCACAAGTATAAATAGGTGTATATATGTAAATAGATATTTTTAGAGATATAGTTGACATAACACTTTCATAAGCGTTTAGTTAAACTTTTAAAAAGGTAGAATTCATTGTTACAAGAGTATTATAGCTAATTGTTACACTATTTATTTTGTAATCGTTAGGATTTCATAAACCCTATGGACCCATTATTCTCTTTATGGATGGCTGTTATATATGATTCCCTTTCTCTTGGTATTCAATCTCGTTTTCATAGCTTTTAATTAGACAAACACATAGAAAACACCTTCATTTTCTCCTCTCAAATCTGTTTTTATGCTCCATTCAGATTTGTGAGTGCACACAAATTTCAAAGTCATACTATCTTAAATGGCAACTGCTTGACGGCTACTGCACCGAGGTAGCGGCGCGAAATTGTTTTTTATGACAATGGTTCACCACGTTGCGACACTTTTTTGATTGGTTCACCGAAGCATCGAGAAAGTACATTCTATTTTTGTTAATTTCATAACAATGCTGAGTATGGTAAATACAATTTAATAGTGTTGGTCCCCTTGCCATTTATGGTAGTGTGTTAATTATTCTAAACAACCAAAAAGAGGAAAATATTTCAAATATTTTGAGATTATGAGACTCTTAGCTATTTTGAAGATATTTTCATTATCCTTACTTAATTGATGACATGCTTTAATTATTTATTTATACTGGTCACACACCTTTCTTTTATGATCTAATCTGCTCATATATAAAGAAGTTGTACAAGTGTGTTTAAGATATATTGTTGAGTTTAGTTTAATGTACATAATCAAAAGGGCAATAAAAATAAATATTGGTCAAATATGAATAGAGGGAGTATAATTTTAGATGAGTCTAGCTAGTAAGACTCTGCATAAGAATATTCAGTAAAAATCGTAAATTCATCATAGAAAAAGAATAACATAGGAAGAAAATATACTTGGGTATTTGTTAGAGATATGGGATATCAGAAAATATATTTTCCGTATTGATTTTATTAGAAGAATACTATATTTAGGATTATTTATGTTAAGACATTATTCAGAGAATATATATTTAGGATTTATGGTTATGGTAGTATATCTTTTAGGAATATTATTTCCTATCTTATGATCCTAGATTTTGTATAAACACTCAACCTATTGATGAATAATAATCAAGTCATTCTTCTTTTAGTTGAAGTTGAGATGCACTAATCTGGTGATGTCACCTTCAATTTTTTTTTTTTTTTTTTTTTTTTTTTTTTAAATGATGAGAACTTTCATCTTTTTCAAACTCATCAATCAACAATCAGACATGAACGTCATTCTTTTCAAACCAACAAATATAACATTACAACGAGAACGTCTCTTCTTCTCAAACTCGTTGTATTTTTGTTTTCCCCGAGCAAAATGGAGCTCAAATCATATATTAGTTTTTCAGAGCAAAACCAAGCTCAAATCTCTTATTGGTTTTATTTTAAAATAAAACTCAACTCAAAACCAAAGGAGTAAAATCATGCTCAAATCATAACAAATCCCTTGTCTCACGGCACAAGGAGAACCATTTTATTGACCTTGTCTCACGATACAAGGAGAACCAATATATTCCTTGTCTCACGACACAAGGAGAGCCGATAATCATCCTAATTTGCATTAAGGAATTTAATCAAATTCACACAAAAAAAAAATTGTGTTGCATGATTATATCATCATTTAAAAAAAATTCAAAGAGTAGAAATCTCAAAGAGCATTAATATTGCATAGCATAAGCAAATTTTTGAATCCCACCGGTGGATTTATCTTTTTAACCCACCGACAGGCGGAAAGTTTTTGTGAACGGCCCCAAAATCTCACCCGCTCTTGATACCATGACAAAATAGGGATAAAGAGTTAATAGTATGGCTTAATCATTATTCATCTATAGGCTGAGTATTTATACAAAACCTAGGATCATAAGATAGAAAACAATATTTCTAACAGATATACTACCATAACCATAAATCCTAAAGATATATTCTCTGAATAATATCTTAACATAAATAATCCTAAATATATTATTTTTCTAATAAGATCAATACGAAAAAAATATCACACATATATTTTCCGATATCTCGTATCTCTAACATTGTGCAATGAGTGTAAGTTTGTCTTCATATTCAATTTATTCAAAGTATATACGAATTACGAAGTATTAGCTTAACGACTGATATGTAGATACTCTAAAGTTTGAATTGTATTTTCAAAAAGAAAAAAAAAATATATATCGAATGTGCATAAGTATATTCTTGAGTACATATAACTTTAGCACATAAGAATTTTTAAATAATTAGAGATATTTTCTTTTCTATTTTGACGAGCATTATTTTGAAATTTCAAGGAAAAGAATCGCACATTGTTATCATGTTGAACTTGAGAAGGTTTGGCTTTAGATATTTGGCATGCCACTAGTAATTGTCCCAACTCACAAGAAAAAGAAAAAGAGAGTGGAAATATATTTGGTGCACAAAACAAAGCGAACTAATACATGTACTGATGTACATACACTTGCTATAATAATTTTCCACTCTTTTTGGCACTGCCTTTTATCGAGTGATATTGGCCTAGTAGAATAGATAGACTTCTCACCACTTATAAAGCTCAAAGAGCGTTTCCACAATCGGCTACATGGGCTTACATAATTGAATATAAAAGTTGAATGAGAATTTTTTTTTTTTTTTTTTTGGGAATATTTCTCTTTTCCATATTCTTTAATGTTTTATTGGTAAATGAGAAAATTCTTATTTTTGCAATTATATATACAAGTTAAGAAACACGCGCAGGCAGATAGCAACATATACATGAAACCAATTAGACTCTAATAATATTAGTAGGTGCAAATTTAAAAATTGTTGATAAAACAATATAAAAATAAAAAATGTTTATTAAGGTGATGAAGTATTTTTTTAATTGATAATTAAAAAAACCGTTGATAAGTACTAGTATTAACGAACCATCTTAATTAAAAGTTTGAGCTGATGGGTTGACCTCACATGAGAGCCCTTTGTGTTTGTATTGTGGATGCAGCATGGACCCTTCACATACCCTGCACGATTTTTCACTTAAAAGTAAGGGGTGGATGAGATATGAATCCGTGACTTTTGTGTCATGCTGGCTCCAATATCATGCTAAAAGACCTACTCGACCAAAGGATTAAGGTTATTCTAGTAATTGTACTATCCTACGTATTATCTATATATATGAGAGCCAGACACCCGTGTTAATTAGGGTAACCCGTATCATTATATTTACATGGTATCAAAAGCCTACGTGACACAAAAGTCACGGGTTCAATTCTCATCCACCTCCACTTTCAAGTGGAATATTTTGCATTGGGTATGAGGGGGCCCATCATCATGCCGCATCAACTCTTCAAGCCTAAAGAACTCTCATGTGAGGGGGTAGCTTTAAGAAGAAAAAAAAGTGAGAAGTGATAATTTGGAAAAGTGAAATTTATAGATAAAATCACTTTTCACTTCATATATAATTAGGGTGGCTAACGAGCGCGATGCACGCATCATAGGTAGCAATATTCGAGAAGCTCTTTCGGTTTGGCCTTAAATCACAACTTAGTTGTTAGTAGCAATAATAAGGGAAAATATGTAAGCAAATATTTTTAGGGGTATAAATGTCCGCACACTATTCCTAAGAGTTATAAAAAATAGCTAAATAATATTAATGGGGCAATTAAATAAATAAACATTTAATAGGATATAATTATTCAATCACTATTCATAAGAGTTATCTCATACTTTTTAGAAAAGTAGGAAAATAAATTACAGAGTATTAAATACAAAGTAATGTAATATTGTAATATAATCATAGTACTCAGGCTAGTTTATTTCGTAATATTGGTTTAGTAAGTGTTTTGTTTATTGATTGGTTTCTTAAAAATTATATTGATAAAATATACAATAAGTGTTAAAAACTATGAAAAAGTAAAATGAGACAAACCTTGAGTAAAACGGTGTGTACTTCATTTATTATGTATATAATAGTCTTTTTATTGGTAAGAGTTGTCATAAATAATACAACCTTTGGTCGTTTTTTTTTTTTATTAACAATACAACCTTTGGATTATATCTGAATATTATAACCTTTGGGGGTTTCTATTTTAAACAAGACATAACCGGTTGGTAACCTGTTTTCAGAAGTTAACGTGACACGTGGCGTTGTTTTATTGATTTTGTCCATTTAATTAATTTTTTTTTTTATTATTATTAAAAAAAACCCACCAGCCACCGCTTCAATTCCCCCACCACCCAACCACCTCCTCTCCCACCTCCCCCATACGCAGCGACCTCCATAAGCACCACCCACCGACCAGAATGCCGTCAACCAACACCCCCAATCCCTCCGTCCACCTTCGCCCAACAACCCCTCCTGCCGGCAAAAATCAGATCCCAAGACCTTTCCGTTTGATTTTTTATTTTTTATTTTTATTTTGGTGATATTGAAGTTTAATTGAAGAATTTTTTGTTTGATTTGAAATTTTTTGATTGTTTTTGGTTTGTAGGAGTTCAACATTTAGGGAAGGGGGAGGTCGAGGTAAGGGGGCAGGGAGTGGGTGGGTCAACCGGCGTTAGAGGAGTTGGGCGCCGGCTGTACTGTCACCGGGAAGGGCTGCGTGCGGGAGAGGGGAGAGGAGGTGGCTGCATGGTTGGGAAAGTGGTGGCTGGGTGGTGGGTGGGTTTTCAAATTTTTTTAATTTGTTAAAAAATAAATTATAATTAATTAATTTTGTTTTGACTTAATAAGAAGTTATTTAAATGTTAAATAATTTTATCAAAAAGTAAAAATCTAAATTTATTTATTTTCTTAAAAATTTAATAATTACACCAATTGTATAACGACACGTGTATTGGGTAACCTGTTTAATCGGTTATAAGTTTTTTTGTCTTGTTTAAAATAGAGATCCCCAATGGTTGTAATATTTAGGTATAATCCAAAGGTTGTATTATTAGAAAAAAAAAACCCGGCCAAAGGTTGTATTATTTATGACAATTTTTCCTTTGTTTAATTGTGTATAGAAATTTTAACTTTGAATTTTCAATTCTAGTTGGTTATATGGATCATTGATTGTGTAAAGATATATCATCCATTATTGCAATAAAACAAACACGGGAACCAAAATCATCAAAGTTGTAAAATAATATTAATTAGATTAATAGTTTATATTGATGTTTTTAATTATACTTTGCCTAAAATTCCAATAAGAAAAGTATACTATTATAAATATAGCACACACAAGGTTTTTTTTTTTTTTAATTCATTAATTCCCAACCTGGTAAACAATTATCTATAAGAAATTCATTTAAGAAAAAAGAGAGAAATTAATTAAGGAGGTGTATTATTAGTATTATTTGGAGTGCAAAATTATTGGTGCAACTAAGGGAATTTTGTTTATGTTAGTGCGAGCTTTTGAAAAATAAAAATATTAGATTAAAATTTTGAGTCTAATGAAGATTGAAGAATTTCTGTGTGATGGAGCAGCCCTTTATCTATAAAATTATGATTGGTTTTGTTTTTATACAAGGGGGGTCGAGGAGACAAATCAATCAATGAATCTATCTGATCTACTTCCTATTTCTTTGGTTGTCTTCCGATTCTTTTGGCAGCTTTCCTCCACACTTTTTTGCTCTTTCCCATACTATTTACAACCTTTTTATTCATGTTCATGATACTAATTTCATGTCTTTATGTGTCCTCCTTTCATCTAAATGTTGCTACCACATAATGGTAGCTTTTTAAAATTCTTTGATAATAATCTAATAAGATGTAAGTAAAAAAAAAAAAAAAAACTATGAATAGAATGCATTTTGTAATTATAATATAATCCTTAATAAGGAACGAAACACCAAAGGAAACACCAAGTACATTATTGAAATCTATGTTATTGTCTTCCCCATTTTTAGTTTAATAATTTGATGATGGATTTAGCTTTGTCAAAAGCATGTATCATTTCTTCCTCTATAATTTGCTAGATCATAATCAATTTCATAACTATAACAAATCAACAAACCCACTCAACGAAGGTTATATGAAAAAAAGGGTATACTCATGTATGCTAATGCAGAGGATATATCCTAATCTGTAAAAGAAATTTTAAGTGTTTGTACTTCGCAAGGAACAGATGTACACATCCTCCTGAGTCCTGACAACCCAACCCATTGCAAACTCCTCCCCTAAATGGAGTATGTGTACAGATACTAAATAATTTATAGGATATATCCTAATCCATATGAAAGATGCGTAAAAAGCAGGAGTAGATTGTGGGATTTTTGAAGGGTTTGGAAGTTTTATAGCCACCTCTTCTATTTAAAAACAAGATCAATTATTATTATCACATTATGGCCTTGTTTGGTAAAAAGTTGATAGCTTATAGCTGAAACTGATTTGAACTACTAGCTAATTGCATTAACTAATTTGACTAGCTAATTATATTAACTGATTGCATAAAAGTATTTGGTAAACTTTTGTTAGCTTATAGCTGATTGAGTATATAAAATTACTAATAAAGACATAGATATATTTTAGTACAAAAAATGAAGTAATACTGCAATAATATTTTTATTTTTTTTAAATATGTGGAATACTAATAGTTAATCAAGTATCAACTACAAGTCTACAATATTATGCGGCTAGTATGAATCCAATTACCCAACCCTCCCAAATAAGCCCATTAGATGAATTCTACTTGTATTTAATTTACAAAGCAGGGGCCAGGGGGATATAAAAAGTTATAAACCCTTCAAAATGGCTGCACACCTCACAGAGTCACAGGCTCACACCTCAGCCATCTTCTTCCTCTTTTCATTTTTCCTTTTTTATTTTTTATTTTTATTTTTTTTTGAAGGATCTTCCTTTCATATTTTCCAACCTCTTGATCTTCCTTTCAAACTTCATCATTTAAATCGTGGAAACTTGACATGCAATAGAAATCAGAGGTAGGAGAAGCAATTTAATATTTGATAATTTGATGACATTGTTCTGTTTTTATTAATACAGAGTAAATGTCTGTTTTTTTCAAAAAAAAATAAAAAATTATAATTCGGTTGATGGAAATTATTCTTCAATACTGTGATATATATTCTAGAATTTGTTGGGATTTTTTTTTATTTTTGAAGGAAGAATGTATCTATGGATTACTGGTATATTAATTCATACATTCACTAGTCAATTTCATTCGCTAAATAATTATAAAATGTGGGCATGAATGTAATTTTAGCAATAGATACAAATCATCTCTTTTGAAAACACTGGTATAAGGAGCTTTTTCTAAATTAACGGATTGTGCTCAATCAGCTATTCAAACCCACTGATTACCAAACACCTCAAATTAGCGGATTGATTGGTCAAACCTTTGATTTGCCATCAATCAGCTAAACGCTGTCCAATCCGCTTGTTACCAAACGCAGCCTATATCACTTGTTACTGAATTGGTAATGAACAATAAATAAAATTTATGAAAAAAAGAGTTACTTTGTTGTAAATTGAACTACCATTATCATGGATCGGACATCGACATATGATTTGTTTTACTAATTCTATATAAAATTCATTATCATTACCCCATTTATTACCATTATTTAAGGATGATTTACAAAAGTATGTTTACTTTAAAACTTATTTATGTTTTTGCGTCGAAATCAAACTTAATTACGAAACTACTGTCCACATAGGCTCGGATAAGAATATTTTTGTTTTTTTATTTTTCAGAGTAAAACCGCTACCTCAAGTAGCAATTTATGTCCTAAAAGTCTAAAACCGCTACTTGTTAACCCTTTATAAATTGCTACTCCGTATCTTTACTTGGAGTACTAAAGACAAACCGCTACCTTAAGTAGCGGTTTTAGACTATAACCGCTACTTAAGGTAGCGGTTTGTCTCTAAAGAAAAAATTACCCTAAATGTATTACCGAGCTTACGTGGACTGTATTTTTGTAAATAAGTTTCATTCCAACGCAAAACCGTAAATAAGTTTCTAAAAAGCTATATTTTTGTAAGTCATCCATTATTTAATCATTTATCATGTGTGGTGATGGTTACTATAATTAATAATACTTTTTAACCTTTTCATTAAAAAATAAATAAATAAAATAATCGATTGAATGGCCTGATTTTAAGCATTTTACCATTCCCTCTAGGGAATGAAATGTTATACTCATATTTAAAAGTGCCTAGAAGGATTTCAATAGGATCAGTCAAAATCAAACCAAGTCGAAAAACCACATTATTTGGCAATTACTCGTGAAAAACGTGATCATATCATATTTTAATTCGACAAACTACACTGAAGTTATTGTCATTATAAGATTAAAATAAGCAATTTCATAAATCATGTTTGTTGCATTCATTTTAAGGAAACTACTTAAAAAGTTAAAAGTTATTGTATGTAAGTAAAAAAGTACATAAACTAATTAATAACCTAGACGTTAACCATAAAATTAACTACTTAAGCTTTTTGCGTGACCAAAAATTCACGAGTTCAATTCTCATTCACCTTTCCTTTTAGGAATTTAAGTGAAATATTTAGCGATGGATATGAGAAGGCCCATGTTTAATTTTATAGGTCACACTTATTGGGGGGGGGGGGAGGAGAGGGGATGAGGGGGGAATGATAAGGGAAATCACACCCCAAAGAGCCTCTAGTGTGGGATTTGATCCCATAACCTTTAAGTCATGAGGTTACATCTTTTACGATTTTACCATTAGGTCAAGTCTTGCTTGGTAAATGATGCATGAATTGGTTACTTGATTTTCTTTCCCTTAATTTATATTGGTTCTATGTAGACATTATTTTGCACAAAGCCTAAATATCCGAATGAGGCCTTTTGTTGATATAATATAAGAAGTAATTAATTAATATAGGATTAAGACTACAATAACTATTTCTTTTATATTATGCTAATAAAATACAAACATATAGAGTAATTGAACATATGATAATAAATATAAAAATGAATCTTGTAAAAACCTGAATAAGTATAATTTTTTTCTTGTATATTATAGTTATTGATAAAGTATTATATTTCATTTACATTAAAAAAAAAAAAAAAAAAAAAAACTTTAAAATTTTGCACATATGACAATAAAGAGAAACGAGAGAAGTACTATTGAGTACTAGCTATACAATATATATATATAACCTAGAAAGGAGTCATTTTCCATAATCAACACAACAAGTCGATATAATTCTTGAATTGTATCTATCAAAATTCCAATTAGGCTCTTTAATTGATTGCTACTTGCACTAGGATTTACCTTAAGCATGTAGAAAATATGCTCCATAAAATTAAAGAAATTGGGCATAAAACAAAATGGACCTATTTTTATTATATGGTCTAAATTTATTAGACAAATACTTTTGTTTTATACCACATGAACAAACAACTCAGATATGAATCTCCCTTAAGTCCACGTATTCCTCCATTTCCCCCACCACATAAATAATAAATTATAACTTTTATGTTTTTCTTGTACTTTAGCTATATGGATGACATTTTTGCTTTAGCTAACATGTCTTAATATATACATTATTTAATAACACTAAGAAATATCCTAAATCCTCGTACAAGAGCCCTTTTTTTTTCCCATTAATAATTTAAATGTATCAAAAGTATGACCAAATTATTTTCATTATATTAAATATTATCTTAATATAGGATAGTTTAATATTTCTAATTAATCATTTAGTTGTTTATTTTATTTGCAATTGATAATTGTATGCATCATCCACTCCCTTGGTGTTGGATCATGATAGATTAAGGGAAATAGTGTTAAGAGATAATTGAGATTAAGTGGGTATTGAATTATTATTGTGGTGTTTGGTGGATGTTTATATGGAGAAGGTGTAAGCAATATAAAGGATTTGGCACTTTAGTCAACACTAGTAGCACAACACAGTACAATATACACATCTTTTCCTTGATAATAGGGTTTTTTGCTCGTAATGTGTTGGTAATTTGTATCGTGTATGAAGATGTGATGGACTGATGGGTTACACCTTAAATTACACGATCGTCTTTTCATGAGATTTTATGATGGTAATATATTTCATAATCGGTTGGCAATAAACAACCGTATGTGTATGATATATATTAATTAGGTATGACAATGATAAGAGTTTAAATGTTAAATTATGTAGCATAGTTAGTTAACCAAAGGGGTCATAGTTAATCTAAAATCCTTATAGTTATCCACCTTATACTACAAGATATAAGATCAAAGAGGGCAATTAAAGTCGCCCTCTTTGATACAAATATCGCCCTTTTAAGCTTACTGGGCAACTTTGAAATCGCCCTCAAGCTCACCCTTTTAGCATCGTTGTATTAGTTTCAAACGGCAACTACATATTTTTGCCCTCTTTGTTAAAGATCAACGAAGGCAATAAATATCGCCCTCTTTGATCAGAATCTAAGAGGGCAAAATTTTTGGCTCTCTTTGATTGAATAATCAATAGGACAATAAGTTTTTTTTTTTTTACCCTTTGTAAACAACTCAAACAAGTCAGTTTATTTCGCCCTCCTTGCTCAAAATTCGCCTTGTTTGTTCAAATTTTAAAGGGTGAAATTAAAACTCACCATCTTTGTTCATTTTTTAGTTTTTTTTTTTTAAAAAAAATAATAAATCTAAGAGGGATTACATAAAGAATAAAAGGGTTCATAGGCAAAATTTCTAGTTTTGTCATCATTAATAGTTTAATACAAAAGTGTTAACTTCTAAATAGCAAATATGCTACGACATATAGTATAATTACGCCTGAGTACTAAAATTTAAAATTGTATTGATGTGAAATAATAATGGAAAATCTTACCTCTCTTGGAACTTTCAATCTTTAGTAGTTTAATTGTTATTTTAGATTTTGCTTACAAGTTTTTACCTTTTACTTGAAAGGGTTTTTTTTTTGTTTTAAGCGGTTAGATTTTGCATATTGCATCCACATTTGAGGGGGCGTGATATAGTATAAAACATATTCCTGGGCTTCAACCATCAGCTTAAGTTTTTGGTTGAGTTGGTCCTTTAACATGGTATCAAGATCTCTCATGTGAGGTCCCTAGTGGGGCCCATGCTACATCCACACTTCTTACCCAATGAGCTCCCATGTGAGGGGACGTGATAGAGTATATAAACTGATCTTGGGTTTCAACCATTAACTTAAACTTTTAATTGAAATGGTCCATTAACACTTCACATAAGCTTCTTCAGGAGTAAGATTATATTATCAACCCCTTTTTCTCCAATTATCAACCCCTTTTTCTCCAATTTCTTTCTCATGCAACTGCCTAAATTCATTGAACTTCACCTCAGCCTCATCGTCAAACTTCCCATTTTATGCCTAATAATGGTTACAAAAAATAAGAAAATCAGATAATAATTTTATAATAAAGGAAAACAAAGTGTACATGCATTGGATAAATACTCATTTATTTACCTCTTTGACTTGTCCTCCATATAGCTACATCAGCCTCTGCCTCAAATTCTTAGAAAAATACATACATACACTTATTATTTGGATTTTTTTTCTTCACAAACACACACATATGCATGCTGTTGTCCAGAAGGTAGTAAGTTGCATGAACCTTGATAAATTAATAAGTACTATATGAAGATCACTAATTCATAAATTATGCGAGCTATTGATTTCGAACCACATGCTGACTTGATCTTCTTTGCAAGAGCATTTGCTCGATTCTTCTCACTCCTTTCCTAAAGGTTACAAAATAGCATATTAGATTAGTAAAGGGGAAGAAATGCCAATTGCAGAATTTTGATTACAAGAGAATTCCTAATACTTACCCTCTTAGAAGAGCTCCAATAGCTATAACAAGGACGAAAAAAAAATATCACCCTCTTTATGTAATGAAGTAGGGCAAAATTAAAATTTAAAGTCGCCCTTTTTGTCCAATTATAACAAGGGGACAGTAATTTCGGTCTCTTTGATATGTAACTAATAAGGCAATGTAGTTGTGCCCTACTTGATAATCTAAACAAAGGCAAAAAACAGTCGCCTTCCGTAGGGAACTTTTCAAACTCAACCTTGAGCCCGACTGTGATCATGTTTTTAAGCATAGTGGCGTCCAAAGGGAAGGAAGCTAGATATAAAAGAGTCGCCAACAAGTTTTAGGAACTTGTAAACCGTTCACGGGTGTGAAGGTTACAACCCATTCACGATCACGGAGGTCGCTAACTCCATAGTGGTCCGGAATCATGACTGAATATTCGGGGATAATGGTACGAATCCAACCTAAAAGAGATCGAACCCACCCTAAAGCGACCTCTACTTAATTCTTATGATATTCATGTGCGCTTTCCGATCAACATACATACATCAAATCAATCCTAAACCTGTTTAATCTACGTTGGTTGATTATTAATGCACAAATAAATCTATCATTGGTGATCACTTGAATTAAAATCATATTAGCCTAAATCAAATTATTAATTATCTTATTAGGCGTGATTTCAAGTACAAATTCCTTTTAAACCTGCAAGAAGGGGTGTGATCAAGCAATAACAATCAATCATGAATAATCAAGTAATGTATAATAATTGACACAACAATCATCATCATAATTATATCATCAAAACATGATTATCAAGATCCTAGGCATGATACTAAACAGATTAATAACAAATCCTAGCATGTCACTAATAAAAATCATAATCAAAGCATTATCCTAAACATGATACTAGAAAGCATGACATTAGAAATATTAATTAACACCCTAAACATGATACTAGGAATCAAAATCAACATCCTGACATGATACTAGGAATCAAAATCAACATCCTAACATGATACTAGGAATCAAAACAACATCCTAACATGACATATAAAGCATGACATAGAAAGAAGAGAGAGAGAGAAAGCATTAGAGAGGGGATTAGATGATGATTGTTGGTGATCAAGCGATGGTGCATGTTGAATGAGCTTAATTAAGTGTATGCATTGATGTTGTATCTCATGGTGCAAAGTTTGATGATTCGATAATGAAAGTATTTGGGTAACTTAGGCCCAAAGGCTAAGTATTTCATACTTTGTGTTGTGATGCAATGATGATTATGGTAATGAGTGATTCTAAGATGACAAGGCATGCTTCAAGGTTGTATCAAGATTTCATAATAAAGAGTTCCTAAGGGAAGGATTATTTGGCTATGTATGTGTGATGTGTGTGAGAGTGACACTAAGGTTAGGATGCAAAGGCTAAGGGTGTGGAAAATATGTGAGAAGAGCCAAGTGATGGTGACTCTTAGGTTAGGTAGGCTAATGATGTGGGTTCAAGCCCCCAAGTCTATCTCTAAATGGATAGGGATGAGCACTGGAAATCCTTTGATATGATCATGTATGAATATGAATATGAATGCATTTTTTTTATGGCCGCACCCGAACGTGAGGTTGCCTACGTATCCGTTAGGAATCAGGCTTAACGTAGCTTTAGCCGAACCTCATACAAGTGTGTGTATACCTCAAAAAGGTCTTTCAAGGGTTGTAACGAGGTTAGGCTAAAGGTTGAAGAAAAAACGATAAAGGTTCAAGACCCAAAATAAGCCCCCAAGGTGTGCAACCTTGCGTTTGAATTTTAGTATTTGTATGCTTGAGGTTTCTCACTTTTGAACTTTCTTTTTTCTTTTTTTTTTTTTTTTTTTTTTTTTTGCATTTGAAGTTTTTTAATTGAATTTTCTTTGGATAAATGTGGGCAATCCCGATCATGTGGTCTATCACTCGCTTGGCATTCATGTTTCTCAGGCACGGTGCCGAGTACTCGATAAAAGACGCAATCTGAGACACGTTCATATCAAAGACATTGGAACACTTGCCCTTTTGTACACTTTTATTGTTTTTTTTTTGAACCTTTATGGGATCATTCAAGATTTTATATTTGGCTTTGAAAGTCGCATGAGTTGCACACCATCCCATCCCAAACTTAGGTAGATGTGAGTTGAAAAAAGAATGGTCAATTGTTAAACGGGGCTCAAAGTGGTTCATTAAGAAAGGATTGTGTAATGAATGAAAAGGGTAAATGGGTTCCTCAAATAATTGGTATACCTTATGCTTAGTTCGGCGATTTTTTTTTAAGAAAAAAAAATGCAATGATCATATGCAAGGAAAGAAATGCTCATTTTATTAAAATGGAAAGGGTGAAAAAATCAAACTCATGAAATAAATTTAAGAAATAATGGAGGGTGCCTATGCTAGACTTATTGGGAAGAGAAATAAAAAATAAGGAAAGAAATCATGAAATCTTGTCACTGAAGCGCGCCTCGTGCTTCGTGCTTATCATCACTCGGCCTTCTTCTTGCTTAGAGGAACATGAAGGCGATTTGAATCAATGAGGTCTTAAATGTGATCCTTAAGGGTGAAGCATTTCTCAGTAGTGTGACCTTTGCCTCGATGGTATTTTCAATAGGAGCTTGGATCCTAATTAGGAGACCGTTTCTCAAGCACTGGATCTTGGATTGGACCAATGGGATGAATGAAACCTTGGCCATGGAGATAGTCGAAAGCTTCATTATAAGTCATTCCTATTGGTGTGTATTCATCAATAACGGTCTGTTTTGCCTGCGACTTAGGAGCATTGAGTTTTTCCTTTAGTCTTTGAAGAGAAGAAGAAGAAGGAGGATGGTCATTCTTTTCATTCTTCCGGTCCTGACGATGAGAGTTTTGTTCAATGACTGATATCCGATTCACTAGGCCTTCCACCATACTCATAAGCATGGCGACGACATCTCGAAGATTATGAACGTCTTCACTCGCTTAGTGGTAGTTATATAGACTTCTTCGATCATGGGCTCACCAACAGGTGTAATGAGGAGAGAAGGATCAAAGAATGTTTGATCTTCCGCGAGGGCTGGAACCTCGGAAGTTTTGTTATCATCGATCAAATCTTGGATAACTTCTTTGAATTTCCAACATTTCTCAGTATCATGATCCCTTCCTTGGTGGTACTTACAGTGCTTATTAGGATTCCACTTAGGTGGTCTGGCCTCCGAGACTGGGTCTTTGATAGGCCCTATGGGCATGACAAGTCCTTTGTGGTGTAGTTTATCGAAGGCTGTCTCGTAGCTCATACCAAGTGGATTAAACACTCTTTTCAACCTTTGGATTTGTTGCTTAAAAGTGTTTGTAGAATGTACTTCATTAATGGGAGAGGAAGAAGAAGGATAGTCGTTCTTCTTTCCTTTCGCATTATTATTGTTAGCAGCTTTCAAAATGTCATCTTCAATTTCGATACCTATATTGTAGACAGCTTTGAAAGTGCTTAGAGGTTGATATTTCAGGTGCTTTTGATATTTGTCTTGAAGATTTTTTATGAACTTCCTCACGGATTCCTTTTCATTTGGGACAGTGATCATCTTGGCATAAATTCCTTCCACCTAGTATAGAATTCGGTGAAGCCTTCATTGTCCCTTTGCCTCAAGAGTTCGAGCTTTCTATTATAGTCAGTTTCAACTTGAATGTTACATTTGTATCTATCAATGAAGGCATGCGTAATACTATCCCAAGTAGCCATTTTCTTAGAGTCCATGGAAAAGAACCATTGTTGACATTCTAGTTCCGAGGAAAGAGAGAAAAGTGAAGGGAAAGCTTTCTTATCAACCACCTTGATTCCCATGATTGTCTCAAAATCTCTCAGGTGAAAGTAGGGATTTTCAATGGCTTTGAATTTAGGGATGTCATTGGCAGAGAACTTGTGCGGAAGAAGTTCCTATCCACTGAGATCCTTTTAGTGTTTATGCTAAGGTACTTGTAGTCATTGGAGATTTGGCTTAAGCTATCTTCGATGCACTTGATTGTCTCAAATGGTACTTTCTTGTTAGGGTCTTCATTCTTCTCGACTCGGGTGCTAAGTCCCTTGAGCATTTCAGCAAGACCATTCACAGTTTCTTGGAGTTTCTCGAAATCTTTTTGACTGACTGCCATTCTTATCTTTCTTTTTGTTCGAACTGGTTTATGAAAAAGGAGTACTTAAAGGTGTTGTCCTTGATTAAACGTCCTTCTCTTCTTGACCAAACGTTGTGGAAAGGGAAACCATGGACACTCATTGTCAATCACATGACTCGAACTCGATTCAACATGCATAGATGGGGAAAGATTATAGTGTATGAGGAGAATAATATGTGTGGGGAAAGCATGTGAATGTGAAAAGTGTTATAAGAAGGAAAGTGTAAGGTATATAATGATGTAAAGGTAAAGAGTGTATTTGTGGAAAGATATGGAAAAATCCGGGAATAGAATGGACCCTCAACTCAAATGGTGGAAAGGACGACTCATGCATGGACCTAAGACATGGTCAGGTGAAAAGACATGTACAAAGTGTGTGCTAAGACTCGTGAGTGAAAACGATATGTTCAAGACTCGTGTAATGACCATGTGACTAGACATGAGAACGGTGTGAAAAAACAAAGGACTCAAGGAACAAATAGCTTGAAGACTAAAAGATAGACAAACTAACTTGATTAATTTTGTCCAATTTTAATGTTTGTGCTATTTACTAGGTGAAAGCAGTCCATTGACAAACGTTAGTCATAAATAAGATTAAACCACAATCAAAGACAAAGAACACATGTTAAGGTTAGCACAATAATCACAAAAGACTAGGAAGATGGACTAGAATTCTACAAAATTTAGGACTCATGGGAATAAATAAATAAAAATAAAAATCTACAATCCTATTTTATACGAGTTGACTCGGATTAGAGGACTAAGAAAAGTAGAAGATTGCCTAAGACTAGCTTGACACGAAAAGAAATTAAAAAAAAAGGTTGGACGCTTAAAGGAACTCCTAAACTGGATAGGCCGCTGTAGTATTTCAGTCATAACGTTTGATCTGTGACTCTGATTGGGACGAAACTAATGTCAATGAAATATAAAACTCTGGGCTATAGATCCATAGGTGACACGACACGTAACTCTTTATATAACTCCGGCTATGACCAAAAAGTTGACACTTGTCCAGGATATGGGAATAAAAATCCGGATTGGCTCCAAAAAAAAAAAAAAAGAACTATGACTCGACTTAATAAAAAAGAAGAGGGTTAAATAAGAGAAACAAGTCTTTGGTTTATTCGTTAAGACTTTATTTATAAACAAAACAAGTCACCACCAGTGGCGGATCTTGGGCCAAAAAGTTAAGGGGGCCAAGGTTTGATCCCTCAACCTTTTGCACAAAAAAACAATACTTAACCACTATGCCACAACATTTTATTTGTAACTATTAGACATCATATTACTTATAATCAACAACTCAGATATGCTTAAGGGGGGCCGGGCCCTTACTCGCCCTAACCAAGATCCGCCCCTGGTCACCACAAAGGGTTAGTTTAATCACAAGTAAGGTATGCACAAGTAATAGATGCACAAGTAGTCACGTAGTCACAATATGATGCAATGAGTTTAAAACCTAACCATGGCTCTAGTACTCTAAAGTTCAAGGATTATGGTGTCCAAGAGGTTCCATGGTTATGAGTTCGGATGCATCGTGGGGAAGCCTTACCTTTGGAAGGGTTGGCACGATGGATGGGACCTCGCAAGTTAGACTTGCTTCCATGATTGGTGAACTCACAATCTCGGATGCACCCATTGTTGCACGGAGCATTCATTAGGGTGGATGGAGTGTGAATTCCCAGGGGCTAAGACCATATGTAGAACACATATGGGTTAAAAAAAGTTGAAAAAACTCAATTAGGAAGTAAAATCCACAAAACAGTACTAGAACCGGACAAAACAAGAAGACAGAATTCTGGCGCAATGTCACTAGAATTTGGCGCGAGAAAACAGAGGTTGTCGCGCAGCGACAACTTTATCGTGCCGCAATAAAGCTGTTGTCTGGCGATAAACTCCGTCGTCTCGCGATAGTTCCAAGGCTTCGCAGCAGTTTTCTATGTTCAACGTTAATTTTATTTTTCGTAGTGTTTATTCGATTTTAGTTGTGAAAGATATTTTCAGATTTTCCTACGTGTAAAAATCCTATGTTTTTGACGCATTACGAATGGTCTTTCCAATGCGAACCTTTTTATGCTTATGCCACAATGTTAATCAAAATTACGCACATGAATATCTAGAATCTTTCAAGTCTCATCCACTCATTCTAAATCAATTGCCAAAATAAATTTTAGTAATCAAAATTAGAAATCTTCCCAGTGGAGTCACTAAAAACTGTAGAGAATTTTTCAAACTCAACCTTGATCCCCACTGTGATCATGTTTCTAAGCATGGTGGCGTCCAAAGGGAAGGAAGCTAGATATAAAAGAGTCACCAACAAGTTTTAGGAACTTGTAAACCATTCACATGTGTGAAAGTTACACCCCATTCACGATCACGGAGGTCGCTAACTCCATAGTGGTCCGGAGCCATGACTGGATATTCGGGGATGATGGTACAAATCCAACCTAAAAGAGATCAAACCCGCCCTAAACCGGCCTCTACTTAATTTTTATGATATTCATGTGCACTTTTCGATCAACATACATACATCAAATCAATCCTAAACCTGTTTAATCTACGTTGGTTGATTATTAATACAAAAATAAATCTATAATTGGTGATCACTTGAATTAAAATCATATTAGCAAATTATTAATTATCTTATTATGCGTGATTTCAAGTACAAATTACCTTTAAACCTGCAAGAAGGGGCGTGATCAAACAATAACAATCAATCATGAATAATCAAGAAATGTATAGTAATTGACACAACAATCACCATCATAATAATATCATCAAAACATGATTAGCAAGATTCTAGGCATGATACTAAACAGATTAATAACAAACCCTAGCATGTCACTAATAAAAATCATAACCAAAGCATTATCCTAAACATGATACTAGAAAGCATAACATTAGAAATATTAATTAACACCCTAAACATGATACTAGGAATCAAAATCACTATCCTAACATGATACTAGAAAGCATGACAATAGAAATATTAATTAACACCCTAAACATGATACTAGGAATCAAAATCAATATTCTAACATGATACTAGGAATCAAAATCAAAATCCTAACATGATACTATAAATAAAAAAAAAACATCCTAACATGATAATAGGAATCAAAATAATTTTCTAAGCATGGTTTCTATTTCAAAAGAACAATTAAGTAATCGAGTTACTTACTTTGATGCCTCGTATTTCTTTCTATCAAAACAATACAAACGTTAGTAAACTTCAAGAAAAATTAAATCAAATAAATCAAAATAGATCAAATATGAATTGAAATATAGATTTGGACCAAACCCTCAGGACTACCAACCATTCACGTCGAGGCCGAAGACAACTTCGAGATTGGCTAGGAGTAGTCAAAGCTCGTGAAGGAGGTATGGTGTGTGATTGAAGAGAATATCAAGAAGGTGTTGGGATGTGTTTAGTCTAGGCTAAAAAATCAAGAAAGAAGAGAGAGAGAAATTATTAGAGAGGGGATTAGATGATGATTGTTGGTGATCAAGCTTGTTGATGATTGAAAATGGGGTGAAACGACCTCTATTTATAAGGAAAAAAGAGGGTCGAAGGATCAGAAAAGAGTCACAATCCAAATCGGACTCAAACAGGTTCTGTCGCGGCGAGATAGCTTTGTCGCGGCGCGATAGGTCCATCGTGGCGTGACAGCTTTGTCGCGGCGCGATGATCCTGCAATTTTGCTGTTTTTGTTTTTATCATAACTTTTGATCCAGAAATTGGAATTAGATAAATAATATATCGTTGGAAATATCTGAAATTCTAATTTCCAATACATTTAAAATCAGATTGATATCTTTTGTAGAATAAAAGATATGACTGAAATAGTGGGACAGTGTCAGATTTGGATAGAGTTTGGTATTTCGTTCATATCTTTTTCGTTGTAGCTCGGAATTGGGATTATGATATATCATTGGAAATATAATTTCAAGGGTTATCCAACCATCTAAGATTTGGATAAAAATTATGAGGCACGAAAATCATATCTGGATGTCTTTAAATTCGAATAGAACAAGGATTATTAAAAAGAGGAGTTTTATTCAATTTCAAACTCTTTGATCTTTATCTTTCGGAAAGGATAAATTAAAACTTTCCAGAGACTTCTAGAAGGTTCTAATGAATTCTAATTGATTTAGGATTGGGATTTAAGTACTTGGACCCTCACATGATCATTGGGTCGTAGGTAAGGTGGACATAGGACCGGTTTGGACTTAATTTAGCATTTTGGCCATAACTTATTTGTAATAAGTCGGATTTAGACTTATAATATATTATTGGAAAGCTCTTGTCATGCCCCATCCAACTACATAATAATTGGACCACGATTATAAATTAAAATAAACTAGTTTGGACATTTTTAAGGTTTGGACACGAAATGAATGATTTTGGGTTTAAGAGTACGAAATAAATGATTTTGATTTAAAACATTTTAAGAAATGTTAGAAATGGTTGGGGCTAAAGGGAAATTCACGAGACTCTTCAACTCTTTACGTAACTCGATAATCAAAGACGTGAAATATACTCATCACTGGATTTGGTTTTTGGGGAGACATAATTAGGTGTCAATACCCTCTTTGCTTAATATAACTCGCCCTCTTTGCTCTGTTTTCTTGTAGTGTTAACCACCACTTTGACCTAACCTAGCCACCTGATAACATAATACCACCAACCAACTCCATCACTATAACTACCAAACACTGCCTTACCGTTAGATCCCACCACCCCAACCAATCAGCCACCACAAATTGCCATTACCTAACGTACCACCCATTAAATCATCCCCTATGTATATATTCCATGTGTTTTTTGTCTGCTGTTAACCAAATATAATCAACAAAAATTGAGGGTTAGCAATGAGTATTTCTGCAAAATGAAACTTTTTCACTTAATATTGAAACTGTGCATGTCTGCCGTTATAAACTTACAAATATCTTTTGCCACAATAACCTAACATTGAACATTATAATAATAGCTTGATACAATGTATGCAATGCGGAGCCAAAATATTCAATGTCTATATCCTAAATGTTAATCCAACCTACTCCCTCAATTTCTGAAAGTTCGACTCAATTTGCATTAGCACGATCTTTAATGAACATATTTGACCATGAATATGTTCGGCTATGTATAAGTGAAAATTATAAAAAGTTGATATTTGGAAAATTTATAATAAGGAAAATCTAATAACATCTCATATGCTTATTAATTTATATTGTATAAGTCATAAAATATGGTCAAACCTATAAATAGTAAGTGAGTCGAACTTTCAGAAACGGAGGTAGTATTTGATTTCTGCTTTTTTAATTCGATCCACCAGCACCGTCTTAATCAAAGTTATCCTAGACTTGAATTATATTTGAATATGGATAGACCCTAGACAATCTAATTCAAACAAGATTAAATTGAATACATCAACACGGCTTAAAAATGACCTTATTCATATAATCTATTTATCTATAACGATTCTAACCGAAATCCTAGTCATTTAGCCGCCATTTTGCCTTGTTACATGGGGAACAATTTATTGCTTATACTATGGTAAGAGTTTCACGCCATAGAGAAAGTAGTTGAGACCTCGACTTGTGGCTATGAACTACATAGTTTGGTAAACTTGTTTAAATCTGCCCTTTGAATTAGGGCAACTCATAAAATTTCTATCAAGCTACATACCGCATTTGATTCAATCTCTAAGATAGCATCGAGCTAAGTACCCATATTCGATTCAATCCCTAAGACTTAAATCAATGAATTTGAAAAATTAGAGATTTAACCTTGCATTAAGCCACATCAAAAAAATTTACAAGCTCTTGTTTATGTTTACCTAAATAACTTTAGTAAAAATAAAAGCTACACGTAATATAAGAAAGAAATATAATTAAAATGAGATTCAATCACGAATTTAGATATTATTCGCTCATATTTTATCCTATTGTGTGTCTTGACATTGTTCAGACTCAAACACTTATAATGTAGTTGAACATTTTAAATTAATTAAGTTTGAGAAGCTATTTATACTAGTACTCTATATTTACAAGTAAAAATTTATATGCGAAGTATTACATTTTTTACAAAAGATTGAATTTTTTATTTATTTATACCACGAATAAAGAATAATATATGTATATATATATATATATATATATATATATATATATATATATATATATTATATATATATATATATATATATATATATATATTATTATATATATATATATATATATATATATATATATATATATATATCTTTTTTTTTTACTTTTGTTCGGAGTGCAACGTAATTGGGCTTAGCCCAGTCAACCTAAAACGCGGGATATGCCCATCAAAGTTGGGTAACAACAAAGCACTTGCAAGTTGCAACCAAACACATACAAAGCCCAAAAATATACTACTAGTAGTAATAAAGATAATGAATAAATCATTGAATAATTTTCAACTACTTTTTTGGTGTATTCAACAAAATTGGTTATATACATTTAGAAGGTATCTTTTTTGTTCAACTAAAAGCTCGTTTGTTGTTTTGATATAAGTTAAGTAGTTTATGTACACATTTATTTGGCTTATCAAAGAAAATTCTAGTACTAGATTTTGGACCTTTAGAAGATTAGATTTGAGTTGTATGTTCATAATTAGAATTTGATATTTGCATACGACTTTGATAGATGTCCAAATCACAAATTAAAGATGATTTAAGAGAAAAACTTGCATATGAATAAAAGATTGTTCATAAATTTTTTTTTTTGGAAAGTTTATAAATTCTTTTTGAAATAAATGAGTCACTCATGAACATTGTAACCTACTAATCAAACGAAATTAGGTTGAACAATTTTGTTTCAACCTTAGTTTGGAGCGTGGTGTTAGGGGTGTAACTGAGCTGATACGTTCATGAACAACTCGCGAACAAGCTCGGACAAAACTCAATCAAAACTCGTTTGTTAAGCTAACAAACAAGCTTGAACAAAAGTCTTAAGGTCGTCAAATAGATGAACAAAGCTCGAACAACATCATGTTCGACTCGATAATGTTCATGAACAACTCGTTTAAGTTCATTTATAAGCTTTTTCACGCCTAAATAAAACTCGGTCAATTTATATATCTTTTACTCATACATATTTGTAAAGAGTACTAATTATTTCATCATATATAGGCAAGAAAACTCTATCATTACCTTTTTCTATAGAAAGAAGGAAAACATCTTATATAAAATTAAATGGATATGTTAAAACTTGAAAGAAATTGTTGTTCTGAAGATAAATAAGGGCTTGTTTATTTAATCAAGCCCGATTTAGACCTGTTTAAGCTCGAATTTATACTCAATGAAAACGAGTGTGTTTGTGAACAAACCTCGAACAAGCCAAATTCTTAACGAGCCAAGCTTGAACAAGATTTTTAAACACTCGTTCAAGCTCGAAATTGTTCGAACACGGATAATTCTTATCAAGCTTAGCTCAAACAAACTGAAACTCGGCTCGACTCGGCTCGTTTGCAACCCTACGTAGTGTCATTAAGTGACAATTTCTCCAATATCCTAGTACAACAAGTCTCATGTGAGACAACCTCAATATGCATGTATGCCTATATTGAAAATTTGAAATTGAAGCATGTGTCTAGGTCCATGTTAGTGTCTTTGTGCTATGCATTTGTAGCTATATATTTATAATGCTTGTTACACATACATATGAAACAGATTGGCCTGGCTCAAGCATTGGAGATTCAGGCGCTACACAGGTGATCTGCGGTTGTCCCTGTGAACGTGGTACTTCCTTTGTCATTTTTCAACTGATACATTTCTTTGATCACATTGGCCAAAGTACAAATTTAGCAATGAACATCCCTAGTTAGCTATAACTAAAAATAATTATAAATATTGATATTATAAAAATATACATTGAGATGATTTTAACAAAATCTCACATAATTATGTTCTCTAAAAATTATAAATTTCAAAAGGTATACTCAAAGTAGAATTTATAATAGTTAAAAAGTCAAATTTTGTCAACTAAAAAAGAATGATTAAATTAATTTTCACCAGTTAAATTGCACCTATTCCTATTTTTTTTAAAAAAGAGTAAAAAAAAAACCTAGGCTGTCTATTGGCTTCATGTCTTCATGTTATGTTTATTTATTTATTTATTAATATTACTCCTTTTTATTTATTTACTAGATGAAACACATGTGATGCATGGTTTGTTTGTATTTTTTAAAATAAATATTATATGTATTTATGTGATAAAATTTATTATTTTATTTGTTGTAAGTAGTATATCATTTAATATTTTTATTTTAAAATAAATTGCGAATTTTTTCTTATTCGTTATATATTTAGATAAAATTCCAATTTCTGAATGTTAAAAGATAAATTTTATACTTAATTAATTAAAACTCTAAACAGCCAATTTTGCTTATATGGCACTTGAATTATTTGATTCTAAAAGAAATCACAAATTTCTTAGTTAATTGGGTATAACTAAAATTTATAATCATACCTGACGCGTTAAAAAGTTATAATTTTACGTGACGCTCTAAAAACTCTTATATGTATATACAATATTAGATTTTGGTGGGGTGGGGAGATTAGGTTAAGTATTGGCGCATAGCTGTTATTTACATGGCAAGTAAATAACAGCTAAAAGACAAAAGAGTGTTTTTTTTTTTCCAGTAGTTTTCCTAGTGGTACAAATATTGTACCACTGTTACCTATAATGGGTATAAATAGTACTACTAAAATAACTTATACTCTAGTAGTATAAAATATATGTATAATAGTACATTAAAAATATCACTGTAAGTATAATAGTACATTAAAAATACCATTATAGCAATAAAAAATCACAAAAATTAAGTGAATTTAACAATTAGCCTTCTTATATGCATTGCAAACAAATAACAGCTATGCGCCTAGTTGCACTCGGGAGGTTAAGAAGCAAAAGGCAAACTGACAGGTGCATATTTGACTTAAATTTTTTTGGTGCATATTTCACTTAAATTTTTTTGGTGCTTATGTCAATTAGATAACATAGTAAGTACAACTCTTGAAAGTAATAATGTACGTAGTAGAATTCAACCTGTAACTTTCTTAACAGTTATGTTTTATAACTTTTCCACATTAATTTAGCGTATAGGCAAATAGCTATTCACGTATGTTAAGCTTCCTAGTGACAAGGTGTTTCGTTTGAGCATCTATCTACTCTCTAGTACATGTCACATGTGAACAAATATGGACAAATAAAACACACCTAGTAACAAGGTGAGACGTAAGATTGTTTAGAATCCAAACTTATTCCCTTAGACTCTCTTATGTAAAGCTAATAGTTTACTCCTTTTGTTTCTATAGGATTAAGAAAAATATATTCTTGCACAATTTTTTTAAATTTATTTTCATGTAGTACAAATGTTATAATTTTTTTATAATATAAATCATGCTTATTTGTAGATACGGTTAAAATTGAACTAAAATGTTGTGGAAAAACAAATTAATTAATCTTTTACGAATGAAGTTTTTTTTTTCCTCCTTGTGAGGATATTAGCTTGTGTGAGTAGTCTATAGTGACAAATAATAAGTGATATTACAAGCAAGAAAAAATTAGTTTCACCAATAGACTTTGAATTTTCATGAAATACTTTTGGCAGTTTGCATAAGTTTGTTTCAATTGTTACAATCGACGTAATTTGGTATGTGTTTACAATTATCGATTCGTTACATGTAATGTCTACAATTTGCCCTTTTTTTCTTAATTTTTTTGCTTGTCATATTCATACAATTATCATCTCTTGAAATTAAACTCACAAATCAAGCAAAATACTACAAAACCATAACAGAGAAAATAAGATAATAAAGTATCTAAACCAAACATTTGGAAGAATATTTGTAAAAGAGCCAAAAACTCAATAAAATGAGAGAAAATAAACAATAGATAGTACAATAATGGGTGCCTTTGTGGGTTATAAGAGGAGGAACATTAGGGAGAGTGACCCTCCAATCAACCTTAATAAGGTGCCCTTCATCACCAAAAGTGGACCCCACTAAAGGCCTTAATAATTTACAAAATCTAATCCCATTTTTTTTTTTTACCTACTCTTTATTTTGAAGGGATAATTGGAAAAGGAAAATTAAAATAAACAAGAATTAATTAAGAAAACCCAAAACTTTTGGTATGGTACCAATTGCCCTAGCTCAAACGGCACATTGAACCGAGGTCGGGCCGCCGGGCCCACCAACGATCTTCTCAGCGTCCACGTTGCATGTCGATGGGCCGTGTGGCGGCCCGTATAAATTACCCAACTCCTCATCGTCAATAATAACATTATCTTTGTTACCAATTACAACCTCAATTTCTTGAGGGTCTTCATGTGGAGGAATAATATCCTCAGTTTTGTTATCAATTGATTGTATCTCAACTGTTTCTTGCTTAATTGGGCTTACAAATTCTGGTATCTTCTGTTTTTCAGCTTGTTTGTCATATTTCCTATAAATTGCATAGAGTGCCATTTGTGCCACGCCAAACACGAACCCCACAACATTTGGAAGCTGCCAATAATTTCATAACATAATTAAGTAATCATATATTACAAGAAATATATTCTTGTATATGTACTATATATATTTATTGATATTAATTAAGTTGATATAGATCTATAAATTTGACTTACTGTGATGTATAGATCTTTCTGAACAAATCCATAAAAGAACCATACGGTAGCCGTTAATGTTAGACATAATGACAAGTTGATTGGCAAGTACTCCACGCTCTTGGTTCGGATCACTGTCCTCTGTAAAAGGTTTAAGGTTCAGACAATAATTAGTCACTAATTTTATGAAAATTAGTAGAAGAGAATAATAGTAAATGAATTTATATAACCTATATTTTTATATGGCTGGCTCGTCAACTTATTTACATAATATATTGTTAATGCCTTTCCGATTAAGTCACTTATTTTTAGTTCGTGTTTAAATATAACTTCTCATTTTCATCATAATATATTGTGTATTATCGTGTACTTACCATGACACTAAGGGGTGCCGCGAATACACTAATAGAGATAGCTACACAGATCCATCCATAAACTTGAAGTCGAACTGCTCCGTGAAATAAGTAGCGACAAAAGAGGACA
Organism: Chenopodium quinoa; assembly: GCF_001683475.1. Classification (NCBI taxonomy): domain Eukaryota; kingdom Viridiplantae; phylum Streptophyta; class Magnoliopsida; order Caryophyllales; family Amaranthaceae; genus Chenopodium; species Chenopodium quinoa. Next base: position 758,583 of record NW_018743510.1, on the reverse strand, counting down.
ATTGCGCTAAACCCTCCAAAATTCATCAACAATAGTAGCTTCAAAGTTGATAACTGCAAAAAAAAGGTATTCACATATATGAGAACATATTTACGCGTATGATATTTTCAGGTTATGTAAACATGTACGGCTACTTTCTATAGTTTTAGCAAGTAGTGTCGACATACACAAGTAAAAAACGAAAAAATATTAAAGCGTTCACTTTATCCCAAGCCAAAACACTATCGATATTTGCATTTTATACGGATTTTATTCATTATGATAGTTTATAATAAAGTAGAGACCATTAAATCAACTTATTATGAGGTTGATAATAAAGATCTTACTGAACAATAATTATTCATAAAAAATGCGAATCCCACTCAAAATATTTTGGTTTGTTGAACTTTGATAGAAAATGACATACATAACTAGTAGCCACCTAATTTCACTAAAACATTTAACCGTCTGACACAAGAATTACTTATGAGACATTTCAGATAAGAATTTGATATATAGTCGTAAAGTACATACCCTTGCTTGCCTTGGTGCATAGGTAATGTATATGGCAACGTAAATAGTCTCAATAATAACTCCAGCAACATTGATAGTGATCAAAAGGATGGAATTGCCCTTGAGCAAAGCATAGTAGATCCATAACATAGCACTAAAGATAGCAACTACATAAGGAAGTGATTGGAAACCTTCTGTTGATTTTTTCTTGTACACCCTTATAAAAGTTGGCCTGTAAAATAATCAAAGTAATTAATAACATAAATAGATAATCAAACTTTACAGTTGTGCTAGTTATACAATATAATAATATATCTTAGGTTGAACCAACCGTGAAAATTAAGAATATCATTAGGGAAAAGCGAGTGTTTAACGCATTGATCAATCGAACTAAGCATGATTAAAGTACTTACAGTGGTGCAAGAAACACCATGAAAGAGATGACATTTCCTGTAATAAAATTGAGTCACACAAAGTGACAAAAATGATTAGTCCTTTTCCAAATGTTAAATGATTGACTAAATTAAAACGACAGGTTGAAAATTTTTGATTTATTTTCAGGTGAATAATGTTCATGCAATTTGATTTGTGTATAGAAAGTTGTATAGTAAAAAGATTAAGTAACATAATTAAATTAGTTTATTTATTATGGTAGTTATTCACATGAAAACCATTTAACCTTGTATAATACTTCATGAAGCACGTTTGGTTCCTTTCCATTTTTGAATCAATTTTAGGTAAATATATAGCAAGATTTGGAATGTTTTCTTCTAGCCTTTTATGAGTCATAACCTTGTATGATACTTCATGATGTACCTTGTAATAATACTAGCCCTTTTTTTTGTGTAAAAATTGATATTATATGTTGCTACAAGATTGATGGATAAAAATGTAAATTAAAAAGGGAAGGATGTATACGGTGCATTAAGAAAATCTCAAAATAAAAAATAAAAATAAAAATAAAAATAGAAAAACCCTAATTTTTTAAAAACTTATAGAAAACTAGTGAAAATATAATGCAAAAATGTACTAATTTTTTTGCTTAAAGATCAGTATTAAAAGCAAAAAATACAAGCGCTTGCATGGTGAAGCAACTAGTCAAAAATCTAAGAAAATAAAATTTTGAAATCTCTACAAAATATAACCTAGTAATATTTCAAAAGAAATGTCTTCTGAAGATGAGATTTTAAAAAAATAACTCGAAATATACACATATGAATAGATATCAAATAATTTTTGTAAAAAAAATAAAAAGTACTAGTAAGTAAAAATGATAAGATATGCATGGTGTAGTAATACATACCTAGTAGACCAAAGGCAAAAACCCAAGGGTGGTGGATGGTAAGCATGGTTTAATATTTGGTTAAACAAAAAAATCTCTTTATATTTCCTTTCTTTCTTCTTTTAGTGTAATTTCCTACACTTAGTTCTCTCCTTTTTTTTTTCCCAAGAATTTGGAAAGTGAGAGAAGTTTAAGTGTATTAGAAAAGAACACTTGATTTCTTTTTTGGTTAGTAATTTATGTGAGGTATTAAGGAGAATGAATGAAGGTGTTTATATAGGGGGAAAAAGGACCCATCAACAAATAATTAAGTTATTTATATATTTGAGCTCGTCCATGCGTTTGGCATGCAATTGTGGAAGGTTGAATCGATAGGATCAATTTTATTATGTTGTCAATATCATCACTCTATCTCTCTCTCTCATGCCTCAAAGCTTCCAAAATATAACAAATTTTACTATTTGATGAGAACTTTATAGATCATTTTGTGACAGTCTCAAATATTTTGGGGCCTTGTATGAGTTGTATTAAAATTTTGAATTTGAGTTCTTACAAAAAAATACACCTATTAATATACAAAGAAAAATATATAATATTTATTTTTGGTTCAGAGTCATCGTCATGAAATATTTAGAAAAAATAAATATCATTTTAAAGTTGTTTTAGTTAATATTGCAATTATATAACTATCAAATATTCATAAATATCATTGATATTTTCTATAAAAATTTGTTCACTATTACTACAAATTTAGGAAGATAATTTGCGATATTTTAGGAAAAAAAAAAACAAAAGATAAAGGCTAATGAAAACCCTGCGTACGCGTAGATAAGAGAGCAAAAAGTATACATTTTAAATAGAAATAAACATTAATTATTAACGTCCATCAACACTTACGTAAATTGGAATACATGCCAAAATTAATATCAATTTAGAAAATAATTTAAACTGTTATCTTATGCCTGAGGGCGCTCATTATCGAGATCCCAATAAAAAAAATAAACTAAAGATTTGTTTTTTATTGTGTATCATATTCAATTTCTTGGTGGGGTACGGTTAAAACTACTTTATGCATTTAATAGCCAGTGTAATTATGAATTCTCCTTCGGTCCCAAAATGATGTTTCTGGTTTGCACAACACAATCTTCAAGACATATCTCAGACTATCAATATAATGTATTTAATAATTATTGATAATCAAAACCATTGACATTTCCCACTAATTTCTATTTCCCTGCTCAAAACATTTTCTAAAGATTTTTATACCCAGTTTTTCTCTCTCATGAATTCAGAATATTTTTTTTAAAAAATAATTAGGCACACTCCATAGTCCTTGTGTCTCTAATCTATGATTATATTTTGACCTAAGTGGTCAACATTTAAAAACTTTAACTATAAAAATATACGATTATAAAGATAGATTAAAATCATATTATGTGGATTGTTGTTGAATTCGTTTTATTGAAATGATTTACAAATATTAATTTTTTTAAGAACTTTCACTTAAACCATATTGAATATGTACGTGGTAAAACATGTGCATTGAAGACTATAAAGATCAAAGTGTAACAATAAAAAAAAATTAAAGAAATGGATGAAGGAGTACTAATAAAACTCCAACAAATTCAGAGTTTCTATTAGTTGTAATTTTGAAAGTCTAAAAGACACGTCTAATTTAGGACCAGCCTCATTCCATCAACTTTCATAATTAGGTCAATTATTTAATAAATTCTCATTAATTAATTATATTTATATAATTAATTACTCCTTAGTATCAATTACTGGTATTTGGTACTCCCACCAATCCATTTAATTGTACCCATTTTCATTTGACATATTTGCCTATGTACATTATTATTTCTTATTACATGTTAGAAGAAAATTATAAAAGTTTGGTATGTACCTTAAAGTATCCATTGAGACCCAGATTTTCATATATATTTGAATTTTTTTTTTTGAAAATTCTCTTAAGTTGTGAATAATGTCTAGATTTCAAATTAAAAAAAAAAAAAAAAAACACACATTTAGGACCAACAGGTGTATTTTTTTCCTCTAATTTAACTACTAAGGAGTTACACTTGAAAAATATTATACTCCCTCCGTTTCTTTATGATTATCACAAAATTTACAATCCCTTGATTAAAAAATTTAACTATCAAGTCATGTACTTCAAAGTACAACTTTTGTTATTTCAGGCATACATTTCAATATTTCATGCATATAGACTATAGAGTTAACTTTTAAACCTCAAGAATTCTAATTTTCCCTTCAAAAAAACCTCACCAGTTATCAATAATAATTCTAGGCTTAGCTAAAAGCAATTCTAATTGAGAACACTACTTTACTTTTAACATCCTATTTTGCTGCTTTACAATACAATTTGGCTCAATTTTTATTAGATGGAAATGAAATTTATGATTATGGGTTACATGAAAATTCACTTGACTGAGGTAATGTGCAACAATGTACACGTACTATTTGCATTTTATTGCCGAGTGTTAGAATATTAATTAAAGACTTCATTGCATTGGTCCAACGGTACGAACACTACTTCTATTTTTTCCTCCTTTTACCCATTTTTTAATTGTTCTTTTTCTATCATCATTGCCAAGGAATTGACTTGCCACATTGCCACAAAGTAAGCTACAAGATCAACTCTAGCTCATAAAATCATACCAAGTATATAGATTTTTATATTCACGCACCCGATCCAAGTGTACAATGCACCTTATATTTTGATGATTACTCCTCATTCAAACATCAAATGAGTAAAAATTATCCTTTGATATACCTTACACCTAGAAGTATACAAAAATTTATAATTATATATAAATTGAAAATTTTATAATTAGTGGTCATTTGAAATATGACTACCATAATATTTTAATAATTTTATAGTTCATAATTGACATATTTTTCTCCAATTAATTAATTACATTACTTTATTTTTGGTATAAAAGAGTATTATCAACTTTTTTTAATTTGTCAAATTTTTAGTTTTATTTATGTTATTTTTAATCTTATTTTAAAGTTTCTCGAAAAATATTTATTTTATGTTGGATTAAAATTTTCAAAAATAATATTTGTATTGTAAATATTAGAAGACTAATTGTGTTCATATTATAATGTGAAAAAATAAATCGATTATATTGCTTATCATTAAAATAAGAAAATTGTGTGAAACCACCTTTTAAATCTTTGTTTTTGTGAAAAACCATCTTTTAAAAAATATGTTGTAAAAGATCACCTTATTTAAATTTTTTGTTGTAATTTGTCACCAACAATATAATAATGACCATTGAATTACAACATAAATTTTAAATTGGGTGGCTTTTTACAATATTTTTTAAAAAGGTGTTTTTCGCAAAAATTAGGATTTAAAAGGTGATTTTTGAAAAAATTTCCTTAAAATAATATGATAGTTATATTTCAAACGTCCGTTGTAAAAACAATGGTGACTTTTCTTATAGAGTATTACTATTTTAGACAAAGGGTTTGATGTTGAGAAAGTACTCGACTAATTATTTTTATTTATGTACCCCTTCTATTCATAAAAAAATAAAAAATAAAAAATAAAAAAAAATATTTGGAAAAACATTGAAATTAGAAATACCCTACCCTCAGTCCATACGGCCATATACAGTACGAGAATAAAGTATTAATATTTTTTTGTTTTTGTGTGACAAAAACATTATTCGCGAATATATGAGATGGTATAGTTAATAAATCGATGGATAGCGTCAGGCGATCTTAGAGGACAGGACTTCCGAATAAGAATATTTTGTCTGTTATCGTCGGCCATAAACTTGCTTATTTAGTCTTACGCGTTATCCAGAAAAGGCTAAGCTGGTCCTAAACTTACCAGACCTTCTATTGCTACTTTGTTACTAGAAACTTCCAGATTATACCATTCATATTTTTATCCTTTACTCTGTAAATGTTAAAAAACTTTTTTTTTTTTTTTAAAAAGATAATAATAAGTACAATTGCAAGAAACCTTAATATATATGGGAATTCGCCACCAATAATGATTCAACCATACACAAAATAATCTAATAGTTCACACTCCTTACAAATGTTAAGTTAAGCGATCTGGTCTAATGGTAACTAGTAAGTGTTTGATTTCTAATTCATCGAGATTATATAATTGTTAACGACATCAGAGTCTTATTAGGGGGTAGGTTATTGTGACTAATGAAAACATGTATTTCATAAAAGTTTTCAAGCAGTGTTAATTTCAATTAAAGTCATTGTTAGTTGAGACGAACTTATACAAGAGGGGGGGTGAATTGTATAAGGTTTCTAATGGTACTTTTTTGCGGAATCATAAAATGGAATATTAAAGGAACTTTGCAATGTACACAGGATTTTATGAGGAAACTTTCCAGGGCCCAACTGGAAGTAAAACCTCGACCCTCCAAGGGATTTTCAACTCAAACACTTCACTATAATAGGCCAAACACTCCTAGTTACAACCTATTACAATCAGACCTTTCTCACAAGTTCCATACTGAACTTAGCTTGCTACGCAGTAGAACCCTATTCTACTCAACCTAAGCCCCAGACAGCACTTCTAGAGCACCAAACACTTAGCTTCAACCTTGAAGCCTATCTTACTGTATGCAAAGAGTAATCACTCACCCAATACCAAAACAATACAAACTCTTCACTCTAATATGTGACTGGAAAGCTACACATGAAATCCGAAACTAATATGACAAAGCTTTGAACTTGGCAAACTTACTCTTAAGCACTCTTCTGATTTTCACGCATAAACTCACGAGTTGTTTCAATTATGATCTCTCCTTTATATACAAGAAGTACTTGTATGTAAAGTAAGGTTTTCAAAGGATAGAATATTAGAAAACTGCCGTTTTATAAAACCCTTGTGAAATCAATCTTTCGAAGAAAATCTTTTGGAAAACTTAACAAAGATATAATTTAGAAAAGAATATTATTTTGAAAAACCAGATTTTACAAGATAAAATCTCTTAAAGATTCATAAATTAAAACTTATCTTTTATAAAACTTTTCATATTTAAAAACTTGCCAAGCTTTGCTGCGTTTCTAATAGATTTCATGCATAAACTATCCTAACATATTTACAACAATAATAGTAAAAATAAACTTAACAAAACCTTAATAAAAAGACTTTTATTCTATTGCTGGATTGCCTCATCAATCACTGTATTGTAAGGATACTTGGGCTCTACGCAGACTAGGACTGAGTTTCTGTTGTCTTCAACTCTCCAGCTCCTTGCTAGAACTCGCAAACCAAGTTCTTACTGAACTTGTTGTCTTCAACGCAGTCCAAGCTAATCTTCTCAGCTTGCTACCAAGCTCTTATTAAGGAACTTCTCTTCGTGTTCCTATTAAGGATCATAACTAGTTCCAATGAGGAACTCTTCTTCTATTTTCTTTAACTTTCCTTTAGATGTCCTTGAGTCTTCATAGATAGGTTACTCTTTCACTTCCAAAGTCAACTTCACCTGTTCTAGTCAAACACTTAGAGAAATCGCATTAGTTGAAGTTTGCTTTTATTCATCATCATCAAAACTCTTAAGCTTCAACAATTTTCCCCTTTTTGATGATGACAAACTTAGCAAACTTCGAGCAGGAAAGTTAAATAGAATAGAAGGACGTATTTTTGTATTTTTGATTTTTTAACAAGAAAATAAAACACACACATAATTTAAAGCAGAAAAAAAAAAACTTAGCAAAAATAAACAAAAAGCAAACAAAACAGAATTAGACAAAACTAAGCTATTATATACACATATCAAAGAAATCTTTGATACTATATCAACTAGAATCCAAAACAACTTCACTTTCAAGTTTGCTTCTTCTTTTCCTCCTTTTGGCATCATCAAAAATTTCTGCAAGCTAAGTTATTAAACATCTAAACACAGCCCCACAAGCAATTCATCGAGTGTGGGAAAGTGAAGGCAGCGCTGACTAGCTCCCTTTAGCTAGTCCCTTCACACGATCCTGCATATATTTTCATATCACACAAAGCACATATGTATAGGCAAGTTTCCAAATTGACATTAAAAATCAAAAGATCACCCTGTTTTAATAATTACAAACCAAATTTGTTCAAAATACCAAAACAAAATTAAAATTGTTCATGAAATAAACAGTGAAAGAAGAAAATAGTTAAGGCTAGGCTAGGATAGGCTGCAAGAGGTAGGCTGGTTCATGCTTCAAGGATTTCAAGAATCTTCTTGTTGTCCTCCTTGTATGCTTCAATGCTAGCAACCGGCTTTGCTTCCAGACTCTTGATAGTCTTCTGGATCAACTTGTTGTCCCTTAAGACTCTTCTTAAGACCCTGCACACTTTTTTCAAGCTTTTGAACCTTCCCAGCCTATTGCTTCTTTAAGCTGCTTCTCTACAAGCTCAGTCCGTTCCATAAGTTCAGCAACCTGCTCTTCCAAAACCTTGTCATCCCATCAAGTTCCAGAGGTTCCTGTATGCTGGTTTGAGGAAAGGAGCTAGCTGTCAGCCTCCTGCTCTTCCTCACAGGCTCACCAGATGCTACTCCCTCTCTCTTCTTTCCACTGGTTGTATTTTTCTTTTCCTCAACCTTTTGAATCTTCCCATTCACCACAACTAGACTTATACCCTGCAAAGTCTCCTCGTTGATGAAATTCTCTAGTTTTTCCTTCAATCCCCCATACACTCTCTTAAGCTTCACACCAAGACTCTCAAACCACTGTTGACAGCAAAGCCCCATAGCCCACTATGCTCTTATTAGGAACACAATATGCTAAGTGTTGATACATTAGGGATGGATAATTGATTTTTATCTTTGTCACCAAGCAGAAAATCATAATCATATCCAACAAACTTGCTTCATTTTTCTTTTAAGTTCTAGGCAGGATAGTTTTCTTAATCAGATTAAACAGCAATTTGTTCATAGGGTTCAATTTATTATGATTCATAATGTTAACACCCCTTTTGCCTCCCAGAAAATCAACAATGTCACCACCTAAATAGTTCCCCACTTTGACACCAGACTTCCCTTTGATATATGCTTCATAACCCTTAGTAGGAACTTTCAGAATAGTTCCTAATCACTCAACATCAAACTCAATTGCAATTTTATTTATTTTACTCGAAATTATCCCTTCTTTCACTTTAAAATTCTCACAGAATTCATTCATAGCTAATGGATACATGAGATTGTTTTAAGACTTAGATAGCATATGTTCCCAACCTTGAAATCTCAATAAATCAAGAAATTCTATAAACCTAGCTTTTCTATACCAAGTTCAATCAATCCTGTGACCAACAACATACCTTCCAGAACTCTTTTCCAAGTCATCCTGATCATCATCCTCTTCAATAGGGTCGTCCTCTGTCTCCAATTGCAATTCCCTCTCAGCAAAATCCACTACCTCCTTGATGTGCTCCTCCAGAGATTTTTCTTTCACTTTCTTCTCTTTCCACGCTTGCAACTTCTTCATCACATCAGACGAAGAGGATTCTTCAGCATCTCCAGAATTTTCCTCCTTTTCCTTCAGGTTTTTCTTTGTGGTTGAAGTAGTGGGTGTATTTGCTTTAGGAATTTCGTCGCCCTTATTTGGGGATTCGTACACCACCATAGCAAGAGGTGAAGTCTCTTCTGGTTTAGAATGTTGTGGTGTTGGGATTTTCTCAATAGAGTTTTTGGAAGTTTCAATCACCATGTTTGAAGGTTTAAGGGTTTTGGAGAGTTTGATGATTTTTACTGGACTGGGTTTTGTGATTTGACAGTGGAGTAAAAAGGTGGGTGAAAGATGCTTTTATAATAAATGAAACGGTGTAAGGATATGAATGGGTTATTGTTCAGTCATTTAATTGAACAACTTTAATTTATTTTATAAAATTAACCAGGATGAATTACTTAACAAAATCTTTTCTTTCCAAATTCAATCAATTTCCAAAAATAAGATTTTTCCAAAATTCGGATGCAATTGGAACACGCTTCATACACACATACAATGTACAATACTAATTATACACGCATTCAGGTATTAGTGAAGTAACCTCTAGGAATTCACCAACGGTGACACTTCAGCTATGTTTAGCACACCAAGATTGTGCTAGATGTCCTTTTTCCTCTTTTTGCATTATTTCTAATTTTGCCATATCTTGGAACTTTAGAAGCAATCAAGTCAGCTTGATCATCCCAAGTTCCAATCTCAATTTCTCAAATCTTTCTCTATTCAAGGGCTTGGTTATAATATCTGCAATTTGACTTTCAGTTTGACAAAATTCTAACTTAATATTCCCTTGTTCCACATTATCCTTTAGGAAGTGATGCCTAATGTGGATGTGCTTGACCTTTGAGTGTTGAAATGGATCTTTAGAAATACATATAGCAGTTGTATTATCACAGTATATAGGAACACATTCACAAATAATACCAAAATCTCTAACCTGTTGCTTTATCCATAGAATTTGAGAACAACATGCTGCTGCAGCTACATATTCAGCTTTAGCTGTAGATAGTGCAACTGTGTTTTGTTTTTTGGAACCCCAAGATACTAAACACGGTCCTAAAAACTATGCCATACCTAAAGTGCTTAATCTATTAACCAAATCACCTGCATAGTAAGCATCAGTATAACCAATTAAATCAAATGAATCAATTCTATGATAGAAGAGACCCAAGTCATCAATTCCTTTCAAGTAACAAAAGATTCTTTTCACTGCTATCAAGTGTGACTCCTTTGGGTTTGCTTAAAATTTGGCACACAAACCTACTCTAAACAATATGTCAGGTCTACTAGCAGTTAAGTATAGTAGAGAGTCAATCATACCTCGATACATAGTCTAGTCTATGCAAGTTCCAGATAGGTCTTCATCAAGTCTGGTTGCAACCCCCATAGGAATTCTATTGGTTTTGGAACTTTCAAGCTTATATTTCTTAATAAGTTCCTTAGTGTATTTCTGTTGATGAATCATAATTCCTCTTCACTTTGTTTAATTTGCAAACCAAGAAAGAAATTCAACTCACCCATCATGCTCATTTAAAAAATTTGCTCTCATGAGATCAGCAAAATACTTACACAAAGATTCATTAGTTGCACCAAATAATATATCATCAACATAAATCTATACAACTAAGATGTTTGTTCCATTTGATTTTAAAAACAAAGTTTTATCAATTTTATCACATTTAAAACCATTTTTCAAAAGAAACTTAGACAGTCTTTCATACCATGCTCTAGGAGCTTGCTTTAGTCCATAAAGGGCCTTGTCAAGCTTGTAGACAGGGTTTGGGAACTCTGGATTTTCAAATCCAGGAGGTTGTTCCACATAGGCGTTTTCTCAAGATATCCATTTAAGAATGCACATTTGACGTCCATCTGGTACAACCTAAATCCCATATAAGCAGCAAAAGCTATAAGTAAACGAATGGCTTCTAACCTTGCAAATGGGGAAAATGTCTCATCATAATCTATCCTTTCTTGCTGGTTGAACCTTGAACCACTAGTCTTTCTTTGTTTCTGACTATAATACCATGTTCATCTACTTTGTTTCTGAACACCCATTTGAGACCTATTGTCTTTTGTTGGCTTGGTCTAGGTTCCAAATGCCAAACACTATTTATTTCAAATTCATTCAATTCAGCTTGTATGGCATTGATCCAGTCAACATCAGTCAATGCTTCTATATGATTCTTAGGTTCTATAGAGGATAGGAATGCATAGAATGCACAAAAGTTCCTAAGCTGAGCTCTTGTTTGAGTTCCTTTGGCTATATCACTTATGATTGCATTCACTAGATGTGAACTCTGATGCTTCCAAGACTTAGGTTGAAAATCTCTGATGGGATATAAGCTTTCTTGTGTAGCATTTAACTTGCACTTCTGTTGGAACCACTCCTTGAGCTCCAACTTCGTAAGGAACTTCTCTTTGAACTTGTTCTTGAGTCTGCTGTGAAGTTCCTTGTGCTTCCCTAGTTACTTGCTCATGTCGATGAGAATCATTCACAACTGCTTTCTGATTCTTTTCACCTTCCTTTTCATGATGTTGCTTCTGCAATGATGTTGATTCTTCATCTGGATCATACTTTCGTACAATTTCAATTTCAAAATCACCATCACCTTCCTGTACATCAATCAACTGGTCAGTTTCATCAAAAATTACATGGACATACTCTTCCACATACATTGTCCTTTTATCATAAACTCTGTATGCTTTACTATTTGAGGCATATCCTAAGAATACAGCCTCATCACTTCGCTCATCAAACTTTCCCAAGTTTCTTTTACCATTATTGTGTACAAAACACCTATAACCAAAAGATCTAGAGTAAGAAATTTTAGGCTTTCTCCCTTTGATGAGTTCATATGGTATCTTGTTTGTGATGGCTCTAACAGTGACTCTGTTCAAGATGTAACATGCTGTGTTGACAGCTTCGGCCCAGAAGTTCCTAGGCAAACCACTAGCTATTAGCATTGTTCTAGCCATGTCCTCAAGGTTCTGTTCTTGCGTTCAATCACTCCATTTTGTTGTGGAGTCCTAGGTGCAGAGAAGTTGTGGTACATTCCATGTTCTTTACATAATTCATCAAACTTATAGTTTTCAAATTCTATTCCATGATCTGATTTAAGATGCACTAGTTGGTGACCTGTTCTTCTCTGTTCTTTCTTCACAAAAGCAACAAATTCATCAAACGTTTCATCTTTGCTAACAAGAAAGAATACCCATGTGAACCTTGAGAAATCATCAACAATAACCATAACATAACTTTTACCACTTCTGCTTTGGATTCTCATTGGACCACAGAGATCCATGTGAATGAGCTCCAAAGGTCTTTTGGTGCTTACCATATTTTTAGATTGAAAAGAAACACGAGTCTCTTTTCCTCTAACACACGCATGACAAACTTTTATCCTTTAGGAACTTAATGAATGGAAGACCTTCCACAAGTTCCTTCGTTCTAAGCTTGTCAAGTAAAGAAAAACTTGCATGGCCAGATCTTTTATACCATAGTAGTGGATCATCCTCAATAACATTAAGACGAGTCAAACTGCTATTAGAAACTTCGTTAAGATCCACTATATAGGTGTTCGCTTTACGAGTTCCTTCTAATATAATGTTCCCAGTGTAATTGTTAATGATTTTGCATGAATTGGAAGTAAAGCTGACAGAGTTACCTTTGTCACAGAATTGCAAAATACTTAATAGGTATTGCTTCAAACCCTTAACCAAAAATACATTATCAATAGCATGGGAACTTGACCTTCCTACTTTTCCAATGACAATGATTTCACTTTTCATGTTATCACCAAAAGTCACAGTCCCACCATAATATGCGTCCGATGAGAGAAATCTTGATTTATCTTCTGTCATGTGCTTAGAACAACTGTTGTCGAGGTACCACGTGTTGTTCCCTCTCACTGGAACCTACAGAAAAAATCAAACGTTAGTGTCAGGAACCCAGGTCTCCTTGGGTTCCTGTGTAACAGATGTAGACTTAGATTTCTTGACCCATATCTGTTTAACATGATTTTCGTTTTTAAGAGTGCTTTTATTTTTCTTAGGACACTTGTTTTGCTTGTACCCTGTCATACCACAGAAATAACAGATAATGCTACTTGGTAGGTCAACATACTTCTTTTCTTTCTGGAATTTGTTCTTATATCCTAGACCTTCAGTTCTTTTGGTTTGTGCATTGGTGATCCAGTCAGGTATAGTATACTCAACTGGTTGCTTGCCCTTCCAGCTCCCCCTCAAGTCTAGCCTTATCCAGTTTTAATTCTTCTAAATCAGATTTTAATTTTTCAAAATTCGGATATTGATCTAGAAGAGGAACATCAGAGTTAGGAGTGGCACCACTGAGTTTTAATAAAGAAGTTTCCACATTCATTAGTATATTATCATGTTTTAACCTTTCAACGGTTTCTTTTAATTTCAAATTATCATCAAACAAATTGAAGAATCTCTGTTGAATAACAAGTCTCATATTATCAACCCATTCACTATGTTCCATGTGAGTTTTAAGTGCTTTGTCACTTTGAGCTTTAGCCACAGGAAAATCAATTAGCTCATTTTGAGATTCCAAGACAGTATCAATAATTAAGTTTTCTTTAGAGAAATGTTTTAATTGATTATAATCATACCATACCTCAGCCTCTAAAGCCTTCAATTTTGCTTTTTTGTCTGTTTTGGCCATTAAACACAAGTGTGCAGTTTCTTCAGGAGGCTGTTCTTCTTCTTCTTCTAATTCTAAGTCACCCCAGGCAGCTATCATAGCCTTCCTTACATCCGTCTTTGAAAAAGATGGCTTGTAAGCTTTGGACCCTTTAGCTTGATCCTTGCCTTTGAATCTAGCTTTATCACATTCCTTCAATGGGTAGTCTCTAATAAAGTGTTCAAAAAGATGGCTTGTAAGCATTTTCTTGAATCTTCTCACCAGCATAGCCGTCTCATCTTCATCAACTTCAGAGTCATCAGTTTTCTGAGCCTTCAAAGCCAGACTTTTGTTTTTGGAACTTTCAGCATTAGTTCCTAAGTGAAGTTCATGAGTCATCAAGGATTAAGCTAGCTGCTCCATGTTGAACTTGGTGAAGTCCTTGGTTTCTTGCAATGCAGTCACCTTGAATCTTCAGCGTTCATATTAGGGAAGACTTTTCAACACCTTTCTAGCCTATTCATCAATAGAAATGTGTCTTCCAAGGGAACCCAACTCATTGATTATATCATTATATCTAGTAAACATCTCTTCTATGGTTTCCTTTGGTAGCATTTCAAATCTTTCATATTTAGACATCAATAAATCAATTTTAGAACGTTTTACCTCGTTTATACCTTCATGAGTAACTTCAAGTAGATCTCGCATTTGCTTAGCAGACTTGCATCCCATGATTCTATTGTGCTCATGGGGTCCAAGTCCATAATGCAACAGTTTAATAGTTAAAGCATTTAATTCATACTTTTGAAAATCTTCCTTATCAAAATCAGATAAAGGTTTAGGAACTACCTCATTTATCTCATTAGTTTTGGTTACCTCAAACAGCAGATTTAATAACACGCCAAACCTGGTAATTTTCAGCCTTGATGAAGATCTCCATCATGTTCTTCTAGTAGGTGTAGAACTTACCATTGAACATGGGTGGATGTTGGGTAAAGTACCCTTCTTCGAGCTTCTCTCGATAATTCATCTGTCCTCAGGAACTTACTCAACAAAGTTATTTGTTTATACGTGAGAACCAGGCAATGATACCAATTGTTAGTTGAGACGAACTTATACAAGAGAGGGGGTGAATTGTATAAGGTTCCTAATTGTACTTTTTCGCAGAATTATAAAACTGAATATTAAAGGAACTTTGCAATGCATACAGTGTTTTACGAGGAAACCTTCCAGGACCCAACTGGAAGTAAAACCTCAACCCTCCAAGGGATTTTCAACTCAAACACTTCACTATAATAGGCCAAACACTCCTAGTTACAACCTATTACAATCAGACCTTTCTCACAATTTCCAGACTGAACTTGCTACGTAGTAGAACCCTATTCTACCCAACCTAAGCCCCAGACTTAGATTCACTCGGCATTCCCAGAGCATCAAATACTCAACTTCAACCTTGAAGCCTACCTTACTGTATGCAAAGAGTAATCACTCACCCAATACCAAAACAATATAAACTCTTGACTTACTCTAATATGTGATTGGAAAGCTACACATGAAATCCGAAACTAATATGACAAAGCTTTGAACTTGGCAAACTTACTCTTAAGCACTCTTTAGATTTTTCACGCATAAACTCACGAGTTGTTTCAATTATGATCTCTCCTTTATATACAAGAATTTATTGTATGTAAAGTAGGGTTTTCAAAAAATAGAATATTAGAAAACTGCCGTATAATAAAACCCTTGTGAAATCAATCTTTCGAAGATAATCTTTTGGAAAACTTAAAAAAGATATTATTTAGAAAAGATTATTATTTTGGAAAACTAGATTTTACAAGATAAAATCTCTTAAAGATCTTTTCATAAATTTAAAACTTATCTTTTATAAAACTTTCCATATTTAAAAACTTGCCAAGATTTTCTGCGCTTCTAATAGATTTCATGCATAAACTATCCTAACATATTTACAACAATCCTAGTAAAATTAAACTTAACAAAGCCTTAATAAAATGACTTTTATTCTATTGCTAGATTGTCTCATCAATCGCTGTATTGTAAGGATACTTGGGCTCTACGCAGACCAAGACAGAGTTCCTGCTGTCTTCAACTCTCCAGCTCCTTGTTGGAACCGCAGAACAAGTTCTTATGGAATTTGCTGTCTCCAACGCAGTCCAAGCTAATCTTCTCAGCTTGGTGAATCTGAAGTGAGAATGAGATCCAAACTAGAGTTGTAAGAATAATATTCTTGCCATTGCTAAATAATGACCCACATCCAATCTGCTGCTTTACTTACCTCTCGGTATATGTGATGATACTCCAACTGGGGAATAGGAAAACAAGTACGCTCAGATAAACTCCAATTGCATATGTAGGCATTTATACCTAGCATTTTAAAATTCAGACCATTAGTTTTGTATAGGACTATAGCAATATAAGTTAGATTTTCCATGTATAATTTTATCACTTGAACTATATTTTCTTCACATGAAGTAAGAGTTTTTTTTTTTTTTTAATTATTTGAATTCTTTAATATGAGTATTTGATATGGTGTAAGATTTTTCTTATTTGGTTGGTTTTGATTGTCTAATCTGATCTGATCTGATCTAATCTTATGATTTTGGATGTATTATTTACATGCTAGTTCATAAGAAAAGAAACATTATCTATTAAGACCTTGTTATTTTAACCATTTTCCAAATATATTTTTTATATATTTATAATTTCAATTAATACAATATGAAAGTAGATTTATAACAATAAGCAAACGCAGATACCAATGCGTGGTTCCTACAGGCGCCTATACGATGCACATCGTACAGACGTTTCATTAAAAAAAAGCGGAAAGAATATATTAGAGAAATGTAATGAACATATAGCTATAGTGAAAAGAACATACTATTAAAATGTAATGAATATATACCTAGAGTGAAAAGAACATATTTGCACCAAAAAAGAGTGAAAAGAACATATGTCCATGCTCTTTTGATTGTCAGTGTAATGTACCTTTATTTGTGACATAATGTTCATTGCTTATTGTTATATGTTCTTTGAATTTTGTCTTTAGAGTATGATGGGTATATATAAATAATGTTCATTACATAATATTATCATGTTTTTTTTTAATATGACAGATGTTCTTTAGATATACAAAAAAAAAAAAAAAGTTGGATGTCTTTACAAAACAACTATATGTTCTTTACAAAACAGCTATATGTTCTTTCCGCTTTTTTTTGTCTGTACCAAGCTTGGTACAGAAGCCTGTACCATAAAAATTTGAAGCAGATACGAGTAATAAGAAGATTTTGTCTGCTTTATTTATTCAATAATTCTGATATACATAGGATCTGGTTTAATTCTAAAAAGGATAATTTATATACATTAATACCGCATAATAAAATCATGAATTAAGATGAACCAAACAAAATCTCACTCAATTTTACCACACTCACTTACCAAATTTATTTTTATTGTAATTAAATCAATCAACATCACAAATCGAATCTCACAATGGTGAAGTGTTAACCTTGATGATCCACCTTATATTCCCAACTGTCTACATTGAGCATTAATTTGGAATGCGTGGCGATCATATCAATATTGTGCAACTTGTAGAATTAATTTGTGAACCAGGAGATATTTCATCTTTAATTAATAATTATAACCAACATATATACTCTTTCATTGGATAGCTCCACTTACTTAATTACTAGCCCTATCATTTAGTAGTAGGGAGTATTATTTGCGGTTTGATTCTCCCCTTGAAAAAGTTTAAATCAAATAAAAACTAATTAACCATTTCTGAAATGCATTACAAATTTCTTAATTTCTTCTTTGCCTTAATGTGACTCTTCAAAGTGAACTTATTTTGTATGCGAAACATATACGTCTAGCTACTTAAAACCCTAACCCTAAAAAATTCTTTGTATACACTCTTCAAACATATTTTAGTTTTGTTTGTTTGGTTTTCGTGTGTGCACGGTACAAATTTGGAAGATTCGTCTTCCACATTTAAGAAAATGTGTGTCTGTTGGTAATTTGGTATATATAGGTTTGCAAATTAGAAAGACTCAGTCTTGCAAATTTGTCAATCTTGAGGATGAATCAAGTTTTATCATTTTTACGACTATACATTAATGAAACTCCATTAAGAACAATACAAATACATCAAAAATTAAATCAAATGAAAGTCAAATACTTTTAAATAAAGATGCTTGAATCAAATTGTGGTGAAATCTCCATTGTTTGTTTAGTTTGTTCCCCCCTATTGTGAAATTCGTTGGTTGATAATAATGATTGAAATTGTGTATTGAGTATTGACAAATGACAATAATGAAAGTCAAAATGTTATTACCACTAAAAGAGAGTGGGAGGAGTATAAAGGCCTAGGTCAGGATGGGTGTCCAATCGGTTTTTGGTTTGGATTTAGGTCAAATTCAATCTAATAAAAAAAAAAAAACGTTTTTAATTTGTCAATTCAATTTTCATCTAAATTTAATTTCTCACTAAATTAAATCCAATCCTATCCAATCCAAACTAAAATTCACAATAATTATTTTAATCTGAATAATAGACACCCTGAAGTAAGAGCTAAAAGTAATCTTGGCGCTAAATAAACCTACGAAAAAAAAAAGTCATTATCATATTAAAGACAGAATGTTGACTATGATTCATCAACGTTAATGTGACTGATGAATCGGGTTTTGGAAACCCCCGTGTTGGTATTTTCGTAAAGTAAGATCCACATATTTTTGCTAAATCAATCAGAGGTCCCAATAGTTTTGTTTTCTGAATTATTCATTTATGATTACATGCCTTATTTAATGTCCTAGTTGGATACCCACTACTCACTGTCTAACTTCGTTACCTCCTAACTCTATCTACATTATGTAATTACAAACTTTATTGATGCTCCTTCCGTCTCATAATAATAATAAGGAAATTGCTATATGTAGTCCTAAGGGTTATGTATAAGAATTTAAAAGAGGAAAGTATTAATGAAATATATTCATTAATTATACTGATCTGCGCATGATTTTGTCATGCATTCTTAAACTTATACCAAAAAGGGAAAGATATTAAATGCTTATTTGTACCCCTAAGGGTTACATATAACATTACCCTAATAATAATAATATGATGCATCACTTATTTGTAATTTTATTTTTGGATTTAGTCACTCATTTAACTAGTTATGTAAGATGCTTCATTCGATTTCATAATAATAGTTTGATAGATCACTGTATTTTTTATTGTGGAAAAAAAAAGTAAAATCAGATAATTATTACACAAACGATTGGGTGCGGCAATTCGCATCTAATGTTTTGTGCGGTTGCATTATTATTCCTCCTTTCTCCATTATTTCACTTTTCTTCTCTCTTAAAATTGCAGAACCTGAAAAACTACACCAGAAAAACTGCATCGCACTACCAATGGCGTCGGATTTGCGATTGAATCACACCACCGGATTTGCGATTGAATCGCACAGGTGCGATTCAATCGCACAGGTGCGATTCAATCGCACTACCAAAGGCGTCGGATTTGTGATTGGGTACACAAACAACGATTATGATGATCTGCGATTTGCGACCTCCACCCTGCTATTGCGAACTCCCTACGATTGGTGGGAGTAAGTGCAAGAAGGAAGGGAAGAAGTGTTGCTACGGTGTTGGGTTGTTGGTGGCGGAATTGGAGTTGTTGCGGTTGGTGATGTTGAGGGGTCGTGGGTAGGCGTGGCTGCGGCAAGAAGGAGAGAGATTGTGATGGTGGTTGTGGGGGCTGCGACAGGGGCGGTGGAAGGAAGAGAGTAAGAAATGGTGGTTGTGTTAGTGGTGGGTGGGGGCTGTGACAGGGGCGGTGGAAGGAAGGTAAGAAATGGTGGTTGTGTTGGTGGTGGGTGGGAGCTAATGCTAGTGATAGGATTAGAAGAGAGAGAAAGAAAGCATATCAGCCAATTGATTTTGTGAAGAAAAGTAAGGCGTAGAGAAAGTGAAATAAAAATATATTGTATTTTGTTAATCATATTAGCCAACAAATGACGACGCATATCAGCCATTAAAATGAACATATCAGTCAATTGATGTGTGATATCAGTCAACATTAGGGACATATCAGACATTAATAAAAACATATCAGCTAAAAAAAAATATATCAAACAACAAAAGATACATAACAGCCAACAAGAGGAATATATCAGCCAACAAAAGGTATTTATCAGCCAACATAAGGAATATATCAGCCAAGAAATGAAGCATATCAGCCAATAAAAGGATGAAATCAGCAAACAGAAGCAACAGGTAAGCCAACAAAATGAAACATATAAGCCAACAATTAAAATATACATATCAGCCAACAAATAAAGATATCAGCCAACTAAAGAGACATATCAGCCAACTGATGTCTTATAGCAGCCAACAAAAGGAACATAAAAAAAAAATTAAAAAAAAAAAAAAACATATCATCCAACAAAAGTAATATATTAGCCAACACAAAACCATATCAGCCAACAAATGAAACATATCAGCCAACAAGTGAAATATATCAGCTAAGTCTGTCGCACGCAAATTTTCGTGCGGCAGTCCGCACCCATACCTTCTCTAATTATCAAACAAACTAGAACAAGTATTAGTTTTCAGCAACTTTTCTATGTGACTGGGCACACCACGTGGCAGGAGTTACTTAATTAGGGGTTACTTATATGAGTTACTTATTCAGAGGTTACTTGTAGGGGTTACTACTTATTCAGGGGTTACTTGTAGGGGTTACTTACTCAATCGGTTAGCGCGTTTTCTGTGTGAGAGTAACCCCTGATC
Organism: Chenopodium quinoa; assembly: GCF_001683475.1. NCBI lineage: Eukaryota > Viridiplantae > Streptophyta > Magnoliopsida > Caryophyllales > Amaranthaceae > Chenopodium > Chenopodium quinoa. The sequence goes on along the minus strand of NW_018743510.1, from coordinate 737,873 downwards.
GATGGCCAACCGAGTAACCCTTGAATAAGTAACCCCTATAGTTTACCCCATACCAAACGAATAATCCCTGAATAAGTAACCTCTAACCAAACAAGTAACCCCTGAATAAGTAACCCCTACAAGTAACCCCTAACCAAATGAGTAACCCCCTACAACTAACCCCTGCCACACGGTATGGCTAGCCACGTTTAAAAAATTGTGTAAGTTTTTGACTTTTAAATTTTTAATTAATATTTTTTTTGATGTTATGTTCTATAAACTTTCCTTCGCACCTTGTCATTTTATTCTTAATTTTATTTTATTTTTTTACATATGAAATGTTAACGTAAATATATAATGTGATTCAAATTCTCAATTGTAATTGAACTACTATATGTCTATACATATTAATAATCACATTTGTTAAAGATTAAAAATAAAATGCCCTATGTGATTTAGAGGTAGTGAAAGGGCAGGTATATCTTTTCATCCTTAACAAATTCTAGTTTTTTTTTTTGAAGGGATGTGGGAGTTTTTTTTGGGGCGGGGGGGGGGGGGGTGTTGTATAGGGCATAAAACAACCGACCATTTAAGTGTTTAACCTCATATCTAATGACAAATTAAAGTTGCAACTATTAAAAAACATTTTTGTTTCTTAAAAAAAAAAAACTCATTTTTGTCCTAAATTATTTTAATCGACAACATATATCTAACACTGACGTCAATTAGGGGTGTTAAAATCGGTAAACTCCAATTGAATTGATCAATTTTCAGGCCAAAAAATATCTTGTAATATTCAGGTTTAAAGTTCAATTTAATTCAAGACACCTTAAAAAACGATCCGAACTTAGCCCAAATCGAATTGTTTACTAATGCGTAGTAATCTTTTAAATGACAATTTTTCTATTTTTTTTTTTTTTAAAAATATATTATGAATAATTTTATAATAAAATTTTAGAAAAGGCATCAAACAATTATTTGACTTTAATGTATCTTTTTATACTAGTTAAAAAATTAAAGAGAAAGTATTGTGTACGGACTGTCGTACGCAAATTATGAGTACAACAGGCTTGGCTGATATGTTTCACTTGTTGGCTGATATGTGTCATTTGTTGGCTGATATGTTTCTTTTTTTGGCTGATATGTTTTTTGTGTTGGCTTATATATTTCTTTTGTTGGCTGATAAGTTTTATTTAATGTTTAATATGTTTGTTTTGTTGGCTGCTATCAAACATCAATTGACTGATATGTTTCTGTAGTTGACTGATATCTTTATTTTGTTGGCTGATATGTATATTTTAATTGTTGGCTTATATGTTTCATTTTGTTGGCTTACCTATTGCTTTTGTTTGCTGATTTCATCCTTTTGTTGGCCGATATGCTTCATTTGTTGGCTGATATGTTCCTTTTGTTAACTGATATGTTTTTATTAATGTCTTATATGTCCCTAATGTTGGCTGATATCAAACATCAATTGGCTGATAGCCTGCTGATATGTTCCTTTTATTAGCTGATATGCTTCATATGTTGGCTAATATGATTAACAACATACAAAGTATTTTTATTTCCTTCTCTCTGCTCTTTCCCCCTCTTCCTCTCTTTCTTTCTCTCTATTTCAAATGAGAATGGGGTTTCTCATTAACAACAAACAAATAAAATCTTCACGCCACCACCGGGCGATACCACCAACCACCGCATCACCAGCTGATCCCACCAACCACCGCATCACCAGCCGCAAATCGCACCGCATCACCAACCATCACACTGCATCACCAACCATCGCACCGCAACCACCATCCCAGCAACCACTATTCTCATCATCGCACCGCATCACCAACCACCGTCCACAACGCATCACCAGCAGCGAACTCCATCGCACCGCTTCACCTTCGTCATCATCATCTTCGTTTTGAGGGGTTTTCAATTTAATTAGAAAATGCATCATTTTCTTCGATTTGGTTGGCTGATTCAAGCATAATGATGTTCTGTGAATTGTGAGCCCTAAAATCCCAATTTTCTTTGAGAATTAAAATGAATGGGTAGTTGTGTTTTAAGGGGAAAGGGATATCGCACGAACTATTAGGTGTGGACTGCCGCACCCAATAGTTTGTGAAATTAAAAATCTATAAAAATGGCAAAGTTAATCTAAACAAGTTTGGCCTGAGTTTTGGATTGACTTTATCGGTTTGTTTATCCGAGCATGACCAGTCTAGCTTAGTCTCTGAATCTTGACTATTTAATTTTTCGGTATTTGGTTTAGTCAGATCTTGTCTTGGACCGAGGAATAGTTTTTTGATTTTTTTTTTTTTAAAAAAATAGGGAAGGGTGAATTCATTAAAAGAAAAACGTGCAACACTTATAGACATCCCTTACCAGATTTAAAAACACAATACAAGTATCAAACACCTCTAACATAAAGACATTGCTTCTGAACTACTCCTTAATAAACATAGATCACTTTACATCTTTTTTGACCGAGTTCCGTTGATAGATGTATAGGTGCGAGAATGATAACACTTGAATGGTCCGCAAAGTCGATGAGATTGCAAGACAAAACTTTCAAACCGGTGAATAGTTTTAATAGAAATTAATTCTTCTACTTTAATTTTGAGGTAAAAAGTAATTAACCTCTTGTGATAAGCTAAATGAAAAGAATAGTGAAAAGTAAAGCACCAAGAAGTTACTTAAAATCGAGGGAAAATATAGTGAGTTGGTCAAACAAACCATGTTCATTGGTCCCCAATAAACGAATACCTTTTTACCATGCATGATATTTCAAGTAATATAATTTTATTCAACGTACGTAATTAAGCAAGGCAAAGTTCATAGAGCCTTCTAACCCTTTGGAAAGCCAAATAAGCTTCTTAATCAAATTAAAAGTAGGTTAAATCCACTAATTAAAACATGAGAAATCATAATCTTTATATAAATAGTTAAGAACATGTTAATGCGATCTATCTAATTCCACCCTTATCAATTCTTTTGTCATAGGATGAGATATGATTACGTCAAACATATCAATTGTTAAACTCACACCTACAGTTGGCGCACCCAAAAATTTGATCGTGTGACTCTTATCACTACACGTGGTACAATAAATGATCGATACATAACTTATGTTGGAAAATCAAGATAATATTTTGATGGACTCACCAAAATTAGTAGTAATAGTCTAATAATAGAACATAGGGATGTTATTGGCTTTTTGCAGATGGTTTATTTAGTTGTTAATTGTAAGATAAATTTTATTATCTGTGTTTAAATTATATGACAAGTTTTGACTTTTGACATCATTTAAAAAAATATATATAAATTAAAAAAAAAATCCTATGATTTCTATAAGATTTAAACTCTGTGATCTCAAATTTTACATATTATGAGGTATTCTTTAACAAAAAAAATTTAGTAAAACATAAGATAATAAAGAAAAATTAAAGTGAGATTCAATCATATGTTCATGTATAAGATTAATAGGAATATAATATAAGATCAAAGATAAGATTAATGCATAAATGTAATTTAATCATATAAATATATATATATATATATATATATATATATATATATATATATATATATATATATATATATATATATATATATATATATATATATAGAGTGTGGATCATGTGAAAACAAATCTTAGTGTGAAAACTGAAAACGGATGATTATGACCGTCAGATTTGTATCGGATGGATTAGATGAAACTCGCGTTATAAGCCGTCAGATTTATCTCTCCTCCTTCTCTCTCCTCTCTCCTAATTTCTCGACATTTTTTCCCCCAATTTCTTGAAGATCTTGAACTCTCCGAATCCAGAAATCTCCGATCTTCCTCTGGTTTGATATCATCTTCATCTTCATCTTCTTACTCTATCAATTTTAAAATCAAAATTCGCTGTTTCAATTCTATTCTTGAATAGAATATAAATTTTGTTCGATTTTGTTTGATTTTGCGATTTTCTATTCGATTTTGTTCAATTTCTCAATTAACAATCTATTATGTGAGCTATGATGTTATTTCTAGGTTTTTAATTTATGTTTAATTTTGTGTCTTGTACTTTTCCTACAGAAAATCAAACTGATTTTTCGATTTCAATTTTTTTACTTTCGATTTCAAATTTAGCTTCATAGGAGTAGTTTTGAGCTGCATTTTGTGTAATTTTTCTTGATTTTAGTAGATTAGGCTTTTATGTAATTACTCAACCTCTCTCAGAATCTCAATTTTTCCCATCCGATTCTAAAACTTTGAGCGTGTGAATTGATTTTTTTTTTTTGTGCTGATTTGATTTTGTGCTTGTATATTATAGGTTGCGAAAGATGTAAGAGTAGATGCATGTGATTGTAAAGGAAGAGATAGAGAAGAACGAAGAAAATGAGTGGTGGTAAGCTTATGATTGTTGATTAACCATACAAATTGTTTACTTTGTTGTTATGTTGTTATCTTTCTGTAAGACTATGATGGTATGAAATCGATTTTGTACACATTTTTTGGTTTGAGTTGTTATCTTGTTGCAGATTTAGCTTCAATGGAAGTTTAGTGTTCATGCATTATTTTTTATAGTGTCCACAACCTGTTCGACGAAATGCCCAGTAGAAATATTTAATCTGTATTATTGTTTATTTCTTTAACTTGATTGTCCAATTTACGATGTGTTAATAATGTGTATTTGTGCATGCGAAGACCAGAATATTTTAATCTGATCGAAATTGTTCCCTCTTCCTAAATTTATTGAGTTTGATGATAGATTTGAGTTATTTTTCACATTTTTTTTGGATATTTGAGTTTCAATGGAGGTTTTGTGCTCTGCTCATTCAATATTTTGATAGTTCACACCACCTGTTCGATGAAATACCTAGTAGAAATTTTCAAGTTGTTGTCTTTTCCCACTCTTTGATTGGTTTTGTTTTTATTCATCATAGGCACTCGATTTTTTCGGCTTAGTTTATCACTTTGTGTTCGATTTTCAATTTCATCATCAAATTTTCTGAACTTGATGTTTTATTTGATTATTTTGATGATATTTTTCTAATGTTGCTGCATTTTATTGATGTATTTAGTCTGATTGTCATAAATGTGATTTCCTTGCTTTTGTATTGCCGTAGAAATTGTTTATATATACAACCTATAATTGGACAGTAAGCTGCTCTTTTGTGAATGGACTGTAAGCTGCTCGTTTGTGTATAGGTGTGTGATTGGGTGAAAGTTCTGCTTGTGATTGTGAGCGTGTTGATTTCACTCCTGTGTGCTGTGATGTCTAGATATGTGATTTTGCCTATTAATGGGTTGTTATATGTTGTGTATAAGAAAGAATGTGATTGGTTAAGTTCTGCTTGTGATTGTGAACGATATTTTGTTTAATTCTGCAGCAGATTTGTACATTTTCATTTAAGATTTTATTCGAACAGTAGTGCAGTTCATCCATGACAGTCTAAACATTTGAGTTATTGTTATTATTCCACTCAGAGAGTCAGAGAGTTAAATGTTAGTACCAAGTGGTCAATTGTATTGTTATCCTACTATAGACTTTCTTTTGAGGTAATGGTACCAGAATCTAAGTGCACTCTGATACCGAGCTAGACATGTATTGTTTTGTGAATCATAGCCTCATAGGCTTATATCTGTTAAATGGTAGAAGCGTGTCTTTAGAAATTTATTCCTAGAATTCGAGTATGCTAGTTTGCGTTATTGCAAGCTCTATCATGCCTTATCTTACCTTGTCAGCTGGAGTTAGTGTAGTAACCTTCTTCAGCCTTTGTGAAGATTTATCTCTGATTGTATGATTTTTGGTGCCTGCCTGTTCAATATCTACATTTAGTTGGGATTCCTCATATACAGGTGGCTTGCTCGTATCATGATATCTTGGTATGCTTATATTTGCCTCTGCTTCTGTTCTTGAAACGTTGATCTTGTCAAGCTTGTTTTGCTTCAGTCTGTATGATGTTGGTATGCTTTTATTGGCTGTTTTGGCATGTTGAAAGCCTATTAGCTCAATTGGTCGAGCACCGTGTAATCACGGGATGTAGGTTCGAATCCTACATAGACTTTTTTAATACTTATTTTTATATTTATTGACCTCTGGGTAAATGGTGTCAAATTGATATAATTACCCGAAGTTAATATATAGTTACCTATTTTCAATATAATGACCTTAGAATTATGGAAATGTTGTAAATTTTGTTTCAGTCACCTTATTTTTATATATAGTGACCTTTATTTTTGTATATAGTGACCTTTATGTAAATGGTGTCAAAAACTCAGTCGATATAGTTACTTTAATTTTGTATATAGTGACCTTAATGTAAATGTTGTAAAAATTGTTATAGTTACCCTATTTTTGCATATAGTGACCTCTATGTAAATATGGTCAAAATTGAAATAGTTACCCTATTTTTGTATATAGTGACCTTAATGTAAATATTGTAAAAATTGATATAGCTACCCTATTTTTGTATATAGTTATGTTATTTTTATATATAGTGACTCTATGTAAATATCGTCAATTAGATAAAGTTACCTTATTTTAGCATGTAGTGACCTTTAAAACGTTGTGTTTGTCAAAAAAAAAAAAAAAAAAAAAAAAAAAACAAAAATACCTTTAAAACGGTTGAATTGATTATATGTAAGGTTGGAATGATCTTAGGGCTTTAGAACCGTCTGATCTTTTGTGCTAGTAATGAATGGCTAAGATTGCTTGTTTTTAGTTTTCACCATAAGCTCTGTTTTTAGCGGAACCTCCCCGTATATATATATATATATATATATATATATATATATATATATATATATATATATATATATATATATATTTTTGAACAAACTCATATAAATGATATAATTACTCGGTTCATAGCATCACTAGGGCTGAAAATGAAGTTTAATTTTATAGAAAGTGAATTGGCTTTTAGGTGTAAAGGGGAGAGAATGAGATATTTATTTTGAAAATGTGAGGGGGTGGAATATCTATATATCTTACTTTAAATTGATAAGATTTGTTGAGTGTCTACTCTGTACTTTGTTACTCTTGATTAATTAAATCTTAGTTGTGTCTTTAATAGTTACACCTTAATTAAACAGCTAGATCCTTAGCAGATAATTCTAAATCAAAGTTAGTACGGATATAATGTCTAATTGTCTATTAATTAGGTTATCAAAAACCAGTATTTTCTTAAAGTCAGCAAATAAGGTTAGCGGACTGCTCCATAAATTATTTTTAGGATGAAAATTGTTGAGCTTGTATATGTTAATACTTTCTTTCTGACATAAGATTGTGCTCGACCTAGCTAGTGAAGTTTATTATGATATTAACTTTTAAAGATTCTAACCCATGAGAAGTAACCTATAAATTTTGAAAATAAATTTAACCACAATGTGAAGGATGTATAAGAGATATGCTTAAACTCCAACGTAACATGATTTGCGTAGGCAATGTTTGTCAAGTTTAGTCATTACCATAAATTTAGACGCCGGTAAGTTTCAGTTAATGACTACTAGCTCTCTCCATCTCTAAATTCAATTTCTTATCTTGTAAGAAACTAAGAAAATTACCGTCAAATTAGAAACAATATTTAGATACAGAATACTATTTTATTGATATGTAGTTAAGTGAAACACAAAATGCCAAAATGGGTGATAAAATATGTACTTATGATCACTTAATCAATATGATAAATGCTCTATAATTTTCCGTCAATGAAGGAGGGAAAAAAGTGGAGCATAAATAGGTGACAAACGTACTTTATATCCTAACTTAATTGTGAGAATTAAATAATTAATCTCTAATGATAGTATTTGAATATAATTAATATGTATCATGGATGTACCACCCAAATAAGTAATGTTTGCATTATCTAGCTAACTTTGATTAAGTTTGATGATTTGATTAGTCGCAATATCACGTAAATTAACTTATCATAGTAAGCTGGTGGCCATTTCCTAGCTAGTAGTAGTAAAAAGTACGCAATTAGGCACTAATCTCAGGTACTTTTGCAACAAACTAATTAATTAATTACTCTCTCTCGCATGTATTAATGATTTCATACGCTTAATTGCAATTAATTTATTGCATCTACCTTCGCTTTTCTTATAATTTTGAAAGATTGCGTATATCTTTGCTTTTTAGACTTAACATGAAACACCACTTCTATGAAATCTATCTATATTTTATAGCTAATTAAAGTAGTTGTAGTACGACTTGTCCAAATTAATTGCATTTGATAATCCGATGATCCAAATACGAAAGTGGTTGATATTCATTTATATGTAACTTGAAAATGGATCGGACTTGAGTGAAATTGAAGAAAATTAAGTGCCTTGTTACCTAAATGTTATTCTATACGTATCGGATCTCCAAATGACCTGATTTATTATATTAAGTATTTTGTTATTTATAATGACTTTATTAAAAAATTAATCTATAATCTTTAAGTATTCTATGCATTTCAAAATAATTGCTTAGTGTACAAATACGTGAAATTATAAGAGATAGTTGGTGCTGTATTTTATTGAAGGAAAGCAAAGAGTTGAACCATTTTATATTGTATTTTATTATAATGGTAGATGGAAAAAGAAATAGTGAGACCAATGTAGATTAAGCGAAATAAATAGATACTTCTTCTAACCCTAAAAGATTGCCCCAAATTTCAATTTAACAATTATAAGAAGTACAAATTTGTGCACATAGGTGAATGAACACAGTTGTTAAAGAGGAGAGATCGAGAGATAGAGAAAGTGAGGTTGTAATAAGTAGAGAAACATACCAATTAGGTATGTAGCAATTATTTTAGGATAACTATATTCAGTTTATAGGACACTTTTTAAGGAACGAATTGACGGTCGGAATAATAACAAAAAAGATAAGTGACAAAATTACTCGGCTCAATATTAGGAAGACAGAAGTTACATCAAGCTTGTAAGAAAGTGTTTTACTATTTATCATCTTCTCTTATATATGTGAAATAACTCATATTAGGTGAACAAACACTCCCTTTACATGTGAGTGTTTTAGAATCATACCAAAGTGGAGTGATGGACAATAACCATCTTCAAATAGTCACATGAGCTATACATATTGTAGAGACAAATCCTTTTATATATCCATTTGCTTCATGATAGGCCAAATTTTTAATATTTTATCTTAATTTTTAAAATTAATATCGAAATTAAGATTTGATACCATGTGAACTTTCTAAAACAATAATGAAAGAAGTAGGGTGTGGTAGGAACCGATAAGAAGATCCCTAATTAATGACCTATTGTGGATGATCAACAAATTTCATTTGAAATTGAACAAAATTGAATCGATTATCAATAAAAAAAAAATAGCCCTATCCAATGCCTTTGTTTAATGGTACAGAAGACAAACCCAATACCAATTAATAGTCTAGTGAGATCAAGGTTTGGCCTAGTTAAAGGTTTTGCATCTCAAATTAAAATAATGAGATTATGGGATCAAATCTCATTAGGTAATACTTTGTGATAAGGATTAGTCCCTAACCTCTCCCCCCACTCTAAATTAATTAAGGGTCCACTAAGGCTTTCTCCTTACATAACAAAAAAAAAAAAAAAAAAAAAAAAAAAAAAATCAAATACTCCGTAATATATAACTATTAATTTTATATGAACGTCATGATTTAAATATTAGATAAATTCGATTTCAACCACAACCTTTAAATTGAAACAAAAACTTAACATTGATAAAAACATCATATTGGTGTCCTGTTAAAATCTACTATGGTACTAATATTAATCTTATCTATTATGTATAAGACTGTATGTCAAGGGGTAAGATGATGATATCCTTCTAAAAAGGACATGCAGAATAATTCCCCTCGTGACTCAATGCTAGTATTGGATAAAAATCAAATTTATTCAAAGAGAATTTCATATAGTTATTGAGTTTTTTAAGGAAAATTTGTGACAAAGGACCTTTTTAAGTGACTTATTTGTGAGAAAGAATATATATATATATATATATATATATATATATATAATATATATATAATATATATATATATATATAATATATATATATATATATATAAGTTGGCTAGTAAAGACCTTATTTCAAAAAACAATTTGTGAGGTAGGACCTTTTGACAAAATCCGTCCATTAACCAAAATTTTCCGGCATTAACATTAAGAAAACCCTACCCCCCGACCCTTCGCCCTCCAATTTTTTCCTTCAATTCCCTTCTCCCTCCATTTTTTTTTTAATATGATATGATTATGATTATGATTATATAATATCTCTAGTGAAACTAAATATGAGAGCTAGTATAATTAAGCTCTAAGTGAAATGACATCATTTGTACTTAAATTATAGAATTGACGCGATTCTCATTAACATAGTTTTTGTATTTCGTCGGATCTACATCATTTGAGATTACATTAGATGTCTCATTTAATAATTAATATATATAATTTCGTATATAGAATCTTTTAATTAGATCACCAATAATTAGTACTCAATAATGAATTTTCAAATTAATAATGCATGGAAAACAATAATGGTTAGGTGAGCACTTCCTTAAATTGGTTAGAGGTCATATATCATCGATCATTCTTATTTTGTCCCATTTGATTTTTTGTGAAGCTTTAATACGAGACACTATTCTGCTCAAAAATCTACAAATAGATGTTATAAAAAATTCTACGATACCATGTTTTTTCCTATATAAATGGATGAATAACATGTTAGACTTTCATATTTAAAGATAATTAATGATTTCAAATAATACATTAGAAATAAAAAAGTAATCAGTTCTTAATTGTGCGGAGTTAGAGTGGATATTCACCACCTAAAAAAACAAAAAATAAATAAATAAAAACAATCTGGTGCGCACTGCGCAGCCACTATTGCGTTGCTCCAAGTGGACAAGTCGTTTAAAATTGAATAAGGTTTTAATTCGTACAAACAATAGAAATATGCTCCCTATGATTGAATCTTCCTTGTTGACAACTTTGCTAAGTAAGGAAAATATACACCATAAATTAATTTTCTTGATCATTTTATCATACACGTAAGATAAATGGATCACACGTGGACATAATTTTATGATTTTTGATGCTTAATTCCAAAAAAGGTCATAAAATCAAGCTTCAATGATCATCACAATGATTGTCTCAATTATTAGGAACAAGTGTCCATTTATTCAATTGATGACATTTATATTGGTAAACCAACTTCCTCAAATTCTTAGATTATTAGCCTAAGAAGCAATATTTTTAATGACATATAAGCTTCATCAGTGGCGGACTTGGACTTAGACCTGGTGGGTCAAATGACTCACCAGGCCCAAAAAAAAATTTTAAGTTATTTAAAAAAAAAAAATAATAATAATAATTAAAATCAGTTTTCCCCAAAAAACCAAACACGAATTCAGTTCAAGACTTCAAGCCCTAGCCTTCTTCTCTTCGCGACTTCGCCTCATCTCCATTCTTCAGTTCGCCTCTTCGCTTCGTCCCAGCCAGGCAGCCACCGTTCTCTTCGCCTAATCGCCTGGTGGTCGGACGTCGGTGGTCGTGGACTCCGTCCTCTTCGTGGCTTCTCGCATAGTCGCATAATCCAACATTCGAATCTCTACTACTTCTTCCCTCTCACTTTCTCTCTCCTTACATTTCAGCAGCTATGGTGCAAGGCTGGAAATGGAGCAGGAGAAGGTCTCACTTACCTCTTATTTCTCTTATCTTTATGCTTTTAATTACTGTTACTGTTCTTTTCAACGAGTTCAGAATTCACGAGTATCAACCCCAAGATCATAACCCTCATCTTCAAAATACCCAGAATTCATCTCCAGGTTTGTTGTGTATAATCACTAATTTTCTTCAATTTCTTGCTTTTTTAGTGGTGAATTTTTGTGGGTTTGTTGAAATTCTGTGTTTTGAGTGATGGGTTTGTTGAATTTGTTAAAATGGTGGCTGAATTTTGGTGGGTTTCTTGTGTTTTGTAGTGTTGGATAACTTGTGTTTGTGTTTATGTTTTTCCCTAAAGGTGAATTTTTCTGAATTGGGTGTTGCAGTTGCGTTGGATGGAATCACTACATGTAGCTCTATTGTAGAGTACAATGGAGGAGAAGTGGGGTGGTTGTATTTTGTACTGTTTGAATATTTGGATGTATTTTTTAGTACTATTATTTGGTTGTTTGGTAAAAAAATTTTTTTACATATTTGATTATCGATTGTGACTCACCAGTCGGAAAATCCTAGGTCCGTCACTGAGCTTCATGTATATCTCTACAACATGCGTATTGCTTTGTGCTACATCTTAGTTGTAGTGGAAAAAAATGCTGTTTTTTCCATTTTAAATATTTTCTTTTTATGCTTTACTTGAATAAGGTCCAATAATAATAATAAAAGAAAAGAAAAGAAAAAGAAAATATCAACTATTCTCACTTACTAAATCCCTACTTTGTTCACTTTATTTCCGTTTATATTAAAACAAATAATTTTTGATAAATTCAGCAAAATAAGTTTTGATCCGGATTAATAAGAAAAATAGTTCTATCTTTAACCACAATGAAAAAAAAATTGACATTTAACGGTGATTGTGTTATACTACTTTGCATGAAATTATTAGGTCTTGTTTTAATTGTATTGAAAATGGTAGCCTTAGTAAAACTTATCGTAACTTATTTTGAGCTTATTTTATTTCTTAATTTATCTAATATAAATTTATTAACCTTTTTTTAAATATATTTTTCGTAGAAATAAGTGGAAATAAGCTAGGTGAACATATCAATTCTAATTTACAATTAAAATAAGGTCTAATAAATATAGTATATTAAGTTCAGATTAAAGGTGAGAGAGAAATAGCAAAATTTTGCTTTATTTATTAAATAAGTGTTGATAAAACTCATATATATATATATATATATATATATATATATATATATATATATATATATATATATATATATATAGCTATAAAAGAAATAGTTTTGCCTATTTTTTTTAACAAATGATCGATTGTATATCGTTTATAATAAATATTTGAAAATTTTAGTTGGTTTAGTGAAATTTAAATAAAAAAAAAAAAAAAAAAGAAAGAAAAAGAAAATAGAAGGTCCTAGGCAAAAATCTATATAAAAGGTTTACCTTAGGAAAATGTTTAAACTATTTCAAGTTTGTCATGTTACTTAAGTAAGCTAAGTAAATGGCTTATGATTTGATAGGAAAAACTTCAAACTATTTCAGGCTTGCCCTCTAGGGGAAGATTTAAACTATTTCAGGTTTGTCATGCATGTTTATTAGTAAATAAATGGTTTGTCTTTATCATGTACTCCTTTTCTTTTTAAAGTAAAAATGACCCTATTGAGCCGACATCTATTACAAATTAAGTCAATCCAGCTGTGCAGGTCAATGCTTGAGAGGGAGGGGGTGGTAAGGAAACCACCTAACTCCCAAACAAATGTAGTTGGTGAGCTCCAAACTCGTGACCTCAAAATCACAAGATGAGTTCTCTACCAAATGATTTGTCATGTTTTAGTAAATGAATTGTAGAAAGTACATAGTTCTACAAAACATGCATTTTATTTATTTATTTATGTCTAAAAAAGTGCACAAAACCAATATATGATATGATACATATGTTATTAATAATAAGATTAATTCACCAATTAATTAAAAGTAGTACAACATTTACAATTAAGATATTCAAATCAAACAAATAAATAACAATTGAATCAGATACTAAGTAACAATTAATTTCTACCAAAGCTACTATTGTGGATATCAAGCTAAGCAATCTTCATACCATTTTTTATATTGTTGTATTTCAATTTACAACATTATTCAACAATTGGGGTATGTTGATATGTTAGTTTTTGAAGATGATTTTCGTTTGATTTACTTGATTGTAGTCGAATGATAATTAACCTCTTTTATCTAATCTTTACCATTAAAAAAATCGGTATTATACTAAACTCAAAAAATGAAAAAAATCGACTTGAGTTGTGAATAAAGAGAAAATACGAGAGATTGGAAGAAAATCATATGTATTTCATATGATCGAAATATATAAATATATACAAAAAATATAATTAGGGTTTGTTTGGATAACAATAAACCCTAAATCTGATCTAAAATAATTCAAAATAATTCACGGAAGTATAATGGACATCCATGCAATATTTCAAAATAACTTAAATATATTCCACTAACTCAAATAAAACCTTTTTCTTATCTCAAATAGGAAAACGGTTTTCCTAGTAATGATACTCTTTTCTCTATTTATGAGACTATAATTTTACTTATAATCGTTTTCTTATGACCCACACAATTATTAATATGTTGTCGCAACACATCAAATAACAAATGACCACGAATAACCAATCTTCAAGCACTTGAAATGTATCACCAAATTTAAAGTTATAGTATTTCAAACAAATGAAGTGTTGTACAATCTTAAAGTCATCCCTTTAACTCACCCATTATCACTCAACCTCATCAAACTACACAACATATTTTATATTACTAAATATCTACGATATATATCATATCGTTGATAGTAACAATAGACGTACAAAATATGACTATATACTTTAATCATACACTTTTGCAAAAATATCTGAAAATAATTAAAAAAAAATTTCTTTGATACTAGTGATGATGATGATGAGTGTTTAGGGATTTTTTGATGTGTCCTGCGGGAGAGTTACAATTCCAAGAATGCCCTTCGACGCCTGTGCCTGCAAAATCACGAAGACTCCTGGGGGTAGGAGCTCCGCCTCCGACGATCAAGTTAGTAAAGATACGGGAGGTAGAATGCACGTAATGTAGAAGTTACTTCTCGCGTAATGGGAGAATTCTGCAATTAATATTGCTCGGGGTAAGTGTTTTTCTTTTTGAGGAGTATTCAATGTGAACAACAAATGTTCCAGCCCCCCATTAATGAGGGTTCTTCCACTATTTATAGTGGGGAAGGGATGGTTTCCCTTTTAGGGTTTAGAGGACACGTGTCAGCAGAGGATTGGAGCCCTGCTGACCAACGGCTGGATGCCACGTGTCACTAGGCCATTGGGCCACGTGTTTAGGGTATTTTTACCCCAAACATTTGCCCCTCACTGGTGCTGACGTGGCAGGGTGCTACGTGGCGCCGGTGAAAGGTTTTTTTTTTTTTTTTTTTTTTTTTTTTTTTTTTTGAAGGATGGAAAAGCAGAAGGCGAAGAGTCACGACTTTTCACCTTCTGGGAAAAATTCTATAAATAGGAGAAGATGTCCCCCGAGCTCTCATTTACAAACTTTGCCAAATTTCTGAAAATTTGAGAGCAGCCGGCAATTTGTGAGTTGAGAGCATTCGGAGTTGAGATTCGTTGAGAGCAACCGGTCTACAGACCGTCTGGGTCGTTTCAAGCTAGCCAAAGGTTTTCGAGAGGGTAATCAGAGAAACCCAGCCGGATTTTGAACCGCCTGCGTCTTCGCAAGCATCCCAAAGAATTTCCAGATTTTCATCTAGGTACCGTCTCTATTCTTTCTAGCTTTTTCATGTATTTCCGTTTGAGTCTTTTACTCGCATTTTTGTTCATTGGTCCCATAAGTAGATGGACCCCTTATACCCATACCCGGAACCTAGCTGTGAACTCAGCCGGTTTATTAGTACGGCTGAGTCTAGAACTGGGTCTGCCGCCTCTGTTCTTCGGGACAACCCTTTTTCAACACCCATATCGACCGACTCTGTGTCTGTACAGGACACAATGGCCAGAATCCGGTCTACTGCCAGAGATCCCAACTACAGAAGTGGGAGCTCAGATGAGCAACCGCCTGAGGTCCCAGCTTCAGGCGGTGAAGTAGAGCAAGGAGAGGTAGAGCAGAGAGGCTCACCCGGGGGCGCTCCTAGCACCCCGGGTGATAGCATTTTAAACGAAGAGACTGCTCCCCTCCAGGAGACCAGAGAGCAGGTAGGCTCTGATAAGGAGGTCTCCAACTCCCCAGCCGGCTCTGATGCCGGTCACGTTCAAAGTAGCAGTAGCAGCTACTTAACCGAATCTGAGGATAGCGAGGAGGCGGAGAGGCCTTCTTGGGATAATAGGAACGATCCTCTCATGATCGCCGTCTCCTCTAAGGACCGCGAGCTCATGCGGGCTGCGCTGCCAGATTTTATCAAACGACGGTCGCTGGGGGGTGACTATACAATAAAAGTCCCGGCTGCTCTGGGAACAATATGGTGGGAGGATGGACAACCGAACGCGAACGCTTGGTTTGGGTGCTACGAGGCGGCCTTCGTGGCCGGAGTCCGCTTCCCTCTCCACGACACAATAAAAGCCATACTTAGGGGGTATGGCCTAGGTCTCTGGCAATTAACCCCCAACTCATGGGTAAATATTTTAGGGTATATCGCCGCCTGCGAGATGCAGGGCCTCAACCCCGGCTGGGAGGCGTTTGCCCACATGCATTACTTGAGTAGGAGCCCAGGCGGCTGGAGAGCCTGGTATACCTTGACCACCCAGCCCAAATACCTTATGACCTTGGACAAGCCATCCAAATGGTCGGACTGGAAGCACCGGTTCTACTTGGTTAAGGCCCCAACTACGGCAGAGAACAGAGAATTCCGGATCTACAACCGGAAACCAGAACTCTTGGGGACCAAGTGCTGCCTGCCCCCTGTCCCGGAGGATGATAGAGAGACCATCCTTGACTCCGGGTTTTTTGAGTTAGTTCCTGACACCCTCTCATCCGGAGAGATAGTAAGGGTACCTAGAAACTGGGTGCCCAAACATGAATTTTTTTAGGGACGAATGCTTCTTGTCCGCTTGTGGTCTAAGCAACATGTTTAAAAAACGTATGTATTCGGAACTCAGCCGGTTTCTTTCGAACCAGATGCTTTTATTTCCTTTCTTATTTATTATTCTAACCGTGTGCCTTCCTCTGCAGAAGAAGCCAAGAAAATGCTGCCCACCGAGAAGACACCGGCTAGGTCGGCTGCCGACATCCGGAAAGCCAATCTCGAGAAAAAACTTGCTGCCCAGGCGGCGAAGAAGGTATAACCGTCTGATCCTTCTCGTTTATTTCAATCCTTTTATCCCATAACTTATATTTTTCTCGTTTACAGGACGGGAAGTAGATGCCCTGGTCCCTTCAAAAACAGGTCAGGCCTCCGCCGACCCAACAAGAGTCTGCATCCAAGGTGCAGAAGACAGCCGACCGGCAAACTACCGGCGGCAAATCAATAAAGGTCCCAGGCGGGCCTGGATCTGCGGATGTGCTTTCTGCCATCCCATTGAGGACCGCAACCGGTCCCTCTGAAGGCCGTTTGGGCCGCCAAGGTAACTTCGACCTTACACTGCTTGATCTGCCCATGCGGGTCAAGTCTTATTCACAGTCTCGATCGCAGCCGGGGGATTCTCCAATCAGCCGGCAATCTATAGGCAGAGCATATGCGAGTTTCTACCCGTCTGTTTCTGGTGCAGATAATTCTCCCCGCTGGCCGGACGGGGCACAATATGCCCGGGCCATGCTGAAAGCCGTCCCCAGGGACGAGAAGGAGGCGATTCCTGGGATCAACTCCTTTAATGCCGACCGGGTGCTGGTCGACCTGGCCGACGTATGCTCCAACAACCATGCGGTAATTTTCTTGACGTGCATTTTTAAATATGCAGTATTAACCGGCTGTATTTTTGCAGGCTATGCTGCGCGTAGAGGGGCTCAAACGAGCTTATACCCGCAAGTCTGAGGAGGTAAGGAGAAGCAAACGGGTTGTTGATGACGCCCATAATGTTGCTGACTACTCTTTGTACATGCATGGCTTAGAATCTAAATCTATACGCATGGAACAGGCGGAGAAGACCAAGGCCCTCCAACAGCAGATTGATCAGCTGAAAAACCAAGTTGACCAACTGCAGGCGTCCCTGGATGATGCCAATAAAAAGTTGGAGGAACAGACAGAGCCCCTCCAACGGCTGAGCAAGGCGGAGACTGAAAATGGCCGCCTTGCCAAAGAGAATGAGCGCCTGCGCAAAGAGGCGGCTGCTGCCAATGAGAACTTCAAGGCCACCTTGGAGTCGGAGCAGGAGAGGCTCATTGAAGAGAATGAGCATGACTGTGCAAACCGGATGCAACGGGCGTTTTCCCTCATCCACCCGGAGGCGGACTTCACCGTCTGGGAACTCGCCTTCAAATATTCTGATCTTGCCATTCTGGCCGAGGAGGCGAATGAGTCGGGGCCCGGACCCTATGACGCTTGGGTTAGGGAGGAGATGGCGCGACGGCTGCTGAAGAGGAAGAAGTTGTTCCTGAAGCCGACGCAGCCGCTCACCCTGATCCAACCCAGAACCAACCGGAAGAGGACCGGTTCACTGTTCGCCTGGAGTAGCAACTACCCGGCCTGCGCGCCTTGCATTATCTTGTAATAGCACCGGATGAGATGGGCTAAGCTGTAATAATTTTTATTTTGAATATTAACATTTTCACCGGATGAGCCGGCTTTTGAATGCTTTTTATGTTTCTGCACTTCAATACTAGAATTCTTGTTATTATTTTTTTCTATACATATTTCTGCGAGGATAACCAAAAGAACCCCGCCGGTAACACTACCGCTTGGGTCTTCGCAAACAGCAAAGAAATTTGCAAAGGTTGCCAAGAGGACCCCACCGGTAACACTGCCGTCTGGGTCTTCGCAAACTAGGCGAAGAAATTTGCAAGGGTTGCCAAGAAGACCCCACCGGTAACACTGCCGTCTGGGTCTTCGCAAACTATGCGAAGAAATTTACTAGGGTTGCCAAGAAGACCCCACCGGGAACACTGTCGTCTGGGTCTTCGCAAACTAGGCGAAGAAATTTGCAAGGGTTGCCAAGAAGACCCCACCGGTAACACTGCCGTCTGGGTCTTCGCAAACTAGGCGAAGAAATTTACTAGGGTTGCCAAGAAGACCCCACCGGTAACACTGCCGTCTGGGTCTTTGCAAACTAGGCGAAGAAATTTGCAAGGGTTGCCAAGAAGATCCCACCGGTAACACTGTCGTCTGGGTCTTCGCAAACTAGGCGAAGAAATTTACTAGGGTTGCCAAGAAGACCCCACCGGTAACACTGCCGTCTGGGTCTTCGCAAACTAGGCGAAGAAATTTACTAGAGTTGCCAAGAAGACCCCACCGGTAACACTGCCGTCTGGGTCTTCGCAAACTAGGCGAAGAAATTTGCAAGGGTTGCCAAGAAGACCCCACCGGTAACACTGCCGTCTGGGTCTTCGCAAACTAGGCGAAGAAATTTCGACCCAAAACCAAACCGGATGGCGTCTGGGTAATTGCCCCTGGATAGCGGTCTGGGTCTTTGCAAGCCAGGCGACTATCCATATGATATAGCTCGAATATACACTAAGTGCCAACATTAGATTCGGGAGCCAGTCGGTTTATACTGAATTACCGGTCGGGACTTCGCAAAAGAATCACGCCAGATTAGGATGTCCATTCACCGGTTGGGCTTTTGCAAGCATACCCCTGAATGAATTATGGCCTAGACCAAATGTTTAGGCCTGCTCTTAGAGAGTCAGGCGGCGGTATTGAGTACCGGCTGTCCTTCCAAAAAGTGAGCCGGCTGCAAGTTTGGGGTTGCTAGCCTGCCCCTTTTTTTTGGTGCGAAGGATCGTCAGGCGGATTTGTCCGCCTGTGTGATCGCTTAGAACAATTTACCACCCAAATGGGAGATGTTCTCTTCGATGAATTCACCCGTATGGGTGTCACCGGATGAAAAAATTAGTTACTGGTGCCGCTTGTGGTAGGCACAAGACATGGCGGATGTATACAAAATTGAATGTAATTCTCATTAATCATTTGAAAATTTTCAAAAGATGTACAATACTTAGAAGTAGTATTTTTTGAGGTTATCTACATTCCAAGTTCTAGGCAACTTTCTTCCGTCTGGAGTTTCCAGGCGGTAAGTGCCGTCTCGTACTTCTTCAAAGATCCGGTAGGGTCCCTCCCAATTTGGGGTTAATTTGCCTTGTTCATTGGCCCTACCGGTTGCCTCCATTTTGCGAAGCACAAAATCTCCTTCTTTCAAAGGTCTTTTACGAACCCGCTTATTGTAGGCTCTAGTCATACGCAGACGGTAGATCTCATGACGCAAGGCAGCATTCCCCCTTCGCTCTGGAAGAGCGTCTAATGCCAACCGCATGGCTTCCCAGTTAGCCTCCTCATCATATAACATAATGCGTAGAGTAGGCTCATAATGTTCAATGGGAAGAACTGCTTCAGTGCCGTATGTCATGAGAAATGGGGTCTCACCGGTTGCCCCCTTTTCGGTTGTCCGGATAGCCCAAAGGACATGAGGTAATTCCTCTGCCCATAGTCCACCGGCTCTTTCTACTTTCTTCTTTATCCCGTCTGAGATCAACTTGTTAAAAGCCTCAACTTGACCGTTTGCCTGAGGACGGCCAACGGATGCAAAACAATGGGAAATTCCTTGGTCTCCCAACCAGGTCTTCAGGACAGGCGTTTCGAACTGCGGTCCGTTGTCGAAAACCATGGACATTGGAACCCCGAACCGGGTGATGACGTTTCTCCAGATGAAAGAAATCACGTCTTTCGTTTTAATCCCTTTTACCGCCTCTGCCTCAACCCATTTGGTGAAGTAGTCTACTGCTACAAGAATGTAGCGGCGGCTGCCTGATGCAGGCGTATAAGGTCCCAAAATGTCCATGCCCCATTTAGCAAACGGAACCGGACTATGGATTGCCGTGAGTTCTGTTGCCGGTTGATGTATCAACTTAGCGAATTTTTGGCACTTGTCGCATCTCTTTACTAGATCCATGGCATCCGCTTCAAGAGTGGGCCAGAAGTACCCTTGCCGTCTGGTTCTTCTGGCCAGGGACCTGCCGCCAATATGCGAGGCACAAAACCCCGCGTGCAGATCTTCCAAAACTTCTCTCCCCCTATCCGGGGTTACACATTTCAAAAACGGCTGCAGGTATCCCTTCCGGAGGAGTTTCCCTTGATGCATAACAAAACTTGAAGCACGCTTCTTGAGCGCTGATGCTTCTGAAGGGTCATCCGGCAAGGTACCATCCGTCAAAAAGGACCGGATGGGATCCATCCAGGTAGCATTTCTGTCCAAGACTCCAATGGGATCATTCTGAATACTTCGTTTTTCAATGACTTCCCAAAAGACCGTCCTAGGAGCATCACCAGAGGCTGATGATGCCAACTTTGAGAGAGCATCCGCCTGATTGTTTTCAGACAGGGGCACCTGTCGCAGATGAAATTCATCGAAGGACCCAGCCTCCTCTTTGACCGCCTGCAAATATTTGATCATAGCCGGATGGGTGGCTTCGTAGTCACCTAGGTATTGGCTAACGATCAGCTGTGAATCTGAGCAGGCGTCGACCTTTCTTGCACCGGTTGCCTTACACATGCGCAATCCGGCTAGCAGGGCTTCATACTCTGCCTCATTGTTGGAGGCTTGGAACTTAAACCGTAGTGCATATTCAAACTTATCCCCTTCCGGGGAATGACAGATAACACCTGCACCACAGCCGTTCACCGTAGAGCTGCCGTCTACAAATAACTTCCAGACCTGATCAGGGTTTTCCGGGTGCACCGGCCTAGTCATCTCGACAATAAAGTCGGCAAACGCCTGACCTTTCACTGCCCGCCTGGGTTCAAAAGTTATCTCAAGGCCTTGTATTTCAACAGCCCACTTGATCATTCTACCGGATGACTCTATAGCAGTCATCGTACGCTTGAGCGGCTGATCTGTGTATACCACAACCGGATGTGCCAAAAAATAAGGCTTCAACCGCTTGACTGCTACGAATAAGGCCAACCCAAATTTTTCGATCATGGGGTACCGGAGCTCAGCATTTTTTAAGACATGGCTGATGAAGTACACCGGCAGCTGAATGCCGTCTCTCTCAGCGAGGAGAACGGCACTAAGGGCGTGATCAGAGACGGCTAGGTACATGTACAGAACCTCCCGGGGTAGGGGGCTCACTAGCCTTGGCAAAGAATGCAAGTGCTGCTTAAGCCTCTGGAATGCCGCCTCTGCTTCTTCACCCCATTCAAACCATGACCTCTTCCTGATTGCCTGGAAGAAATAAAGGCACTTGTCACCTGACCGGCTGAGGAACCTCCCCAATGCCGCCAGACAACCGGTCAACTTCTGGACCTCTTTTACAATGCGGGGAGACTTCATGTCAATTACCGCCTGTATTTTTTCCGGATTAGCTTCGATGACTCTTTGGTCAATCAAGAATCCGAGAAACTTCCCAGACTCAACACCAAATACGCATTTCTTTGGGTTAAGCATGACCCGGTGCCGCCTGAGTGTGGTGAAGGTTTCTCGCAGGTCTGCTAGGTGATCCGTCTGTAGCTTGGATTTGACTATCATGTCATCGATATACGCCTCTACATTCCTGCTAATCTGGTTGATAAAAACGGTGTTTATCATGCGCTGGAATGTAGCCGGTGCATTCTTCAACCCAAACGGCATCACCGTATAGCAGAATAACCCCTGATCAGTGACAAAAGCCGTCTTCTCCTGATCTTTATTCCAGAGAGGTATTTGATGGAAGCCGGAATAAGCATCCATAAAGCTCATTAACGCATGGCCGGCTGTTGAGTCGACTAGGCTGTCAATCTTTGGAAGCGGGTAGCTATCTTTTGGGCATGCTTTGTTCAGATCTGTGTAATCCACACACATCCGCCAAGTACCGTTCGGCTTCTTTACTAGAACGACATTTGCCACCCAATCCGGGTAGTAGCATTGCCTAATGAATCCAGCATCCAACAGCTTTTTGACCTCAGCCGCTGCCGCTTGAGATCTTTCTCCACCATGATCCCTCCTTTTCTGCCTAACCGGCTGCTTTTTGGGATCTACGGCTAGCTTGTGGACAGCAAGATCCGGGCTGACGCCTGGCATCTCTTCCACTTCAAAGGCAAAGATGTCTTTGAATTCCTTCAGCAGCTGGAGCAAGCCTTCTCCCAACCGTTCGAAGGCTACCGTCCCGACCTTGACTGTTCTTTCAGGACGGCTGTCATCTAGGATGACATCAAGGCAGTCACCAGCCGGCTGAGGTCGTTGGTCATCTGACCTTTCCCCGGCTAGTGATTGCTATTTCTCCTTTTTGACGGGTGCCAGTTGGTCCGCCTTTCTTTTCATACCGGCTGCCCTTGGAGCCGGGACTGCTGGGTCGCAGTTATCAATATCTATGGGCTCGCCCTGGCCGGCTGCACCCATAGTTGTCTTGACGTCAGAGAGATAGCACTCTCTTGTCGTCTTCTGGTCCCCGCTTAGGGCACCGACTGTACCATCATCCTTTTGAAATTTGACCAACATGAGGGACGGGATGATGACAGCCTTAGATGCGTTGAGGGTAGGACGGCCAAATATCATGTTGTAGGCGGACATTTCTTCCACAACTAAAAACTTGACTATCATGTGGCGTCCTTGCCCCTTTTCACCCAGTCGGATCGGAAGATCTATGCTTCCGACCGGATGCACTACTCCACCCCCAAAACCGACTAGTGGGTGAGGAGCCTGGTGCATGTTACCGGATGTGTACTTGAGCTTGGTCAAGCACTGATAACTGATTAGGTCAGACGAGCTCCCGGTGTCTATTAGGATTCGGCCAACCTTCTGGTTGGCAACCTTGCATTCGATGACGATGGGGTCATCATGAGGCCGCCTGACCTTGCCCCGGTCCTTTTCAGAAATAAGGACCTCAGGGAAGATGTCTTTCGACGCCTGGCCCTCATCCACTGAGTTGACCAGCTTCCTGATGTTGTCTTTGGTGCCCCGGATGGTGGGACCCCCTCCGGCAAAACCGCCTGCTATGGTGAAGATGGTCTCTTCATCCGTCTCGGAGTTTACTGGGCCGGTTTTTGCCGCCTGCCCTTTCTTGGCCTGGGTATTACCCTTAGCCTTGGGTAGGTAGGATTTTAGGGCCCCCTCATCTGCCAGACGGTCCAATAGCCGCCTGAGGCTATAGCAGCCATTGGTGTCGAGGTCGACATCCTCGTGGTATTGGCAATACTTGCTCTTGTCCCGTTTATTCACGGGGCTTTTCATTTCAGCCGGTTTGTCGAGAGACATCCGGTCTTTGATTTCCAGGAGGATGGTGGAGCAATCTTTTGTGAACTCGTATTTGGGGACATATGGTTCTGACTTCCGCCTGATCTTCTGGGCCGGCTGTCCTGATCGGTCAGCTGCCCAGACCCCTTTTCTCTTTTCTTCCTTTCTTGCCGGCTGATGCTGTTGCCGGCTCTCTTTTTTGTCAGACTTTTTATAATCTGACGGCTGCTTGACCGCACAAAGCTCCGTCGCCTGTATATAGGCTTCAGCTTCAATTAACGCCTCTTGGAGGGTAGCAACCCTCTTCCGGACGAGGTCAAACTTAAAGGTCGACCCATCCTTCAGACCTCGAAAGAAGTCTGTATAAGCCACTTCGTTTGATAGTCCTGGAATCTGAATTCTCATCAGATTGAACCGTCTGACGTATGACCGGAGGCCCTCCCGGTCGCCCTGCTGTATTGCCCCTAGGTCGAGGCTAGTCTTTTTGGCAGGAATATTCATTGAGAAATTTGACGTAAACAAGTACGCCAAAGTTCGAAAGCTGTTGATGCAACCGGCTGGTAGGTTACCAAACCACCGCTGGGCTATGCCCTTGAGGGTAGCCGGGAAGCATCGACACCAGACGGCATCATCTAACCCCTGGAGGTACATGAGGTTAGAGTAGGCCATTAGATGGTCTTCTGGGTTGGTGGTGCCGTCATAGGCCCCCACCAAAACATTCTTGATCTTAGGCGGCTGTGCCGCCTGGGTTATCTCTGGTGAGAACGCCGTTGGCTGTTCCCCCAAATTTAGCAGGCGCAGCTGCCAGTCCGTGGGTTGGAACGGCTGCTGCGCTTGCCCACCGAAAAGACCCGGTGACATAAAAGGGGATCCACCCAACCCATTCGGTGTGCCGAATAGGCCAGGCTGGATCACTTTGGGTCCAGACCGGGCAGAAGCTTCGCCCGTCTGGCTCCCAAGGTTCGTTCCCGTACGCCTGTGTGAGACGTCATGGAAACTGTCCGGGAAGGTCGACGTTGAGGCCGACGCAGACGCCTGACCTTGCTTCTCTTGGAGAAATGTGCGGGCGTCTGAGAATGTTTTCTTGGAGCCATCCGGCTGTACGTGCCGGATGGCCTTTCGCAGCTCCCCTTGAGGAAAACGGAGTCTGCTTGGATCAAACCTTAAGCCCTCCCCCTCCTTTGGCTTGGGATGAGGGGTAGGAACTCGTTCTTTGACCGCCTTCTTTCCAGAAGGCTTCTTGGCCGGCTGACCCTTCTTTGGAGTAGCTGACCGGATGAGGCTCTTGATCTCACCCTTGAAACTATTCATGAAAGACATGAGTTTGTTTCTTGTAACGGGGGCTGAGCCCTCCACCGTTTGGGCAATTCCAGCCGGTTGCCCGGCTGGGTTGCTGGGAGCAGCTTGGCTGATTTCCCGTTCTCTTCTATCTCTAGCACGAGGGTGCTTCGTTCTGAAAGACCCATCCGGGGCCACATATGTTTCAATTTCGTCTCCACTTTCATGGTCCGTCTGGACCTCAGGCTCGACCACAGGCCGTTTGCCCTGATTCGGTGACACAGTATCAGAAGTCATCTTAGAAGTACTCTCCCCACAGACGGCGCCAAATGTTTCGGGGTTTTTTGATGTGTCCTGCGGGAGAGTTACAATTCCAAGAATGCCCTTCGACGCCTGTGCCTGCAAAATCACGAAGACTCCTGGGGGTAGGAGCTCCGCCTCCGACGATCAAGTTAGTAAAGATACGGGAGGTAGAATGCACGTAATGTAGAAGTTACTTCTCGCGTAATGGGAGAATTCTGCAATTAATATTGCTCGGGGTAAGTGTTTTTCTTTTTGAGGAGTATTCAATGTGAACAACAAATGTTCCAGCCCCCCATTAATGAGGGTCCTTCCACTATTTATAGTGAGGAAGGGATGGTTTCCCTTTTAGGGTTTAGAGGACACGTGTCAGCAGAGGATTGGAGCCCTGCTGACCAACGGCTGGATGCCACGTGTCACTAGGCCATTGGGCCACGTGTTTAGGGTATTTTTACCCCAAACAATGAGCATCAAGACCATGATAGTAGTAGTGCTTATAATATATATGTTGTTTAATTTTAAAATTCAAGCATAATATAATCCATAAATACTTTATTATAAGAGAAGTAAATGTGGTCATCAATTAATATAATAATAATAAAAAAATTATATTCTTTTTTAGTATTTCAGGGCATATTGTTATTATAAGTGTTGTTATTTTGACCTATGTATGATATTTTATATTAATATCTTCAAAAAAAGAGGTTGAATTTTTCGATCTTCTACAATATATATACGAATTGAGCTTAAACAAAATTGTAATTCAATTTATATGTAGTAGGAAAAAACAAAACATAATTATATATTCAAGAAAATAATAATATGTAGTAGTAGAAAATTTGATGTTGTTGTTGTGTTAGGGCCATAATATAATATACGAAATATTACTTATAGCTCTATGCATTTTACAAAATGACCAAAAAAAATAGGATTATATGAGACGATAGAATAACTGTATACGTGGGGCTGCATGCATGGACAAGTTTCCCATTATCATCTGTTTGCTGATAACTATGCTTTAGCAGAAGATTAAGGCTTTATTAGCTTCTAAATTAAGCCCAATTACGAACAAAGTGGCCATGTCCATTAAAAAAAATTAGGAAATTTATTTTAAATGTGGGCATTTTAGAGCTTCAATTTTTTACTTGACATTTATTATCGAGGTAGCCCCAATTAATCTTCACGGTAAACAAAAATCGTTTATCTAGTTGTATTTTTATAAATAGATTAATAAAATATCCGAGTCAACATAGGATTTTCGTAAATGAACAACATTTGTGAGACCCGCGTTTGATAAAAGTTGTTAATTTATTCATAAAAATGCCAATAGATAAATATTAATAAGTTTATCATGAAAATAAACTTGTATTTTCTCTTTATTATCATGGGCATTACAATGTCAAGAACACATCAAATCATTATTATTTGTGCTATTTTCACAGGATTGATAAGTTTCTCTAAATTTTTACAGCCTGTTTGGTAGCTTGTTAGTAATAGTGCAAAAATATTTGTACTATTTTCACTGGTTGTAAGTTTTTACAAATGTTGGTCGCAAACTTACTAAGTGAATTAGAAACTTAAAGGATGGTACCATGCCAATACTTGAGACAAAATTACATTTCCATCAAAACTTTATACAACAAAAAAATAGTTTTGTACCACCTAGGTTTTAAGCCCGTTTGATGCATGAGTTGAAACAGGAAAAAAAATGTATGGAATATCTTATCGAGTATGAGAAGTGTTTCTTTTATGTCTAGGTGGTATTGGCAAATGGCAATCTAATAAGTTTATCCAATCAATGAAAGAAGAATAAGAAAAAAATCTTTATGTAAGAGAAAAGAAAATTTGTAAGATTTTTTTTTTTTTTTCTAAAAAAAAAAGAGAGAAAAGAAAAGTGAGAGAGGGTAAACATTTTATGTTTGTATACTACGTACATACTATATGTACAGAAAAATTGATTCTATATACCCCATACGATGTATAGATCAGAGTTCAATGATTGTTGAAATTTTGGCCGCCAAATGCTGAAGTGTGGCCTCTGTTTAATGAAAAAACAGAATTAATTTTGCATTCTTATAGAAGGTCGTAACTTGCATCTATACTTCTTGAATCTAAGTAGTTTTAATCACTAAGTGAAACCTTATTGGAATCCACTTTCATTCTGATGATACATGTGATAGAACAACAATAGTAAAAATGTCAATTTGTGATAATGTCGCTTACATACTTTGGACATGTACACATGTTTCCTCATGTTATTTTGCCATTGCTTATTTTCTATGTCCCAATAAATTATTGTATTGTACGCATACAAATTCAATGTACTTATCCTACTAGTTACTATTGTTCTATCTTTTGGATATCAAACATTATAACTCGACTTAAAAACAAAAATAATATCCTTCTAAAATCAACAAGAAAAAAGCATATATTCAAAGATTTTTACGATGCATAATCAGTATTTTTTCACATAAATATTATTCAACATTCTCCCTATCTCTAAGACTCATAACACCAACCATGCATATAAAATCCAAACAGCAATTGAAACCTAATCAATAGTCACATTTCTTTGGTTGTATATAACAATTTCCACAATTAGGTTTGGACGACTACCAACCTTTGTCAACTTCAGGTGTAATATGTTAACATATATGCAAAAATATTTAACAAATTAAATATTCCTAGTCCACATATTTTATGCATGTCACGTGATAGTTGATAGTAATTGGACCATACAAAATCTAAGTTTAACCCTAATACTTTATTATTTATGAAGTTTTGTGCACTATTATAGAACAATGCATGTGTCACTAGTACACTATTATTAAGCTAAGTCATTTTCTACATGTTTTTTGGAGTTTGGAATTCTAATTGATTGATCAATCTTCAAACTATTTGAATCATATTTTGTACACACACTTGCCTTCAATTAATCCTCTATCGTTGATATCATTTTTGGATTATAATTACATTAGGACCCATCAATTATACCATTTGTGATGTGCTGAGTTCCACGAATTATTTTTATTATAAGAAAATTTATATATGTTAGTTGGAAAATAGAAGCAATCATGCATTTTGCCATTTTGTCTCATTTGCTTATGATACGTCAATATGTTCATTTGTATATTTTTTTCGTAACCAAGTGTAAATTCTCCATAGATCTTCTATGGGTTTGCAAAAATGTAATCGTATGCAGGAGTAAATTTAACAGTGCATAGTTTCGTATGGAATGTTGAGCTTATGAGCAAACCCGCATATGAGTGGAAGTATACGTTGTCCCATATTGAAAGAGTGTAAAAGTAAAGAGAAGTATTGAGATGTGTATTCCACATTGAAGAAAAGAGAAAGTTGTGTCCACTTTATAAGGCTAAGAGGCTACTCCTCTCATTGTCATATGGTTTTGAGGTGAAACCTCCTTTGACATATAAAATGGACACTCATGGCGTGTGCAACCCAATTAGTCATTTATCTCTCGTTTTCTTCTTATCGATGTGGAACAACACACATGTAAATTATTCCTTGTTATTTTGTGACTTATAATCTAAAAAAGATGGTGAATGGATTAGATGACTTCAGATGCATGTATCTCTAAATCTAAAAAGTGATCTTGAGGTGATTCAAGTTGCAAACTTACATGTGATAGCTTGTTTAATGTCAAGAGTTTTCAAATAACTAGTCATAAGCCTAACACCAATTTGAAACGAGATGATCATTTTACAAATAACAATCAAATAAAAAGATTCTGATGAGAATTTTGCCGGCCTGGGCTCCTCTTTACTTAAATTTTGGTTTATATCTTGATTTAGTTTTCTAATATCTGTTATGCTCATGAGAACTAATAATGTTAATTTTTGGGGAATAACTTAGGGTTTCTTCTTTCTTTAAGTTTTCCTTATATTATATATATAAGAAACCATTGGGCGGATAATTAGAAGTACGATGAGCCTAGCTATTCAAGTCAAGATATGCAACCCCACTAGCTATTCAAGTCAAGATATGCAACCCCACTTGAGAGATTTGTGAGAAGGAGGGTGTTGTATCTCCTTCATTGTATTTCTTCTTTATCCTCCATGAAAGCTTTTAAGAAGATACTATTCATCTGATCTCTTGCTCCATGAAGTAGGTCATGTTGAGCGAAATACGTACTACCTCCGTTAACAGTTATTTGCAACATATACCAAAAAAGGGTGCTAACTATTATTTGCAGCAAAATTATTTCTTTCCTAATATAGTAACTTTTTTCTGGTAAAATGACCAAAATACCCTCATTTAAAAATTATTAACACATAACTACAAATTATTATAATTCTAATCTAACTTAATCATCTAAACTTTTCCCCAAAAAAAATCTGATTCATCCATCTCCCCACCATCTCTCTTCTCCATTTTCATCTCTCTCCTCCATCCACATCTCTCCCTTCATCGTCTTCTTCCTTCTTTGTCTCTCATCTCCTTCTTCATTTCTCATCCCTCATTTCTACTTTAGATTATATTTCTCATCTCTCATTTGGTTCGTGGGTGGTTGTTGGTGGTTTGTGGGTGGGTTCGGTAGATCTGGTGGGTGGTTACTTCGTGGGTGTTGGTGATTCGTGGGTGTTGGTGGTTCGTGTGTGTTGGTGGTTCGTGGGTGGCTATTTCGTGGGTGTTGGTGGTTTGTGGCTGGCTATTTCGTGGTTATTGGTGGTTCGCGGGTGGCTGTTTCGTGGGTGGGTTTGGTTTTTGGGTTTCAAATCTGGTGGTTTTTGGGTGGTTTTCGTGGTTCTTAGGTGAATTTCGGTGGTTTGTGGGTGGTTTCGGTGATTTGTGGGTGACGTGGGTGGTGGTTCGTGGGTTCTGGGTGGCATGGTTGGTGGTTTCAGGTGGCGTGTGGTGGTGGTTTTGGTTTAATTGTAATTGCTTTTTTTTTTAATTTGATTAATAGTTAATTACATGTCCATAACTTTCAATAATCATGTTTAAGAAGTTTTGCCAAGGAGTCCGCGTAGACTCCCTTTGTTGCAAATAACTGTTAATGGAGGAAGTATATTAATTTGTGTATTGATTGGTTGTCGTACACCTGTCAAAGATAAATTCCTAACAAAACCAACTAACAATGTAGTAGGGTAAGTAGGGTCGAATCCACAGAGAGAAGGTATTTAATCTAACCTCTAAGAATTTGGAGAAACTAAATTATGTCATGAAATTGGGATAGAAAGTGTAAAAATCAATAAAAAAAATTATAATAATAAAAAAAAAAAAAAAAACCTAGGGTTATGGTTCACCATGCTTATAGTTCTAAATCTATCGAAATATTAATAATAATTCAATCAATCAAGTATCTAGAGCTATTGCTAAGCCTACGGTCGGGTCTTAATGCTCTCAATTCAACATATGTAGTTCGGTCGCTAACATAATCATAATAGCTAATTGTAGGTAAGCATCTAAAAGTAAGATCTTTCGATACAAACTCTTATTAACAATAAATTAATCAAACAATTGATCTGGTTGCAAGATTAACCATAAAACACTATCAATTAGATAAATCAATAATCTAAATATAAATAATATCAATCAAGATTCATAGTAAAAACATGGATTCCCAAACCCTAGAAATAAAACTACTCAAACATGGAACAATTAAGACTAGATCTAAGGAATAAAACATAATTAAAAGAAATAAATAGAAATAAAAATACCACAATAAAATTAAAATAATAAACCCAATAATCATCCATGGAAGAATCCATGGAGATGCCATGAGAAACTAGGGTTCAAGAGAAATCTACAACGAACGTACAAAATAAAAGGCAAATAAACGGCATAAAAGGCATAAGGGAAAAATAAAAATCCCTTGGAGTATTTATAAAATCCTCAATTCCAATCTAAAGATAAATAAAGAAATTAAATAAGATATAATATTTACATAAGTTGCAATACTATTGGATGATAACAGATGACGTGACATGAAGATGCTCGATGGAATCGAGGGCCAAAGACAATGGAATAATGCTCCTTGCATACGTGCTGCTGTTCACTAGCTGAAACCCACAGTCGCAGGCATAGCTGCAAGCTAGTAGTAGTGTTGGGCGCTTCGTGCGGGCGCGGGATAGGCTCGTAACAAATCCTGCAGGTAGCTGACTGTATTGCTCGAATTAAAACGGCCATAAATTCTGTTTTAGGAGGCTTCTTGAGACGTGTGGCCTATCGTTGGAAAACCCTTCAAGTCTAGTTTCTAGCACAACTTGAATCACTCCAATACAATCTCTAGAATTCAAGTTATGATCAAAAGAGTAGACAAGGGTTAGTTTTGACATATGGTTCATCATCGTTTAAATTCAACTCAAATTCAATTCGAAAAGGCACATAGTGACCCTTGTGAACGCTATGTTCATTTTCCATGCACACAATAATCAAAATCAACATCCACGAACATGGGATCTTTGATAAATAAACTAAACTCATCGACTTCCATCCAAATATCATCCGAATCAACTCCAAACACTACGAAAGCGTCCAAATGACTACGTGTAGACATCTAAAAATGTCTCCCCAAAACCAAACCCAATAATGAACAACCTTTCACCGCCATTATTGGTCAGGTCGAGAATTTAATCTCGGAAGTGCTTAAAATCCATATTTAGTCAAACATATTCAGTCCACAAATCAATCTAAACATTTATTCAAACTTAGTCCAACTCACAT
Organism: Chenopodium quinoa; assembly: GCF_001683475.1. Taxonomy (NCBI): domain Eukaryota; kingdom Viridiplantae; phylum Streptophyta; class Magnoliopsida; order Caryophyllales; family Amaranthaceae; genus Chenopodium; species Chenopodium quinoa. Next base: position 705,635 of record NW_018743510.1, on the reverse strand, counting down.
TTCAACCCAAACCACTTTAATCCACTTTGTTATATTTATTAATTAAGCCCGATTAATAAATATTAAACCCTAAATAAGTCCGTAACACTAAAACGACGCCTAAGTTATCACGTGCTTAATACTTAATAAAAAGATAAAATGACTTTAGACCGAATTCAGGAAAACCTGTTTGCCGCGCCACGGCAGATTTTGCCATGTCACGGAAATTTGCGCTGTAACACGGAAATTTCTAGGGTTTTCTCCGCGACGCTTTTCATTTCTAGGGTTTCGTGCATCACCCTACTCATTTGTTATATAAATACGAGGTTGATTTATTAGTTTTGGGGCACCAAAAATCATTCTCTCTTTCTCTCTTATGCTTTAGCCTAAACACTAGCCTTCCCTATTCTTTCACCATACATACTTTTAAGCACGCCCCGGAGTCTGTACCATACACGAAGTTCCACAATTAAACCAAGGCGTGAAAGGTGGAACTGTTTGTGGGTTTGGCCCCAAATCAACTCTACTTTTATTTAATTTAATTTTCATTGTTGTTTATTATCTTCCTTGAAGTTACTAACGCCCACGTTTATTGTTTTATAGTTGCAAGCAAATGCAATCAAAGTAAGGAATCATGTTCCTTTTGTTCCTATTATATTTCTAACGATTTTTGTTATATTTGTCATATACTAATCGTTATGGTTAATTGCTTCCAATGTTGATGTTATTTTTATTATATTTATTGATCACCATATTGCATGTTAAAGGGAATATGTAATTGAATATAACGATTAATAAGATAATTTGGACGACCGGTTTAGGTTCCTTTTTAATCTTATTGTTTAATCAAAGTGATCGCTAATATTTTAGAATTATATGTTGCATTAACGTTCAACCAACTTAGCTTAATAATAGTTTGGAGCAAATTGAATCTTTGTTTGTATGCCTTTGAGATCGCATGAATTACTTTTCACAATAAGAATCGAGTAGAGGCCAATACGGGCGAATGTAACTCCATGACTCACTTCGTAACATCATCCCCGGTCCTCCTTTCGTGGTTCTGAACCATATGGAGTTAGTAATCTCATGGATTATGAATGGGGTGTAACCTTCACTGGTCAATTGTTGTTGCCTATCGTTGTCCCTTATTCGTGGTTGCCTTTTAATGATCCGTGAACGGTTTACAAGTTTCTTAAGAACTTGTTGGCGGCTCCCTACTTTCCTTGTCCTTAATCGTATATGTCAATTCCCACTTCCTATGATTGCAAAACATATTCACAACATGCTTAGGTAAGCGCGCTTCGAATGAAGCCTACAATTTGGCGACTCCACTGGGGAGGATTCTTGGTTATTTATTGATTTGAGTGATCGGTATTTAATTAAGATAAGTGGATGAGACTTGAAAGATTCTTGAATCGTATTCTTTTGATTAATTTGGCAATTTTACATATGCATTGACGTTTTAATGTCGTATTTAGGTTCGCCTCGTAGGAAAAATCGAATAACCTGATTGCGAACGAAAAAACAGAAACACTGATTAAATTTCCTGACTACCGCACGGATATTAAAAACCATGGCAGGTTGAACCCAAAGGAGCGCAGATGGCACGTGAAACTTACGTGCCACCTCGGCGGCCCAAGGTATGATTGTGTGCACCACGCATGTAATTTGTTTACCCTTGACAACACTCTTGTCAAGGAACTCCGATAAGGCCTCAACCCCGCGCTGGTGAAACGTTGAGAGGTAGTTCAGTATATCTGCATCGGCGACCTTAAAACTATCGCCATACCCACCAGAAAACGTGGTGAAGTTTATACCCTTAGGAACCGTGGCCTTTTTAAGGAATCGGTGGGCAGAGGTAGCGGTGATAAAGGTGACATCGACCCCAGCTCGTAGGAGCAGCTTGGCGAATTGGAGGGCCGGATTGATGTGGCCTTGCACCGGGAAGGTGACTAGGAGGAAGTGAGGCTTTTGTTTCTCCATAGAAGGCGGCGAGTGATGTTAAAAGAAATAAAGTTATGAATATAGATTGTGAATAATGTTTGTAGTGGAAGTGAAAATTGGATATTTTTTATTGCAAATTGTTAGTTGTCCATGTATGTGATTATGATTAGATAGTAATTATTATATGATAATAGGTGGCTGACAGCAAGCTATTCAGTATAAAATTTGGAAGATTATAAAAAATAATCCATAGATTATTCCTTGATTATAATTTAGGCTATATAGCAAGTGGCAACCCATAAAAAATTGAGTACGTCTTTAAGCTTGAAATACATTGCATCTAAGAGTAGCTAAAACAGTGCTCCTATGACTCCTACGCGCATGACATGCTCAACCTCGAAAGGGAGAGCATGGCCATCAGCACCATTTCGGGTACTTTTAGAGTTGTTCCAACTCCGCTCACAATTTAAGGGGGTGTTTGGTATAGGTTTTTAAAGGGGTGGAAACGGAATCATGTTAGTTTTTACGTTACATTGTGTTTGGTTACGGACTAAAGTAACACAAACCGTTAGTAAGTGGTAACCATTTCCACCCAATTGTTTCCGCTGTAATAAGTGAGGAATCAGATTCTCTTTCCTCCCTCTAACACAAAAAAATAAAGAAAACTCTTCTCTCTCCTCTTCGCTCGCTCGATTATCTGAAAATTCCCAAAATTGTTCGACGATTCTACAAGGAAAGCTGCAATTCTCCAGATCTTGCTCCTAAATTTTCAATTTTCTACTGCAAATCTTCAAAAATTATCAGGTTTGCTATCTTCATTTCTCTCGTTCAATTTCTAGGGTTCATTCAATATCAATTTTGCCGTTTCTGGTTTGAATTCTTTACTTGCTTGTTCGATTGAATTTTTTTTTATCTTTTGTTGATTTTCTGCTGAATTTGATGGTATATAATTATATATTGCTATTATTGCTATAATTGTTAATTATTGCTATACTCGCTCGACAATATCAATGACTTTGATTTAGATATAATTACAATGTTGTATTTGCTAATCTGCGTGATTGGTGGAGCATTCTTTGTTGATTAACTAGATATTGATATAATTACAATGTTTTATTTGCTAATCTACGTGATTGGTGGAGCATTCTTTGTTGATTGCTGTTGTTTTGCTGTTTATCGGGTTCAATTGCGATTTATTTTCTCTGTTTCTTGTATTTTAATGGTTTTTGATGGGTAATATATTGATCCTATTGTATATTTTTTGGACTAATTTTTCAAGGTTTCTACAATGCCTCGGCTTATGCGTTCCATAAGGAAGAAAAAGCTAAAACAAATACAACTAGTTATTTCAATGGTTATTATTATTTTGATGATGTATTGGATATGGCATATGATGTGTGTTGTTACAATAAAGGGTGTTCAATTGAAAGAAAGAAAAAGAAACAAAAAGTTGCTACGAATGTTAGTTTTGAGAGGGCTTTACAGAGAGAGTGATGTGAAATGCAAGAGTGAGCTTCGCGTTAATAGAAGAACTTTCAATATTATTTGTGAGATGCTTAGAGACATTGGGGGTTTGAGTGGAACAAAAAATATGTCGCTTCAAGAGATCGTAGCCATGAATTTTATACACGTTGGCTCACCATAAGAAGAATAGGTCTATTGGACAATATTTCTTCAGAAGTGGAGAAACCATGAGCCGACAATTTCACCTTTGTCTAAGGGCTTTTCTCAAATTACACGAAGTATTACTTTACAATCCCACACCAATATTGAATGATTGTGAAGATGAAAGGTGGAAATTTTTCAAGGTATTGGTCTTTTCTAAACCCCTAAATTTTGCTAGGATTTTCTTATTTTTGATTGTTTGTAAGTCATATTTTTTTCTTATTTTTGTAGAATTGTTTAAGGGCATTAGATGGGACTTACATTAATGTAAATGTGCCTTCACAAGAACGACCAAAGTATAGAACAAGAAAAGGAACAATTGCTATGAATGTATTGGGTGTTTGTGCACCCAATTTGCAATTTATTTATGTTCTTCCTGGTTGGGAAGGTTCGGCCCATGATATGCGTGTACTTCGCAATGCTCTCTCTAGACCAAACGGTTTTAGGGTACCTCGAGGTAAGTGAAGCTCATTCTTTTGTGAGTGTATAAGTTTTGTTAGTTTTGGTAGGTAGTAATCCTTTTCATTAATAACTTTGAAGGTAATTATTATTTGGTTGATGCGGGATATACAAATTGTGAGGGCTTTCTTGCTCCATATAGAGGTCAAAGATACCATTTAAAAGAATGGACGGATCGACAACCCGAAAGTGCCGAGGAGTTCTATAACATGAAACATGCTAGGGCGCGAAATGTGATTGAGAGATGTTTTGGCCTACTTAAAGGAAGATGGAGTATTCTTAGAAGTCCTTCATTTTTCCCTATAAGAACTCATGGACGTATCGTGATGGCTTGTTGCTTATTGCATAATCTAATTAGAAAATTCATGCCTACGGATGATATAAACGAAGATGAATTAAATGAATCCGATGATGATTCCGAAAGTGATTCCGATGATGAAAGGGAATTTATTACAAGTGTTGCTACTTCGGATCATTGGACCAATTTTAGAAACAAATTAGCCCAAGATATGTTTAATGATTGAAGGGCGAGAGGTAGACATGGTCAATAGCAAAAAATGTATGATTTTTTTTCCCCTTCGATTACATTATATATATAGGTGTATTTTCTGTTTTTGTTCATTTTGAAGCCACTGCCACTTTGAATCTGCCTTTTGTTCTGTTCATTTCTAATCTGCCTTCTGCTCTGTTTATTTCTAATCTACCTTATGTTATGTTCATTTCTAATCTACCTTCTAATCTACAATTTGTTTAGGATGGAGACTAGCAATCGAGGAAGAGGTAAAAATAAAAGGTATTGGACGTATGAAGAAGATGCGGTTCTAATAAGATATTTGCATGAGTTGAGTTGCGATCCGAAGTGGAAGTGTGAGAATGGATTTAAGAATGGTTACATGAATAAGTTGGAAGAGATGATCAATGGTGTACTTCCTAATTGTGGCTTGAGAGCGGTTCCCCACATTGAGTCGAGGATCAAGCATTAGTCGGAGAAATATAGTGCATTTGCAGAAATGCTATCCACCTCAGGATTTGGATGGGATGCTGAAAAGAAATTGTTGCAAGTAGACAAGGCCGTGTACGATGAATGGGTGAAGGTATGAACTGCTATTTCATTCCTCTTTGTTCATTTTTTTCTTCTTCTGAAGATTGTAATGCTATTAAAGGCGGCCAATCTGTAGAACTGCTGCTGGACAATTCATATGACCAGAGTTCATATGTAGTCTGCACCCTCTTTAGTCTTCTGTAATTGTTGTTAACTCACTGCCACTGCTTCTGCATTAATCAAGTTGTCAATTAAATTTCTGATTCTGTCATAATATGCTGCTTGATATTGGTGTTTCATGTCATGTAAATGATCTAGAATAGTTTCTGTCTAGAATAGGTGATAGGGGGAGAGGGGTAGGTGTTCAGCTAGGGTTAGGGGCAGCAGGTCAAAGAAGGTAATATTCTGCAGCATTAGCTTATCATCTGAGTTAACCAAGTTATTACCTCTTCTGCATTTGTATCAATCTGATCAATGAGTCAATGGTATATGTTGGTTGAATTCCTCGAGCTGAATAAGAGGGGGGAAGGAGGGGAGGGTGGCTGCTGATGAAATGATCAATTCATAGCCAAATTTCATACATTGTGTTAGACCTAGGTCTAGTATCTTTTTTTTGGATACACATTGTGTAGAAAATTTAATACTTGGTTTTTATACTTTGTTCATTTTTAGAGACATTTGTCCTAAATAATAGGTCGTATACTCGTATTTGACTTTAGTGGCTAAAACATACTAATTTCAACCGTAGATTTGGTAGAACTTATTTACTAGTCCATAATAAGGCTAACTAAATTGACTGAGCATTTCAGTAAATACACTTATGATAAGAGTTATGGTATTGCTCCTACCTTCATAGTGCACTACAGGGATATAAATTAGAGATGTTTATTAGTTACAAGTTAGAACTTTGTGTTTGACTATCAGCCATCACGTTTACATATTTTGAGGTTGTGTTAGATAGTTTTACTGAATTCTTTCTTTCTTTTTTTTTTTTGTTGAAATGCAACTACTCTATTACATCCTTTGTTGCTAACAAGTATGATGCGATTTTGATGTGTTACATGGCTCAAATTTGTGGCCTAATTGCGGCTGTAAATATTAATCTGTTGTGTGGCTGTTTTAGTGAGTGTATGTGTGGCTGTAGTTGCTTTTGGCTGTTTTTGCAAGTTTATCAGTTGCATGATTCAGTTTTGATTTTCATGTTTTGACTTGTTGCATTCTCTTATATGGCAGACTCATAAGAAAGCTAAAGGGTTGTTTGGAGTTCCATTCATTCACTATGAAACTCTTGCGGAGATCTACGCAATAGACAAAGCTACCGGAGATGCAAGTGAGTCGTTTGTTGATGCTATAGAAGAAATGGATCAAGAGATTGATAAGCAACCATCCAATGTCGAGAGTGATGAAGAAGATGATGTGAATTCTATTCATTCGGACACTTATTCTTCTACAAGTCAATCCGGAAAACGCCCCATGAAGATAGAGGATGATCATATAACTCCTTCAAAAATGGCAAAAGTGAAGGCTTCTACAATTCATTCTACCGCAAGTGATTCTACTACTCAATCCGGAAAACGCTCTACAAAGGCGAAGGAGACTAAGGTGAAAGGAAAGAACAAGGTAAATTTGAAGAGTTTGTGTAGGAATGATGATGATGATTTGGTGGCCTCTTTCCATGATGTTTCCAACAATTTTGGGAAGATATTTGAAAATATCAATGTTAATCTCGGGACTATGGCTAGTGCATGGTCTAAAGCGGAAGAAAGTGACCAAAGGATGGATGAAAAGGTGAACAAGGTATTGGACGAGGTGATGAAGTTAGATGGCATTTCTCCATCCGAAGCTTTAGAGGTTGCTACTATTCTCATGGCGGAAGAACATAAGCTTCGCATCTTCTATCAAGCACCATTTAATATGAAAAAACAATATGCAATTGATCTTCTTAAGAAGAAGTAGCATTTGGTTGTGTGCCATGTCTTTGTTTTTTTGTTGAACATATGCAACTTGAGCAATATAGGTTATGTCTTGGGATTATTCATATGATGATTAACATATTATTAGTCAATGTTTGGATAAGTAATGAGTGCCAACTTTGCTTTATATATATATATATAGCAATACATGTTATTTTATTTTGTTTTTATCTTTTTTTTAACCGTAAAATATGTAGCATAGACAATATTGTATTTTTCATTCTTATTTTTCATTTCCGTTTGTTATACCAAACAAGAGGAAACGGAATGGTAATAATTGTTTCCGTGTCCTTTGATGTACCAAACAATTAGTAAGGGTAACACTATTTGTTACCCTTTCCCCTCCTAATTTATTTCCATTCCGTTTCCTATACTAACTCCATACCAAACACCCCCTAAAAGTGTGGGAATCATTTTAAAGGTGCTGAAATGACTTCCACTCTCAACAGTCTTACTGTATTACATATGCAAAGCTTTGTGAGCTCCATTAGCAACAAAAGTCAACAGAAGCTAGACAGTGATGAGATAGAAACTACTACTAATGTTTGACTAACTTCAGCGGCTCACTAAGTCACTACCAAATGTTTTTGTACTGCACAAGCCTACAGCTTAAGGACAAGAAGAGGGGGGAAAAAGCAGACTGAAAAGCATATTTTGTCAGGTACTTTGAAAATTGATTAACGGCTGTAACAGATCCAAATCTATACAAGACAAGAATGGCTGAGCCTTGTTACAGTCGTGAGCCTACTGCTTTGCTAGCTTCCGATACAGGTCGATAATAGGGATGCTAGTGAATTATTAGATGATGATACTTGTCCAAGTGTTAGGCTCGGCTAGTTTATGAAGGTTTGGGCCGTTTGGCTGGTCTTTGAAGTGTTTAGTTTTGTTGGGTATCGAATGTAGGTAACAGAGGTAAACGAGGAGTTCCAGTAGGATTTAGGTCTGGAGCTATAAGGAAAGGAAGTAAAAGGCTTCTAATAATGGCTCAAGTCCTGTAAACTTATGACATATTTGAACCTTTCCATCTAGAGTGTTTATGGGCGACTCTAGGGAACTTGGATAAAAATATGGCAAGCTTTTTCAGCTATTTGGCACATTCGATGATCAAAAACAGACTACAGAAATCTACATTTTAATTGGCATTCTAGAAAACAATAACTAATGCATTGCAAGGTCTGCAACTAAAAGGCGTAAAGAGGAAAACAAGGATAAGCTAATTGCATGAGCAAGCCGAGCAACTAGCAGTTATCAAAAGAAACAATCAGATTTCAGCAGTATACTACTCGTATTAGATTACTATTTACAAAATACAACATTTAATGTTTAGTTGATTCAACTTAAATTATGGTTGGCGTAGTTTAAATCGTATAGATCTGGATAATTTCAACAGAATGAAAACTGTTAATTGTCTATACAAATCCTATTCATAATAAATGTGGCAGCTCAAAGAGTGAGCTTACCCAAATTCTTTGCATTTCTGGAAATTCCATGGCTTGACCCTCTGTCTTCTTGCTCATCACCAGGTAGAGCCCTATAACATGAAGAAGCCTCTTCTTATCTGAAGCTCCAGGCCTTTCAGTCAAAAACTGCTCCCAGAAGTGGTCATTTACTCGGGCAGGTGCAGCAGGAGTAGGATCCTGGTTATGACTCCGAGTCTCTTGTGATGATGAGGAATTGGCAACATTACCAATTGGATGATTGTTCTTTGAAGCCACCCCCAGTCCATCTCTATTACTACCGCTGGCATCAGGTTTTGTCCCTTGAGATCCACTAGCATCCACGTCCATATGGGTTGCTCTACTTGAATAGGCATTTTGATTGAGTTGTACAGGGGAAGAAGCTAATGAAAGATTCAACTGGCAGCATATCACATCACATTCTTCTGCTGACACCATGTTTTGCTGCAAAGATGGCAAACCTGAACATTCCTTTACTCCAACTTTGTCCGACAATGAAGCATCCATCTTAAATTCCAGGCATGTTCCAGCGTCTGACAAATCGAAAGTTTCTGTGGCAAATGGCAGCGTACATATACCCAATTCTGCATCTTTTGGGTCTGTCCCAGATGATCTCCTTGTTGGACTTGCCCAGTCTTCATTTGAGCTATGTGTACTATTTGAGACCAAATTCATCTTAGAAACAGCTGTTGACAGCTCTAGTTTAAGTTTATTCGACAAATCTTGCTGATAAATATTAGCAACCTCTGGTCTGCAAAAGCTTTGGTTGTCCCCAAAATTATTCTCCCCTGCTGGTAGGAAGTGATCGGATCGGGGCAACCGCCTCTTCTTGTTATATGCCGTGAGGTCCATAGCATCTATTTTCTGAGAAAGATGTTCAACAAAAGCAGGATTTTGAACTGCTTTTTGCAAGTAGGTAATTAGCTTCTCTTGCCTTTTCTCCATATCGCAAAGTCGCAGCGTGACATCTTCAAGTTGAGACTTTGCCGCACAATGGTGCATATTGAAACCTGAAACTTTTGCATCAAGTTCATTTTTCTCACGATTGAGCTTTTCCATCTCTTCCTCAAATGCTACTCTCTTTCTGGATCTGGTGGAGGATGACTGTGGCTATGGACGGGCTTTCGCCGGTGGATATTTTTCAAGAGATGCTTCTTATCTTTTATAAAATCATCATTCAAAAATTCCCATTTTTCTGGGTCAATCTTCCGAAATCCCTGCCAAAAAAAAATTAATGTATTTTATAGGAATTGACCCTCCTATTCAGACCAGGGAGAACAAGCCATTCGACAACACAATCAATCGGGTGATCTTTTCCCCTACTATGGATCCCATACTGCCTCCCATAACTAAACATCCATAACACCAATTGCTACAGGAATACCGTTTAGAACAAAGTTTGGCTTTCAATCAGCCTATTAATTCCTGAACTAATCTTACAATCAAGCAAGTTCTTAAATTCGCATAGATAACCAAAAGTCCAGTACAATAACACAATCAACACTTCAACAACACCTATTAATATAAACAATCATCATAAAATTCATAAGAAATTGAATAAAAACTACAAATTTCCTCAAAAACGATTAAAAAACCTACGATTAAGCACATTAATCAACATCATCCTAATAAACAGAACAAAAACTACAAAAGTCCTAAAAAATGAATCAAAAATAAGATTAACGCAAATTAATTAACATCATCATAAGAAACAGAACAAAAACTACAAATTTCCTAAAGATAAATCAAAAACTAAGATTAAGCAAATTAATCAACATCAACATAAGAAACAGAACAAGCCTATCAAAATTCGACATAGTTGAATCAAAAACCTAAAATTAAGCAAATTAATCAAAGTAGAAAACGAAAAAAAATTGAGAGAAAATTACATAAGTGTTGAGCTGACGAATGAAACTGGAGAAATTGCTATGCTTGAAGTAAGTAGGAAGCAAAAGCCTAGCAAATTCAGGAGGATTCCAGACGATGAAACTAGTGTTGGAATCACTCCAAGATACGATCTCGTTGGTCGACGGATCGTCTACCATGTCGTATGTCTTGAACAGAAACGGCGCCGGACCTCCGCCACCGCCGCCGCCGCCATTGCCGGAAGTTGAGGTTTCCATGGCTGAAACTGTGGAAGGTCGAGGAGAGAGGAAGTGAGAGGAGGAGGAGAGAGAAAATGAAAAGGAGTCGTTGTTGAATGAGTGCTTTCCCGAAATAATGTTGAGAAGTGTTGTAATTCCACAAACACAGCCACATTTTTATCAATTCTAAATATACTGTTCACGTCAGCGGTTTAATTGATTATATTTTTTTGTCCGGTTTTATCACAAAACCACTAATTCAAATGGCGGTTTAGATAGGAAAACCGCTAAACCGCTATTTAAAATAGCGGTTTCCACCTTATAATAATTATGCTAGTACATTTTAAAAAAATAAAAAGCCAATCATCTTTTTCTCTCTCCTGCGTTTCAAACCAAAGTTCCATCATTCTCCATTGCTAATCCTTCTCAAATTTTATCTGACAATTTCATTATCTATTGCTTCTTATCATCCTCAAAACCTGTTGGTTGGTGGGCTTTTGAATCAATTTGGACATAGATAAATTAAGTTTGGGAAATTGATTATCTTGCAATTCTCTCTCTTAACCCTAAAATTTTAATCACTGCTATGGGTTACGTACTGTCGCCATCACCACCATCGTTGTGCCATCGCTGCCATCACCACCGTAGCTGAACCGCTACCTCATCGTCACAAGCTTTTCCGCCACTAGGTTAATAATGTATAATGTGATTTTTTATAATTACAGTATGTAAGATCTAACAAAAATAAGATTTGATTTTTTTTTAGTTTGATTTAATTTGAAGTATTATCAATCATAGCTCAAATTTGATTTTTTTTAGTTTGATTTAATTTGGAGTATTATCAATCATATAGCTTAATTTCAATATGTTCTTCTGAATTTGTCCCTTGATTATAGTAGATTTGATAGCTTATTTCAATAATTTTTTTTTATTTACATAAAATGGAAAACCGCTACTTCAGTTAGCGGTTTTTCACATTTGAAAACCGCTAATTAAAATGGCGGTTTTGGGTTGAACCGGATTAACAAAAATCGAATTAATGCTTAGATGATGATGTGGGCAATATAATGGGAATTTGTAAAAGAATGGCTGCATTTATGGAATTACATTTTTTGGGAGCATTATTGAGGGAAAGAGCTCTTGTTGAATAAATTGTTTTCTTTTTTTTTTTTTTTTTTTTTTAGGTTTTCTATTTTTATGTTCAAAGTTGTCGATTTTGACTTCTTTTTTTTTAAGACAAAATGGTGGATGTTATTCATGTTAAGTCAAAAGTCTTGATTATTTTTTGAATGCAAAGGTTGCAATGTTTGCTTGAACTTTGAAGCTTTTGCCCTTGGCCATGGCTCCAATCTTTTTTTTTACACACTAGAATAATAGTATCATTAATATATGGACATACGACATCTACAATAATAATAATAAAGATTTGTAAACCACAGATCTAGAGAAAAGAACATAACTTTTACCATCAAAATCATTACTACTTTGCATATCGGGCATAACTCACGTTCCACCGCTTCAAACTTGACGCGAGCAGTGATTTTCGATGTCTTCGCATCTTTCCAAGTAGAGATCTTCGCAATCTGCGCTGATGTTTTGATCGTAGAGTTGATGACGAACCCTAAACCTATATGAATTCAAATCACCTTCTCAATTATTGTTAAAACCCCAAAAATAAAATTCTTATCCATAGATGAAAATCAAAATCCCAAAAAATTGGGAAAATCTCAGAACAATTGGGACAGACTCTCACAAAGGGAGTATATAAATAGTGTTTAAATATTGATTAAGTATTGATATTTTTTTTATTTTTTTTCAAAGTGCTCGATTTATCTCGAACGAAAATTAAGCAAGGTAGAATCTTTTTTTTTTTTTTTAATCATCAGAGTATATGAATAGTGTTTAAATTATGATTGAGGCTATTGAGCTACGGGTAATGACTTAAATTTTCGAAATTGATAATTTTTATTTTTTATTTTTTGGGGAATCTGATAGGGAGATCATTAGCAACTATTTATCTTTTTTCTTACAAAAATAAAAGCAAGATTTATTATCCAAGCTTTTTACAGGTACTCTTTGTTTCTAAAATACTATAAATTTTCCTCTTTTCAGTTTAGAGGTGAAGTGGATGGTTCAACCACCCAAATGCCCTCCTTGGATGTCGTGGAGTCATGCAAAACACCCCGAACTCTCCTTTTTTTTTTGTCCAAAAAAGTCGTTAAATTTCCAAAACTAAAGGCCTCCATGCTTTTTGACCAATTTCGGATAATTTTTCCAATTTTGAAGAGAATATGTGGGTTATCCCTCAATGTCATTTACGTAAGTTTGGAGCTAAGCCAAAACAAATCTCTCAGTAGGGCTATAATAAAGTCATGAGAATGAGTATTGTTTAATATGTGGCTATTTAGGAGTTATATTGGATTGGTAGTGAAATTTACAAAATATGCATGGTTCTAAATACCAACTTGATATCCCGAGTTCCTATTAAGAAGGTGTCCTTCATTAGATTATCAATCATACTTACACTCATTAGTTACCAAGTTATCATACCATTATGTTTTTATTGATACATGCATGTATTACTATACAATATACATGGGTTTTTTATCTTCTACGGAGTATAAAATATATAAAACTTATAATACGTCCTACTTATTACTAGCTATGTACGTAGGTACCACGCCACTTAGCTTATAAGGAAATGACGAACTTCGAATAATTGGAACATACGAAATGACGAGCTTCGAATAATTGGAACATAATAAATTGCTAAGTGAAAATTTCATATGGATTTGATGATCATAAAATAAAAAGTTAATCTTACTAATATTACACACACAAATAAGGAGTACATCATAATATCATATAGCTAGCTAGTACAAAGACTACAAACTAAGTTACACATAATAGTTGGGCATTCTTTATTCTTTTAACATAGAATTGAAACTCATCTCATAAAAGCATAGCAACAAAGTTTAGCCATATATCTTACACATATAAACCTCATATAAATAATGAGTTTTATGAACAATGATCATCATAATGATGGTGGCCGTCGTGATGGTGGTGATGGCCTTCGTGATGACCATGATGGTGATGATGATCGTGATCATAATAATCATGGTGATGACCACCATGATGACCATAACCATGGTGCCCTCCATGATGATAGTCTCCATAACCATATGGGTTACCACCATAGCCATATGAGCCTTGCCATGGTGATGTGTGTTGATGCCCATATCCCCATCCCCATGTCATATTTCACAATTTAAATCTTTACTCTTTTAATACATAGAATTGAAACTCATCTCACAAAAGCATAGCAACAAAGTTTAGCCATATATCTTACATAAAACCTCATACAAATAATGAGTTTTATGAACAATGATCATCATAATGATGATGGCCGTGGTGATGGTGGTGATGGCCGTCGTGATGACCATGGTGATGGTGGCCATGGTGGTGATGATCATCATAATGACCGTGATGGTGATGATGATCGTGATCATAATAATCATGGTGATGACCACCATGATGACCATAACCATGGTGCCCTCCATGATGATAGTCTCCATAACCATATGGGTTACCACCATAGCCATATGAGCCTTGCCATGGTGATGTGTGTTGATGATGCCCATATCCCCATCCCCATGTCATATTTCACAATGTAAATATAATCAATTGCTTGTAATTTGGAGTAAGAAATGAAAATAATGTGGAATCTGATCTAATTTTTTTGGTGTGTAGGAAATATACTTGTCTAGTGTACGGTATTTATAAAGAGTATGTAGGTGCATGCATGAGATAATCGATCATATCGAGAATATAATTTTTGGTGTTATGTGTTATTCCCTCCATATTACTTTATTTCCAAAGTGGTTGATGAAACAATAAAGTATTGGATTCATCTCTTTGATTAAAAAAAATAAAAAAAATCTTTATTCCTAATTATGGCTACATGTCTCATATTAATTGAAAAAAAAATACATAAGAATCTATGCTTATATAAATTAGTGGAAGTGGAAGAAGAATAAGTTCAAGCCGCAAACATCTAGATAGAGTTTGTACTTTGTAGTGATAAAAATTAATTAATACAAATATTTTTTAATAAAAGCATATTAAATTTGTATATTCACATTAGAAATGGTTGTGTATGAATGGATATGATGGATATTGCTTGTATGTTAATTTGATATATTTAATTAAGCCATTAATTTACTACAAGTACTTAACCAATTAAAAAAAATTTTAACAAAATATATTCGGCGTTAAAGTTTAAAATTGTTTATCATAAAAAGTCAAATTTGGTTTACTAAAGAGAGGCCTTGTATTACAAATTCAAAGCAATTGTAGATGCGTTTTTTGCTATAATTTCATGGAATGTTGAGGATATATATGGAGTAATTCTATCATGATATGACTCTCTATCAATTGCAACAAAGTTTTTTTTTTTTGAGAAGAATTTGATTCTTTGAGTTTGTAATGAATGGTTGTACAACACTTTAGTCACTTAAAAACTTTTTACCTACTAATTGGACCAAAAATCTAATCATAAAATTCCCCTAAAAATATCACACTAGTAAAGGTATAATGAAGTCGACAAAGATCATGTAATGTAATTACACATAGAACATACTAGTATTGGTAACTATTGGGTATTTTGTAAATGAAAAAAGAAAGAGAATTTATGAGACAATTGTTAGTAATTAAAAAGTGAAATAGTTGATTTTTTAAAGATAAATTTTGAATTCAATACCATACAATTGGTACAAATAATTAACATGCAATTATATTTGCACAAACTAGTTAGCTACGAAGTAGATGATAAAGTAGTGATCAAACACATGAGATAAAATTGTTTCCTCTTGTACTTGATTTGGAGGTGACTAAGGTCCATGGTGAATTTCACATTGCCTTTTGATCTACAATTAAAATACGGTCTCCGTCTTTTAAAGAACTTCATATCTTGCACCCGAATTGAACATTCTACGTCGTATGCTACTATCCGTAACCGTATCCACATCCGAACCCATATCCGTATAGTTTTAATTAAAGGATTGGACTTAGACTAGAGCATAGTAATGGGTTGTCTACCTCTCCAACACAATTAGCCCATAATTTTTAAAGCCATAATTTTTAGACTTTATATGCTTACACATTACAATCTCTCTGTTTTAGCTGTGTTTTTCCGGTGAACTGCAAAAATGGCGGCAAATTCCGAGGTTAGCTTTCCTACTAATCATCTTCAAAATTTTCTCATTTATTGTTTCTGTAATCACTATCGTTTTCTTATTGCAAATAGAATACAGGGGTTAGATCGTTTCAACTTTTTCAATCAGCTGATGAGAGCAAGAATTAGGATGATTAATTTTGTAGGGTACCCTTCCGTTTTTTTATTGGTTATTCTCCGATTTTAAATACTATTCATAATACTTCCTCTGTTTCATTTTATTGGTTATGTTTAGATTTTAAACATTATTCATAATACTCTCATCCGTCCTAAAATATATGAGACATTGGAATTTTTTCACTATTCATGTAATAGTTTTGATCATAATTTTTTACTAACATAATAAAAACATATTTTATCATAAAATATGTTGTTAAATAGGTATATATATAAAGTATTTAAAATAATAATTTTCATTAATATTTAATTATATACAAATAAATTCAAAGTAGTGCATTGACATGTGTGCAATGTTGACTGTGTCATGTATTCTGGGATAAAGGGAGTATTAGATAATCTTCAAATTTACTCACAAAAGTAAAATAATCACGTGAGATCATGTTTGATTCGTCAACGAATGCTCGATTAATTTTCAATCGTTATAATTTTAAAAAGTATGTAATGAATAATAATCAAATAGGTGTATTGACAAACGTGTAAAAGTCAAAACGTATCCAATAAAAAGCGACAAAGGGAATTTTGTGAAAACTTAAGAAAATTTTACCAACAACTACCATTATAATGATTACTTTGAGAACAACTACCATTTATTTATTTGTAAAAAAAAAAAAAAAAAAAAAAAAAAAAAATCTACCACAAAAACCTTGAGTAACACAACTACATTTAATTTCTTGGCAATAATTTCCAATTGAGGGAGTTAAAAAATCGGTCGTTTCAACGACGAGGAAATGGAGGAGGGGCGGTTTCATCAACCTGAGAAGGGAGGGGCTATTTTAGGGATTCGGATTAATAAATTAAAGTGAATTTTTCTAAAAAATAAAACTTAGATTTTGGAAGCGCCCAATATAATAGATCGAAAAGCGAAGACAAGTCGAATTCAGGGTTAATTGGAGGATGAAATGGAGTCGTTTGACTCTTGAAATTGCCCTTTTTAGTCTCTTTAGTTTTAATAAAAATGTGTTCCTTTAATGGAAGTGGTGTTACTTATGTTTGTTGGGAGATGTAGCAAAATTTCAATTTCAGATTTACATAAACCCTTGTTGAAGGAGGATGGTAGTAGGTGTTGTTAAACTCATTTGTATGTGATATCAGTAAAAGTCATTACAACATCATGACCTTGTATGAGAATATACACTCTCTCTGACCCACAATATAGTTTCTGTTTTCCTATTTTAGAGACCCAAAATGTTGTTCCTATTTCTATTTTTGAATAGTACGGAAAGACCATTATACCCTTATTTTTTACTTTATTCATTGAACTTCCTAATTTACCCTTAACTTATCCACTTGCATTGTACTTTTTTCACTTCCTCCCTCTAACTTTTGTCTATAATTGTACTTTTCACTCTTTTCCCCTTAAATTATCCACTTGCCTTGTACTTTTGTCTAGCTTTTTTCCACTTCTCCTCCTATTTCTTAAATACCGTGAAAGAAACACAATAGGAACTATATTATGGGACGGAGGGAGTATAAGATATGGTTTCGTCAGATCACAAAGAAATGTGATTGACATGTATGAAGCATAGATCTCAAGAAGATTTTATCCATTTGAATTATTGGGGTCCCTTAGGGTAAGACATACTGATTTTGGGTTGTCTCCGTCATTTTAGCAACATTCATAGACTTTTAATTGTATGTTAGAAAATACCTTGCACAACACGAAACATCATCACCAACTACCCTCGTTCTATCAATAGTCCCATTGCATGTTTAAATGCATATTGGTAAGTCTTATATGCGTTGTCCTCACTCGTTGTAATAGCTTAAAGGTAAATATCGTATGAAGCATAGATCTCAAGAAGATTTTATCCATTTGAATTATTGGGGTCCCTTAGGGTAAGACATACTGATTTTGGGTTGTCTCCGTCATTTTAGCAACATTCATAGACTTTTAATTGTATGTTAGAAAATACCTTGCACAACACGAAACATCATCACCAACTACCCTCGTTCTATCAATAGTCCCATTGCATGTTTAAATGCATATTGGTAAGTCTTATATGCGTTGTCCTCACTCGTTGTAATAGCTTAAAGGTAAATATCGCTAATGACCTTAATTGATATTGTGTAAGGGCTTCTTATGCCAATAGTAACTTATGTTAGTTACCGTCCTTTCGTTTGTTGTAAACTCAGTTTAATTAATGTGATTTCAGCTGTTTTTTTGTTTTTTTAAAAAAAGTCTACAGAACTTACAAAGAATTGATACAAGCTTTAGTGTTGAAAATATTTAAAAATATTTAAAAGATATTTACATAGAACCTTTATAAAACCCACATATCTCATAATTAGACAATCATATAAAAACCTGCCTTATTTATTTGTCAGACGGATTTAACACATATTATAACTATGGCGGGTCATGGCTTTTAAAGGCCTCCATTCCTATTTCCTACCTCTCCGAGTTATTTAATTGAAGTGCACTCAACGTTCTCCATTGAAGCGTTCTCCGTCAAATCTAATTCTTGGATACCCCATTGAAGCAGCTTCTAAGGTAAGTTGTTGTTGTTATCATCATATCAATTCACAATCTAGGGTTTTAAGGTTTAGTGAGAGTGAAAAAAAATGAAGAAGACTGAAGCTGTGCACTGATAGATCCTTAGAGAAGCTAATCCTTCATCAGTTTGAATTTCCTTCATCTTTGATTTTTGTTTGTAATTTTTCCATGATAAATTAAATGGAGTCATAATCATATTTTGAGTGTATAAAAAGTTAGAATTTATTGATGGCAAACTATATCTATCATTTTGCGAATCAAAACGGATTAGAAAGAAATACTTTGTATTGAGTTGGTGGACTAGGCTTCCTATATATCTTAAACTTAAGGCCCTAAATATCTGAACATCTCCTCGACTTGGCATTCTTGAAATTAATTTGGTTCATTTTATACTTTTTTAGTGTTTCACAATTATCATGGTTGGTGTCAACTGTCAAAGAGTCAAAGATGAATTAAGTTTAAAATTTGTATATTAGCATTTTAGGATTTCTATTAACTTTGCTAGATTTGTTTCTGCACTCAAGATAGGATGTCTGTGGTTCAGAGTTGTCAACTCTGCTCTACAAGTTATATTGACTCATTTCTGAGCTCGTTCTCCAAGTTTCAAGGTGTTCCTATGCCACTACTTAGGTACAATTACACTGGTACTTTTGGTAGACGCAATTATTGCTCAACCCAGAATTTTATTCGGTCATGTTCAATCAATGAGCAGGACTTACCTAGGACTTCGAGTTTTCTGCTTAGTAAATATAAAAATCAGGGATCCTCTAGTCAAGCATCCTTTTCCAGGTCAAACAGAACTGATGAGAATTCCATCCATACATCATTTTCTCAGTCAAATAGTGATGAAAAATCATCAAGTGCTTGGTTAGAGAAGTGGAAGGAAACCCGCCAAAGAAATTCTCCCAAATCACCCCAACTTGCATTGAACTATAGAAGCAGGGATAATATGTTGAATTCGTTTAGTTCTAGCAGTGACTCATCTAGTACTCATACCAGTGGTAGTACTATGGATAGGATAGTAAAAAAATTGAAAAAGTTTGGCTATTTGGATGATGCCAATGAAAATGATGATAACCAAGAAAGGATGATTGAGAAAGGGTCAGTTGAGGATATATTCTATGTAGAAGAAGGAATGCTCCCTAATACACATGGTGAGTTTTCTGAGAATTTCTCATTAGGGATAGAGCAAGGTTTTGACAATGAGGACGACGTACGATTCCCATGGGAGAAACCTGCTGCAAAACCTGAGGAAGCTAATTCAGTCATAAAGAGAAGCAGGACTTATATGGCTGAGCTTACTCTACCAGAGTCTGAGAGAAGGAGGTTAATGCAATTGACTTTAAACACGAAGCAAAAAGTGAAGATAGGTGGTGGAGGCGTTACACAAGCAGTGGTTGATCGCATCCATGAGAAGTGGAAATCTGCAGAAATAGTGAGATTGAAAGTAGAGGGCCCTCCTGCACTAAATATGAAACGTATGCATGAGATTCTTGAGGTTTGCATCTTATGATTTTAATCTCCTTTACTTTTACTGGTATTTATTGCCTTGCAATTTAATTTTGGTTGCTGTCTCTCTGCTTAGCTGAATGTTGTCAAAATCGAATATAATATATATGAAGAAAGTGCTAAATTGCCCTTTTTTGTATCTTTGTGGTGATAGATCATTGTGCCTATTCTGGGGACCTTTAGACCATTATGTGGAAAATGATGAGACACATAGGAGGCACTGCCATGAGGCTACACTTGCACTTAGTCATGATTTTTTTCCTCATAAATCTATGTTTTGCACCATAATCGACCATCAGTACTTGCGATATACACACATTTATACTTGATTGCAGAAGGTTCATTACTAAAAATCTTTGAAATGGTCATAATTTTCCTCTACTTGTCTAAGCACTTGTCAGAGTATCCTTTTGTACCTCGGGTGTAATAACCATCATATCCTTGTTTAAATGTTTTTCTTATAGATTGTTTGAGATACTCCACATTCTCAAAAATCAAGATAGTCCGTACATAAGTAAACATTATGCATCTGTTTTAGTGTTTCATTTGTCATTTTGCAAATATATTGAATATCTTAGTAAATGATGCTGTGCTGAATAAGCATTATAGGACTTAAAATCACTGTGAAGCAAATCTTTGGTAAGGCTTTACTTGCCAACTCTTAGTCATTTCTGAAGAGAAACAATTAGTTTCATATCATATGCCAATGTGCAAATGGCTCAAGAGTCTTCACAAATGATCTCGTGGTTGAATGAACATGAAGCACATAATCTAAAGGAATAGATATCCTATAAAATTCCCCGTACAAAGTATTTTGTTTATGGTAAAGGTCTTTCCTCTCAACTCCCATGATCTCAATTCTCAATAAGTTATTAACTCACTTATCATCAACATAGTCACTGAACTTCATTGAAAGTTAATGACAATTTATAAGTGGGAGTGTGAGATACTTGGTTAGCAATCAGTTATCATTGGAATAGGTAAAAACAAACTGTCACTCTATCAAGTTAGCCTATTCCCCCCCTCCTTTTTACTAGTGTCCACTATATGGCCATTGATAATTGATACTTGAGCCTATTGTTGAAGGAGATGAAAATTCAGTTACTCTTTGATTAAAATTACCTTTTCAATTCAACCATCCTTACCATTATTCTGGCAATCACTTTAATTTAATCTTTAAGAAAATGAAGTAAATCTCATAGATACCCTATAGATCTCATGGAGTGAAGGTGACTGTTAAACTTTATCAGTGATTTCTGATCTTACAGACTATATTCTTCGAATTTATATCAAGAGTTCAAGACCTTCTTATAGAACAGGATTCATGTTATAACAGCAATATATGTGAAACCTACTAACCTAGTCACTAGGTTAAATTACAATCAACAGAGAAAGAGAAATAGCATGAAAAGCTGATTGGGTGGACAGATCAGGTATGTTGGCTCATTCCAGCAATGTCACTACTGTTGTGTGCATGCTTAGCTTGTCCTGAAACTTGTTGAGTTGTGGTGCATGTTTATGATCACAAGAGGCTGTTGTTTGTAGTCCTTGAATATGAGACTGGAACATCCAAGATTCTGTTTGTCATGACTCGTGTCTACAAGCACAAACCTCTTTATCCTTTGTAAGTCTGGAGCATCGAAGATTTTTCCTTAGCTATTAAAACTTTCTCCCTTCCTACTAGCTCTTCTTATTTGCTGAACCTGTAGAGCTATGGAAGAAAGTTTATTTATTTCCATGAGGCTGGAAATTTATGTTGATTGTTCATTACTATCTAAATACATTAACTGTAGTGTCTTATCTCTTCTTATATAGAATAGTGTGACTTCGTATTTGGGTTCTCTTGTCATTGCATTTTTGTTGATCTTCTTGTATATATGGCTTGTAACCTTTTAGTTTCCTGTAAGTTTATTGGCATTATTCTTCATTTTCAATCCAGAGGAAAACTGGTGGTCTTGTTATTTGGAGGTCAGGGACATCTGTATCTCTATATCGAGGAGTGAGCTATGAAGTTTCTGGGCGTACATCTAAGATCCATGGAACTCAGGTTGCTGGCCGATTGTTGCTTGATCAGAATCTTACAAAACCTTCACAAAATGATTCTTATGACAGTAAACATTCTCCAGAAGAGGGCCTCCACAGAAATGATGTCGATAAAAAAGATTCTGAATCTTTAACTAATGTAAAGTACGAGGATGAAATAGACAAGTTGTTATCTGACCTTGGGCCTAGATATGCGGACTGGCCTGGTGATAACCCATTGCCTGTTGATGCTGATTTGCTCCCAAATCTAGTTCCTGGCTACCAGCCACCATTTAGATTGCTCCCGTATGGATTCAGACGTACTCTTGGAATGAAAGAGTCTACATCGTTAAGAAGGATTGCTAGAACACTTCCCCCTCATTTTGCTTTAGGTATGTTGGCTCTTCTACTTACTTGCTTCAAGCTTCTTAGATTTTTGCTAACTGTGTATTGAGGTTGTCTTCAGGCAGAAGTAGGCAACTAGAAGGTTTGGCAGCCGCCATTGTTAAGTTATGGGAAAGAAGTTCCATTGCAAAGGTAGCGCTGAAGCGTGGTGTTCAGCTTACTACAAGTGAGAAAATGGCTGAGGAGATTAAGGTGAGCTAATGGATATTGATTGCTGTGTTTTATTTCTTATTATTTAATATTATTAATTTCACTGCATAAATTTTTTTTGATAAGCAATTCTTCCTGATCTAAATTGGAGTCTCTCCAGGATTATTGAATCAATGTTCATTAATAGTTCGGCAGTTTGATATTGTCCGGTGTCCCAAGTGCAGTCCAATTTTACCAAGCTGTTGTTTTACATTGTCTTATATATATTGCAGAGGTTGACTGGGGGAGTAATGCTTTCCAGAAACAAGGATTTCATGGTATTTTACAGGGGCAAGGACTTTTTATCATCAGATGTCACTGAAGCTTTACTAGAAAGGGAGAGATTGGCGAAGGACCTTCAGGATGAAGAGGAGCTGGCACGAACAAGAGCCTCAGGCTCATTTATACCTTCTGTTGGAACTGGGGAACATTATGGAGCTGCTGGTACACTCTCTGAAACTTTGGATGCTAATACTAAGTGGGGGAAGAGACTTGATGGTCACGAGGCAGAAAAGGTGCTGAGACAAGCAGAAGTAATGAGGCATGCCAAACTTGTCAGGAAGCTAGAAGGGAAGCTTGCTTTTGTAAGTTCCTATACTTTCTTTTGATGTGGTGGAAGAGAAAGGCAATGACTTCAAGTGACATTTCTTTCTCTTCTGCTCTTGTTAGTGACACACTCTTACATGCAGGGTGCATGTGCTGTGCCTACACACTAAGTTTTCTTTCTTATAAAGAAGATCAATCTCCCTTGAAGAATAAAATAAAATAAGACTTCAAGAGTGATCAAGTAGCCCTTTCGGGCTTTCGGATTTAATCAAATACCAAAGAGTTAGAGAATATTATTTAGGGAAGTAATATATGAGAAACATCAAACAGACTCATGGTGTGTTTAGCTCCCTTAGAAATACTTGACAGTTGAAGATTCTTCCTTGTGGGAGGAAGCGTTGTCCACAACTAAAGAAATGAATATGGAAACAGTTCTATAAGAATTTTTTACACGCAGTGTTTCCCCTACTTGATTATAGTATCAACAAGTTATTTTAAGTGTTTTCAGGCTCTCATGTAAAGATTTCATGCATCTAATCTGTACTTTAGTACATATGTCGCTTATAGAGTAGTTAAAATGCCTTAGAAATAGACTTTAAGTACAATAACATGTCTTTTTACACACCATATATCACCTACATTTTATATAATTAACCAGGCTTTTGTTTAGTACGATTGTTGCATAATACCCTTCATGTAATATGCCTTTGTTTAGTACGATTGTTGCTTTATACCTCAGAGATGTTTCTAAAAGTACAAGCGGAATCCCACAACATGCACCTAAGTGAAGCTTTAATAAATATGCATAAGCTTCTACTCACTACCAAGATGCATTTTAAATGTTGCTGATAACCTCAACCATAGCCAATATGATTTCTTCTCTTCTCTGAGCTTTCCAGCTGATCTCTTCTCAAAACATTCTAGAAATGGGGTATAAACCCTGCTCAAGTTTTGAAAGACGAAACAGATTTAAGTAAAGCCTTTTTAGTTAATGAAATTATGCTGAATATAATAGTTTAGGAGCCTCGTGTGGGTTAGGATCTACAGAGAGGTTTGTTGCATAGAATGTTTTGCCCCTGAAGGAAGTGAAGTGGAATTTTTGTCCTCCTTTTTTTTTGGGGGGGGGGGGGAATTGCTATTGGCTGGTCCTACCCATCTTTTTTGTCTGAAAAATAATAAATTCACAATAGAGAAGTAAAGTGTGTTTAAAGGTATTAAAAGTAGAATCTTCATATTCTTCAATATGAGGAAGCAATGAATCAAAAGGGAATATTGTATATGTTTGATTGAGATATAATTGGGCATTTGGATAGTTGATTGCATTTTGGATGATAAAGAATGTTTCATGCATAGTTTAATTATTCCTGATGCCTGAGAATTTTTTCTTTTGAGTGTGTCCTCACGCAGTTATATCTCTGTAAGTTATCAATGATTGTTTTTTTACTCACTAACTCACATTTTATTTCATGACCATGTTCTTTGGTCGGAACAATATCTTACATGTAGTGTATAATTATACGTGCTTCCATGACATAAAGCTCTAAAATTTTCTGCTAGGCTGAACGGAAGCTGATGAAAGCTGAAAAAACTTTGTCAAAAGTGGAGGAATTCTTGAAACCAACAGATCAACAGGTGGATTCTGGGAGTATTACTGATGAAGAGAGATTTATGTTTAGAAAGCTTGGTTTGAGAATGAAAGCGTTTTTACTTCTTGGTATGACAAATTACTGAAGTTTTTACATTCTTGATCTGGAATATTAACTGATACAGCTTTGTAAATTTACTGTTTCAGGTAGGCGTGGAGTTTTTGATGGTACAGTTGAGAACATGCATTTGCATTGGAAATACCGTGAGCTAGTTAAGATCATTTTGAAGGCAAAGAATTTTGAAGAAGTTAAAAACATTGCTTTAGCACTTGAAGCTGAGAGTGGAGGCATCTTGGTTTCAGTTGACAAAGTCTCCAAAGGCTATGCTATCATAGTTTTCCGAGGAAAAGATTATAAGCGTCCTCCTACATTGAGGCCAAAGAACCTCTTGACTAAGAGGAAGGCTTTAGCACGTTCTATTGAGCTGCAAAGGCGTGAGGTATTTTTCTGCAATAAGTTACTTATTAGAGGGTGGAGCTAGTGATTTCACTTGAACTTTTTACTGGTTGGAACCTGGAACTAGTAGCTCCACGCTTTTGTTTTTGATGACTAGTGCCAAGTTTAGATTTGTGTGATTTTACATATTTCCTCCGTTCTTTTTTAGTTGACAGATTTTGACGTTTGAGACTATTCACAGTCTCTACTTTGACTTGCTTTCATGATTTAGCTAAGAAAATACATAGTCTTTTGGGATCTTTTTTAGTTCTCAATATATATTTTCAAAATATTTACTTTTTAATTGAAGATATTAGCAATTGAACTTTTGCATTAGCAAATTTGATAAAAGAAATGTGTCAACTTAATTAGAACAGAGGAAGTATTTAAACTATTTTCTAACTGATAGTACTAAATAGAATGGAGATGTGATTATATGGAATGCCTCATTTAATTCCAATAAAGAAGCCTAAATAGAGGACCTGGATCTCAATATATTCATATTGGTAGTAAATATTTCTTTGACTCGTGAAGTAGCAGTTGTACATGTACTAGCTGAGTAGGTGACTTTCTGAAGGTTGTTATACTACAATAATATGTGTGTTCAATTGCTCAAAGAGGTTAACCTTGCAGGTCTTGTGTTGTTACCTGCAACTCTTAACTAAATAATAAGTTAATATTGTTATTCTAATTTAGTGTGGGATTATTTACTTTACAACTGCTCAGCGGACCTGAATTAGCTCACGGCCTGGCTTGGTCTAGTCTGGAGTCAATCCTTGGACAACTAGGTCAGACAGGCCTGACTCTATACCTGAGTTGGCCCAGGCCTAGCCTAACCCAGCTCGGCCTATGGCTAAATCTAGGATGATGCTATCTTCTTCCATTGTATTCATATTTTGTTCTTCTGCAAGACCCATCCTTTTCTCCGTTCCCCGTTTCTAATATCCTGTTCTATAAGCTACACATGATTGCATGTTAGCAGTTTGTACCCCTTTTTTTTTTTTCCCCTAACTTATTATCTATACTCCAGCATACAGAGTATTTAAACTTGTTTCAAATTTTGTGAATCTTTAACCAAAGGCCTGTATCCTTTGTATGGATTCTCAGTCTTAAATTTGCAAAAGATGGGTTGACTCTTAGTTCTCTGCCATAGGATCCTTGCCATTGAGTGCGGGTAACATAGGTCCCAGCTGCAGCAATCTAAAAATGCTATTGTGACATCATTTTCCTTGCACAATGTTGAGGAAACTGGGTTTGAGATTCTGATATTTATTTGTAAAACTGCGTTTGCCTGGTAATTTTTGTGCAGTGATTGTGCTTCAAATAACGATAAAGAGAATAAGATAAAATTGAGATTTTTATATTAATTGTTTATTTGTAATGTTATTTTAACTGCTTGAATTTTTTCCTATTTTCTCTCATGTCATTTCATAAGATTATTTTTTATAGGGAGAGGTGTCTTCATCATAGTTTTTTTTTTTTTTTTTTTTTTTTTTTTTTTTTTTTTTTTTTTTTTTTTGAGTAAGGGTGTCTCCATCAGATTACCTTTTGTCTGTCAATATTTAATCTTTTATAATGAATCCATTACCATTACTGTTACATACAGGCTCTTTTGAAGCATATTGCACAGTTGCGGCGGAATGCAGAGAAACTAAAATCTGAAATCGTAAGGCCTCTGTAGTATATTCTATATTCCAGCTTGTATGAACTGTTCCACTTATTTCATCTTTCTCTACTCCTAACTGTACTAACCTTGACTAAACTATATTAGGAACACATGGATGTCATGGAAGAGGAACACCAAAAAGAAGTGTTTTATGATAGATTAGATGCTGCGTATTCCACGGAAGATGAGGTCAAATAGTAGTATTTCTCATTTTCTTGTTCTCTAGATGCTAGTTCATCTTTCTTTTAACTGACTGGTATTCTATAGGAGGAAGAAGATGAAGCATACCTAACAACCTACCGTGATGAAGGTGACGATGGTGAAACTGAGAGCTCTGATAGTCTCACTCTGTAAATACGAATATCAGTTTCAGAACAATAAAGCAGCAACATTGCGACAAAAAAGGTAAAATAAAAGTTTTAACAGGACCTGCAGAATCCCCCTAAATTAGGATGTGCATTCACGTTATCTTTTCTTTTAATGTTTCACAGGTGGGATAAGATGAAACAACTGGCACACTTGACAAGGGAGGAGTGATCATGAAGGCGAGCATTCGCTGCCTCTTTCTTCTATGAGTTGTGAGGCGAGTGTTAAAGCGTGATGTCTCCTGTAAAGCTGCATCACAAAGAGGGTTGTAAATAATTTTGAAATTGTAAGGATGGATATTAAGTTCAGACACAAAAGTAGTGTACAGAGACGAGTAGCATAGGAGTATTTTTTTTTATTTTTTTTTATGGGAAGCTGTTGGTAACTTTAGTATTATTTTAACTGTTTATTTGTTTAAGGGTATGACAATTAATCAATTGTTAATATAATACGTACTTTCGTTTTTAATTATTCGCAATAAAAATATTATTCGTAAAATAAAGAAATTTATTGGTATATTTTAGGTCTTTAATTAAATTTATCGTCTTTTGAGTAGAGAAACATAAAGTTGTAGATATCATATCATCACTTCTAATAATAAGAAGTAAGTATTTAAAAATTAATGTTGATTTATTTATTTAAATAAAAATTTCAAATCGGGACATAAAATTTGGAAAGACAATGGCGATCTAGCATTTTTTAAAATTAATATAAATAAATATATTCATAGAAATTATTACAAAAATCATATAAATACACTTTTATAATTATTTAAATAAATAAACTTTTGTAATGACGCATAAAATAAATATAAACGAAATAATAATTTATATTTTTATGAGATTAATTAAACTTTTCTTATGTATATAAGCTAAATCATTATGAAAGTGTTTATTATTTAAAAATTAAACTACGTCATAAGATATGCCATGTTAAAGAAAACAATTATATTAAAAATTATTTATTAATTAACAAATTACGTAAAATTACATATATACTATTTGATATATATAATTATATGTATTAATAGAGTATTCTAAACTTGTTTAATTATTTATTTTTTAAATGTTTGTAATAATTTTTTTTAATAATAAAAATAAGTGGAATAATGGTAGGGTAAAAAAAAAAAAAAAAAACAAAAAAAAAAACAAAATAACCCTCAAAGTTTTATATATGTCATCACAAACATTAATGTTGTTTTGAGTTATTTTATATGTCACCAAAAAGTAAAGTCAATATATATTATAATAAGATAGCTATACAAGTTGATAATCAAATTTTTTAATTTTTTAAAATTTTTTTTTATATGAATGTTATAAATCTTCAAACTCTTTAAAATTATTCATTCTAATTTCATTCAATTAAGATTTATCAAAACAGTTTTGGAGATTTTTCCGAACACAATGGAGGAGATTTTTAAAGATCGCACTTCACAGCAGAATGATCGTGTCTGTTTTTCGTGGTTGCCGGCGACATATGTGCTCCGATCGGAGTTGAAGTAATTTCTGCGGATGTATATGAAATAGCAAAAACCTTAATATTGATTGCAGCATGAGATGTATTTTCTTGGGGTTTTTAAATTTTATTTAATATTAATTTCAATTGAATTGATGTAATTTATGGTTTTAAATTGTTCTTGTATTATTTACAGTCCAAGTAACACAAAAGCAGTAACTAAGCAAGGTACAGTAATGCGGAGTGGATAATCTATGATAGATAGTAATAAGTTAGAATGCGGAGGAGACAATCTATGATAAATGGTAAGAAGTTGCAAGATATAATCTATAATAGATCGATCTTGTTAAACATATTTTGAGCTCTTTTATATTTTATAAGAGTGGAGAGAGACTTGAAACTAGTAAAAAAAAAAACATTGTGAAAAAAGAATACAAGTGGCTGGAGAAGATTGTGAGCTAATTTCTAATCAACTAATTAAGATTCAAAAAAGATAGTGCTAATTCATTCATTTTAATGAGTTAGATGCTTTCATACAGGTATGGATAATTGATGTAGTAATATTCTCCCTATGTTGTATGGATAATTGATGTGGTAGAAACCCTAAAACTTGAGTGAGAATATCTTCAATAGGATTATTCCATGGTTGAAGGCCATAGGTTCAAACCTAGAACTTTATAATTGTGTCCAAAAATGTTATTTGCTATCAAATAAGTATATGATGGTGGAAGAGGATAAGAGGAATCAGGAAAGTGGTGGATAATGAATGATGCAAAACTGCATGGAGTATTTTCTTATTGCTATTTGTACTACACCATATACTTTCGAACTATTAGATATGATAATATTGACCAAATTGGTAATTAAAAAACCCCTAGTGACAATTTGGCAAAAAAATAACTTTGGCGACAATATGGTAAAAAAAGTTAACTCGAAGCGACAATTTGGTAAAAAAATTTATTCTCAGGCGATATTTAGACCAAAATATCTAATTTTTTTTTCTAGACAAAGTATTCACATTTCCTAATTCAATTCGTTATTATATTTTTTAAAATTATTTTTGTCATTTTAAAATTTAATTAATATGTCATCTTGTTTTATTTTGCTATATCTCGATATCAAATTTATTTTCAACCTCATTTTTTAAGAAATCGATAATATGGGGTAGAAAAATTATGTGAAAATTAATAATTAAACAATAATTATTCTTCAAATTGTTAATTCTGAAAAAGGGGTTGGAGATTTTGGTAAGAAAACCTTGAAAAACGAACTAACTTATTAAACATTTACGAGTAGTTTGTCGGAATTTTTTGTATATTTGGGTTAATTGTCGTCAGAGATGATTTTTTTTTTTTACCAAATTGTCGCTTGGGTTTAGCTTTTTTTTACCAAATTGTCGCCGGAACTATTTTCTTTACCAAGTTGTCGCTAGGGGTCTTTTTTATTTACCAATTTGGTCAATTGGCCCACAAAAGCTATAAAATTTGATACTAACAATGGAGACCTTGCCTTTCATGCCCCATAGGCCCACACCATTCGGTCTAAACTAGTGAACTACGAAATTTGGGATTTTTGCTTGGTAACCTGGTACTTGTTACGGGGTGTTTCCTGGTAATCTTGTCAAGCTAGCATTTGCCTCTAAGTACAGTAAGGCTAACTTATGCTATGAGTCTTTGGTTTTCCTTTGGTTTGAGGGGGTTTAGGGGAGGGGGGGGGGGGTGTTACATAAAAAAAACATATATTAACATGATAGGCCATTGAGAATGGACATTGTACTCGCTTACAATAATGGGTAACTTATTTTTGTAGAATGTAGGATACACGGACTAAAATGGAGCTTAGGCTTTGAAACAATGTCTTCTTTTTGTTTTCAAAGTACCACGCGCTACTTGTTTACATGATGATGATGGGCTAATGTACCTGTGCATAATTGATTGAAAATTAGAAATGGCTCAAATTTTTATTTTTTTGTTTTGTTGATAAACTGCAATTATATGGGATTCATGAATTAACTCTTGTGACATGCTCAAATGATTACTAACAAGCATATGAGAATCGGAGTTGTGTTGTTTTCCCTGGTATACTTTGGGCTGTCTTGTTAATGTATGCTTCTCTACATCCATATACATTGCACACTAGGTCATATATTGCACTAGATTCTAGATAATGTGCCGCACCAATATTGTCACATATTTAAGTGTTAAATTATCTGATGCTATTGGTTTATCATGTGGTCAACTGTCTGAATGACACCTTTACATGACTTGTTTTGAATTTTATACAATTTCCATGTTTCATGGGAACAATATTTCCATCATTTTCTGCACTAGAGTTGAATAGTATGTATCCAAAATCAAATTCAACGTCTTAGTGTTTATGCTTTGAGCTAGAATCGAACTCATAACCTCCGAGACATAAATATAATACATTTACCATCTTAACCAACTTTTATTCATGTTTCAAATTTCACATAATATTATATTTTCCTTTCATTTATTAAGGAAATGAGAGGTAATATAATTCATTTATTTACAAAAAAAAAAAAAAGTGACACCCGAGTCTGAACCACACATTAACTAAGTAACTATATATACAAACAGTCGAACATAATTATCATATTAAAGAAGTACACACACTAGCAACCTGGGACATCGTTCAAGGCACACACTAGTTTTTAACATAAAATATTGATAGGCAATAATTAGATTGGTTGGAGAAGATATAAGAAGCCCAAATAACATTAAAAAGGTGTATTTTTAGATTGGACCACCTACGGATGAATGAGAGCAATCTTTATAAATTAAATCTTTGGGCCCAAATCCAATCACCAAACCCAAATTAATTATACTCGTATCATGGAAGCCTATTGTTTTAATTTTCTGATTTACTTGTTCTTCAAGCTTTTTATTTGTGCATCTATATATACTACCTAAATTACACCCGACACCCTCACTCTCTCTCTGTTCAGGTATTTTCTCGCTCTTCCCAATGTTAATTTTTTTTTTTTTTTTTTTTTTTTTTTTTTTTTTTTTTTTTTTTTTTAATTTGTGAATTTGTTTTAGTTTTGTGGATCTTACTTAGGGTTTGAATCAATTAATGGCATTGACGATAATTGTGTATGAATCGTGAATATTGGTGTTGTTGGATTAATTTAGGTTGCCATGTTTTATTTTTATTTATAATCAATCGAATTTTAGTAAATTTAACTTGTCAAATTATTTTTTTTTTGGCACTTGATTCATGTGATGTTGATGGGTAGTATGTTGAGTTGTGTTGTATTATTATCGACGAAATCGTGCGATTTAGGATTACCGTGATGCGGCAATCTGTACCGTGACACGGTAATTTTTACCGTGTCGCAGCAGTCCTGAAATTTCTCCAGGGGTTCTGTATTTTTCTCGTTATAAGCTTCCTTCGTTTTTCTGAAAAACCATATGTGTTCTACATACGTTTTAGCCCTGGGGGATTTAAGCTCTATCAACCCGAACACGTTCATAACAATAAGGGTTCGTCCAAGTTTTTAAATACACCCAAACCATGGAGTCGAGTTCGATTTCATCACGAACTTGCAGAGCTGCCCGTTAGCATACACCCTCAAGGGAGGCTGCCTTGTTAACGCGTCCAAACTCTTAACCATGGTACCCTTTTGACACCCAAATAAGCTTGACCATAGTCGAACATAGATAATGACTTTAGGTTGCGAACTTCATTGCATCATGTGTGACAATGTGCTTATATGTGCATATTTTTATTGATTTATTTATTTATTATTTTTTTTTTCTTATCTAACCCTACTTTTTTATTAGAGCCGAGTCATAGTTCTTTTTTTATTTTTTTTTTTTTTTTTTTTGAGTCAACCTGGATTTTTATTCCCGTATCCTGCACAAGTGTTAACTTGTTTTGGTCATAGCCGGAGTTCTAAAAAAAGTTATGTGTCGTGCCACCTTTGGATCTGTAGCCCCGAGTTTTATCTTTCATTTGGCATTGATTTCGTCCCAATCAGAGTCACAGATCAAAAGGTATAACTGAAATACTACAGCCTGTCCAGTTTAGGAGTTCCTTTTAATTAGCGTCCAATTTTATTTTATTATATTTTATTTTTTTTAAATCTTTTCATGTCAAGCTAGTCTTAACCAATCTTCTACTTCTCTTATTCTTCTAATCCATGTCAATTTGTATAACATAGGATTTGTAGATTTTATTTATTTTATTTTTGTTCTTTTCCTATGAGTCTAAACTCTTCTAGAATTCCAGTCCTCTTCCTAGTTTCTTGTGATTATTGTGCTAACCTTAACGTGTGTTCTTTGTATTTGGTTGTGTTTGATCTTATTTATGACTAACGATTGCTAATGGACAGTTTTCACCTAGTAAATAGCATAAACATTAAAATTGGACAAAATTAATCAAGTTAGTTTGTCTTTTAGTCTTCCGTGCTATTTGGTCCTTGCGTTTTTCTTTTTTAATTAACGTTAGCATGTCTGGCTAGCCATACGATCATATCACGAGTCTTAATAAACTCACCTAATCACACTTGTTGAGTCGTTGCACACACTTTGTCTTCGAGTCATGCACTATTAATTGTTTATGATCGTATACTCGGTTCATGCATGTGTCATTTCCTGCATAATAAAAAATGATTGGAGTTTCTCTCACCTGTTTTCAAAATTATGTCTTTCCCCCTTTCTTTCTTATTTTGAGCAATAAGTCAAACCATCAAGTGAATTTGTTTTATTTTACAGTACTTGGTCAAGGAGTAGGGGTAGATTGGTGCGCTTCACGTCACTACCACAACAACCTCTTAGACCTAAGAGACGTTTAAAGAAAACTTCACCATCTCCACACTTACTATCACCTTCAAACCACTTTCAATTCATTCCAATGGCCACTAAAGAAGATATTGAGGGCATTCACCATCGAGGCACTTTCTGCCATGATGCAAACCCTTACCACCAAGGTCAATACCAAGGAACAAACCAAAGTCACTGTTGCTACAGTTGACAAGATAAAAGAACAAGTGAGCAAAATTTCTAAAGAGTTCACCTACGTGGAACAAACTTCCACTACTTTGGCTGTGAAGGACAAGCTCCCTGAAAAATTCTCCACTTCTGACATACCCAAGTTCAAACCTACTGACAATCCAATATTCCATTTGAAGGCCTTCTCTACAACCATGGCTCTCAAGGGATTGGACGTAGCACTCTTCCCTACGGTGTTCCCTCTCTCCTTAGAGCATGCATGCCAACAATGGTATTATTCTCTAGATGCCAAGTACATTGCAACTTGGCAAGATGCCACTGAAAGTTTCATGAATCGTTACAAGTGTAACATTCAAACCAGGACTTCAGAACGTGAGCTTTCTATCCTTAAGCAGAAAGAAAATGAAGGGTTCACTGCCTATCTAAGTAGATGGAGAGAAACAGCTTCGCAAATGGTTGAGCCACCAAGGGAAAAGGAGATGTTTAGTCTCTTTATCAAAAATCTGACCCATAAGTACAGGCAACATCTCAAATTCCTACCATTGAAAACTTTCGAAGATGTATATGATATAGGCATCAATATTTAGGACGAGCTAATAAAGACTGCTAGTAGTAATAATAGCAATAACGCTTGGAAAAACAAGAAGAACGACCTACCTTCTTCTTCGTCTTCTAAGCCCGAAAATACTACCAACAATGTAAGCCAGGTTGATCTTAATGAAGTCTTAGCTCTTGATGCTCCATTGCTCAAGGAGAACTTACACTCCTTTGGGAATGACTTATGATGTTGCTTTTGATTGCTTTTACAGTCAAGGTTTGATAACACCTATTGGGCCATTTCTAGTGCCAAAAGCTGAAGAAAGGAGTGCCAAATGGAACCCTAATGCTTACTGCAAGTTCCACGAAGGACGAGGTCACTCTACTAAATAGTACTGGAATCTGAAATATGCCATTCAAAATTTGGTTGATGTTAACAAACTTTCTGTCCTTCCAGGCGGCAAGAAGTAGTGAAGACAAGGCGTTCCGGCGAGTCCTTCTGCAAGATCTCATGATTTCTTTCTTTTATTCATTTTTTTCTCCCCATTTTTGTCTAGCATAGGTTTCCCATTCTGAATTTCTATATGTTTCTATATGTTTATTCACCTTTTCCATTAATAAAATGAGCATATTTCCTTTACATTTCGATCATGTCATTTTTCCATTAGTAAAAAAAAAAATCAATTGTCAAACCAAACATAAGGTACACCAATGATTTGAGGCACCCTTGCAACCCATTATTCCCTTTTTTTACCATTCAAATACATATTCCATTATTTCATTAACCACTTTGAGCCTCGTCTAACGTTTGGCTTCATTTATTCAACCCACATTCACCTAGCCTTGGGATGGGAAGGTGCGTAATTTGTGTAACATTCAAAAGCAAGTTTAAAAAGAAATTAAAACGATGGCTAAGGGCAAGTGTTCCAATATCTTTGATATGAACACGTCTCGAATTGCGTCTCTCATCGAGTGCTTGGTACTATGCCTGAGATACATGAATGGTAAGTGAGTGATGGACCGCATGATCCGAGATTGCCCACATTGATTCAAAACAAACAAACAACCAAAAAAAAAAGGATGAAAATTTCAATGCTAAAAAAATAAAATGTGAAAAAAATAAAATTTGCAAAGTTGAAATTACACATCTTGAGGGGCTTCTCTCGGGTCTTGAGCTTTTTACCCTTTCTTCTTTAACCATCAGCTTAACTACGTTACAACCCTCAAAAGACCTCTTTGAGGTGTACACATACTTGATCGAAGTTCGGCTAGAGCTACGTTCGGCCTGATTCCTGACGGATACGTAGGCAACCTCACATTGAGGTGCGACCATATTCATATTCACATTCATGCATGATCGCATCAAGGGATTTCCAATGCTCATCCCTATCTATCTAGACCTAGACTTGGGGGCTTGAACCCAAATCACTTAGCTTACCTAGCCTAAAGAGTCACTATCTTTGACTCTTTTCACATCTATTTCCATCACCATAGCCTTCGTAGCCAACATCTAGTATCACTTTCACACACATCATTCACACATACATGGCCATATCCTCCTTCCCATAAGAACCCCTTATCATGAAATCTTGTTTCATTAATGCGCATGCTTCATCATCTTGCAAAATAACATTCAACAATCATCATTGTATACTTGCTTAGTTTCAAGACCTAAGCAACGTTCATCAAGATTGTTTTTCATATACTATATATGATGCTTAGCTTCCTGATCTAAGCAACATACATCGACAATAAACTACGATTATACTGTGCTTAGCTTCCTGATCTAAGTGCATTCATTGATCGTGTCACATGATGTAATTGTTCTTAGCCTCATGGCCTAAGAACATTCATCATGCATACATTAATTTCAACACGAGCGATTCAATTTGACAAGAAGAAAATCCATGCGATTCACCTCGCCTTGCTCAACGAGGAAGTTCAATAATTCTTCCCATTTTTTAATCGTTTTTCTTTTGGAGAAGTTAAAAAAAAATTTCAAAATTTCTTTTGGGGAAGTTTGAA
This sequence comes from Chenopodium quinoa, assembly GCF_001683475.1. Taxonomy (NCBI): domain Eukaryota; kingdom Viridiplantae; phylum Streptophyta; class Magnoliopsida; order Caryophyllales; family Amaranthaceae; genus Chenopodium; species Chenopodium quinoa. The sequence goes on along the minus strand of NW_018743510.1, from coordinate 669,345 downwards.
ACTTCTTCCAAAACTTCATTTTCCACGTCTTTCTTTTTCAGGAGAAAGTCAATACCCTCCACTCATGACAAAAAATTATGAAAATTTTTCGCGTCGTCACTCATACACAAATAGTCACAAGCACACACTAACATACACATCAAATGAATTAATAAAGTGTCAAATGCATAAAGTTTGATTAAAATGTACTTAATGAGTCATAATACAATAGTAATGTCTAGTGCCATCAACAAGTACATAATAAAATTCCTCGGTCAAAAATCTCCTGATCTAGATGAACTAGGTACAAACTCTGGGTCAGGCTCCCTCTGGCTTTGGTAAGGAAATGGCGCGTCGAAAAGTCCCTCCACCATCTGAGTACGTGGAGTCGCGTCCCTGCTCGGCTCCATAACTCCTGTAGAAGTCAAATTCAAAGAATGCCCTGACCAATCGGTGAACTGCATAGGCTGGGATGGCTGCCCCACATAGGCGTCGTCGGTGCAGGCATCGTTGAAAACACCAGAACAGAATGCAAGCCCTAGTCCAGAGGAGAAGTCACTAGCCTAAATGTAGGCTGTAGAGGCTGAAAAGGCTGAGTCGGCTGTGGTTGTTGCCGCTGAGGCTGAGAATGCCGTCGAGTCTTTAGGGATCGTCGGCAACGACTAAACTCTCCCTCGCCCGAGCCTCTATGCCTCGGACGCGAGTGAGACCTCCGCCGCTCCTAAAAGACAAAAGTGAGGAAATGACCAGTGATGAAAAAGCAAAAAACAGAAATGGAAACATTCAAGTATAAACATACCACATAGACGCTATCCGAACTACTCCGACATCTCGCACCACGCCGTAACTTGATAATCCAGTACTTTAGGGCATCAATAACCCGCATCATGCTCATCACGTCCGGACGCTAAACCTGGAAGAAAAAACATCAAGTCAGTAACAAGTAATATTAAACAAAGCCAAAATCTCACCCGAAAAATTAATGAATCCAAGTCCTCAAGACAAGACTCTTGGGCCTGTCTATAGCCCTCCGGCGCGTCGGCAATATGCTCCTCGACCATATCGATCGGCCCCAGATCGAGAACCGGCTGGGATGGGATCTGAAGCCTCCCACTGCGACGACCGGCCACCTAAAACATGATCGAATAATCAGGTTATTCGACGGTTTAAAAAAGTGACTATAATAAAAACATATCTCCCAAAGATCAAACTTGAGGAAGACGTGGTGGTGGATCCAAGTAAGGAAGTAACTCTCGAGAATAGTTAGCGCCCATACGCACAAGCTCCCGACGAAAGATCCGATGGCGACCTTTATTGTGTACGAGTGCCTCCAGCGTACGCACATGCAACATCGATGAAGGTGGAAGTACTGGCACCACAAAGCAATCAATACTATGCTGCCGGGTCACTCGCTCCCCCATATACCAAACAGGGTGCGCAGTGCCAAAGAAAATAGCATGGTACGTCGAGAGATCCAAAGCCTCTAGAAGATCAGCAAGGTTGACCCAAGGACGGTACCGAATCTCGATCGGAACCTGAAAAGAAAAATACAGGGTGAATGCCAAGGCATAGTGGCAAGATAAGGAGAATAGAACAAAGAGGCGATCCTTACACCAACAGCGGTGGTACCCCGACGCAATAGCCCACGAAGACCCGCCACTGACTCCACGCGAGACTCGCCCCGTCGGTGCCAGCTCGCGCCAATGGGAAATCCGCAAACTACTCCCCGATGCCGTTGAGGAGCCAATCTCGGGAAGTACTCGTATAACCACAGCTGCAACAAGAATAATCTATTAGTTCACGAACCAAAGAAGTAAATCAAAACACAAGAAATGGGATCATCACCTCTACAACCCTTTAAAGATCGTAGATGGTGACAGGAGTCTGGTCGTTCAACTGCCGATAGCCTTGGGGACAAAAGAAAATTAGCATACCCCATGTTGGCCCAGTTAAAGGACCCAATCTCAGCAATCAAGACTAGAGAAGGCAGGTAGCGGAGAAGTGCACGAGAACTCTTCTCAGGAGAGAGAGTCCCAAAGATAAGAATCAAGACGAAAATCCGAACACGCTGCTCGGGCATCGTCCTTGCCATGTCAACACCTCGAGCTAGAGTAGATACTAACTCTGACCGCTGACTCCGACAACCGCTCCGAGGTAGCGAATGGGCCCTAATAGCCTGTACAACAGGGCCTAACCAAGCCCCTACATCATTCAAAGACCAAGTAAGCTCAGGTCTTTGTTGAACAGGTCGATCGATGAAGCGCAAGCCGCTAATAATGTTGAAGTCTAGGGGGGGTCACTGTTATCTCCCCCCAAGCAAAGTGAAAGGTGTTGGTAGTATCCCAAAAATACCTCAATAGGGCTCGAACAATGGTCGAACCGCAGCCTCGGGAGCTAAAAAACCCAGAAACCGCCGAGTAAAAGTCACTCTGACCTTGGACTCCCACAAAGCACTGGTAGTAGGGTCCCTTGTGATACGATCATGTAACCTGGGGATCAAATCTCCTGATCCTGAGCCGTGATGGCAAAGCACACCATCAACTAAACCAGCAAGTGGACGGTGAGAAATGTGGTTCTCGCGACAGAAAACCAACTCCTCTAGGGTCCACTCAGGTGGAGTCCACCTACTCCTACTGGTAGAAGCCCGGGGCTCGGGCTGTAAAACCTTGTCCTCCTCCTCCTCCTCCTCAAGTGCTGAAGGAGTGTCCTCCTTGTAGACCTGGCGCTGGCCGCGAGCGGAAAACGTCTCTATCTCATTGTCGAGGCATACTATTTGGTTCATACATTTGTTAAAAAGCAAAGTCATAGCAAGAATTTCAACAAAAAGCATCAAAATTAGAAGAAAAAAACCCCAATTCGATTTTTTATGGTTCTTCACGCGAAAAATTCATTAAATTTTGGCCAAAATGAACATAAAAGCTGAAAAACTTACATGGATTTGAGTAGTGATGCAAAAATGAGAGACTTTGCAAAATATTGGAGCGAATTTGGTGAAGACATGAGTGAGGAATTGGCGAAGAATAGCAACAACAGTAGCGTAGACACCTAGTGTAGACACCTAAAAATGTCTCCCCAAAACCAAACCCGATGATGAACAACCTTTCACCACCATTATTGCTAGAGTTGAGTATTTAATCTTTTTAAGTGCTTAAATCCATGTTCAATACAATACATTTCACAAATCAACCTAATTCTTAGCCCATTTCCCTGAACCATAACTTACTTTCCACTTTTCGTGTCCACATCACAAAATCGAATAAAATGATTTTTTGGCCCTATGATTCAAATATTATTTTTTTGGATAGGACTTTCAATAAGCTTTCCAACAGTATATCAAAATCCATATTCCGATTTAAAACGAAGAAGATATAAGCAAAACACTAAACTCGGCCCAAAACCGACACCCTTTCACTAAAACGGCCATATCTTAAAATATAAAAAATATTTTTATCTGATTTTAATTGTTTTTGAAAATAGACTTGATAAAATTTCCAACAATATATTATATTCCTTATTCCGAGTTACGGATCAAAAGTTATCATAGTATTAAAAACGCGTAAAAACTGGAATTTACCGCGCCACGTCAGAAATGCCGCGCAACGGCATTTTCTGCCGTGTCATGGAAATTTACAGCGTGGCGCGACATATTTGCTGGACACGGCATTTTTCTGGGATTTTCTTTGCGGCGCCTTCACTTCTAAGGTTCAGTGCTTCACCCTACTCTTTTTCTCTATAAATTACGAACCTGATTTCTCCAGTTTCGTGGGCACCAAAAATCATTCTCTTTCTCCCTACACCAAAAATCATTCTTTGTTCCTCTCTTATACACCAAAAAAATCATTCTCTCTCTCTATCTCTCTCTCTCTCTCTTTCATATTCTAAGCCTTAAACCTATTTTCCTAATTTCATCATTCATTCCCTAAGCACTCCAAGGAATCCATACTTAACCCGAAGTTCCATACTTAAACCAAGGCGTGAAAGGTAGAGCCGACTGAAGGTTTGGACCAAATCCATTCTACTTTTAATTTAATTTAATTGTTTCAATTTGATTTTTTTTTTATTGAAGTTACTAACAATTTATTCATGATGTAGCAATTTAAAGGAACGCGCGGAATGTGAGTAATTAATTAATTTAATTACTTATTTTATTTTATATTGCTAGTATCATGATTAGGTTTATTGTAATTTGATTTGACTAACATTATTATTGTTAAATTACTTCCAATGTTGATGTTTATTCTATTATTTATTGTTGATCACCATATTGCATATTTAAAGGAAATATGTAATTGAATATCACGACTAATAAGATAATTTGGAGGACCGGTTTAGGTTCCTTTTAATCTTGTTGTTTAATTAAGTGATCACAATATTTTAGAATTATATGTTGCATTAATATTCAACCAATTTAGCCTAATTTTAGTTTAGAGCAAATTGAATCTTTGTTTGCATGCCATTGAGATCGCAGGGAATAATTTTCTCTATAAGAATCGAGTAGAGGCCAATACGGGAGAATGTTACTCCTTGACTCACTTCGTACCATCATCACCGATCCTCCTTTCATGGTTCCGAACCACATGGAGTTAGTAATCCCATGGATTATGAATGGGGTGTAACCTTCACGGGTCAATCGTTGTTGCCTTTTTTTGTCCCTTATTCGTGGTTGCCTTAAATGATCCGTGAACGGTTTACAAGTTCCTTAAAAACTTGTTGGCGGCTCCCTACTTTGCTTTGTCCCTAATCGTGTATGTCAATTCCCACTTCCTATGAGTGCCAAGCATATTCACAACATGCTTAAAGTAGGCGCGCTTCGAATGACGCCTACAAGTAGCGAAACTCGAAGCAGCGAAAAAATGATGGAAAATGAAAAAAATCAGACTTTGCTCGAATTTAAACCAAAGGCTGATTTGCCGTGTCACGACAATTTTGCCGCGTAATGGCAAAATTCGCCGTGTGACGGAAAAATTTGTCGTGTCACGGCAATTTGTCACGTGACTCGGCAAAGGTGCGTATTCTTTAACTTTTCAGCGAATATTCCCCACGTGCTTTGACCAGTTTGAATAGTTTTCCGCAATTATTTGGCAGTTATTTCTTCACCATAAACTCGCGGGAAATTCCAACTGATATTTAAATGGTATCAAAATTGCCATTTTTCCCTCAGCAAATATCAATGCCACAATTTCATCATTTTGAGCTCCTAATATGGTCGAATATACTCGGCTTGAAGGTCTAAACATCAACAAACAATACTATAACCTTTGTTCGGGACAATCGAATAATCATCAATCAGACATTTATCGAACACCTAGTGATCATCTCTCGAGGCGCGGAGGATTCCACGTTGCAAGGTTCTCGAGACATAGAGACTTGTAATTTCTCATCATTAGACAAGTTTTCCCGAGGCGCGGAAAATTGTCAATCGTTGAACACTTCTCAAGGAGTAGAAGTCGGTGATTGTGTCCCAAGGCGTGGACACTTAGTGTTGTTCCCGGAGAATGGAATTTCACTTGTGAGCTACTCAAGGCATAGGAGCTCACGATAAGGTTCTCGAGGTGTGGAAACTATCTCATGTCAGTCTTCCCAAGGCGCGGAAGATCATCATTCAGTAGTCTGCTCGAGGCGTAGGAGTCTACGACATGTTTCCCGAGTCGTAGAAGCTTGTTACCTTTTATCTATGGGATAGCTCGAGGCATAGTGGTTCACAATAGAATTCCTGAGGCGTGGAAAATTATCGTCCGGTGGATTTATCGAGGCGTAGAAAACTACCAAACGTATTTGCTACCAATACAATGGTGTCAGATACGCATTCTATACACTTTGCTCTTTTATCTGTGGAACTAACGCTTTTCTGCAGGTATCGGCGTATAGAGAGTGATTTAGGATCGCAGAACGTCTTATATCATTCTCCGTCCCAATCGACTACTTTGACTATCGTTTTTGAAACTCACGATTCTACAAACTCAGTCAAAGTGGGGGCTTCTTAGACATCTAAAAATGTCTCCCCAAAACCAAACCCGATGATGAACAACCTTTCACCGCCATTATTGGTCGGGTCGAGTATTTAATCTCAGAAGCGCTTAAAAATCCATATTTAGTCAAACATATTCAGTCCACAAATCAGTCCAAGCATTTATTCAAACTCAGTCCAACTCACATTTCAACCCAAACCATTTTAATCCATTTCGTTATATTTATTAATTAAGCCCGATTAATAAATATTAAACCCTAAATAAGTCCGTAACACTGAAACAACGCCTAATTTATCACGTGCTTAATGCTTAATAAAAAGATAAAATGAATTTAAACCGAATTCAGGAAAACTTGTTTGCCGAGCCACGGCAGATTTTGCCGTGTCACGACAATTTACGCCGTGCCACGGCAATTTCTTGGGTTTTCTCTGTGGCGCTTTTCATTTCTAGGGTTTCGTACATCACCCTACTCATTTCTTCTATAAATATGAGGCTGATTTCTCAGTTTCGAGGCACCAAAAATCATTCTCTCTTTCTCTCTTATGCTTTAGCCTAAACACTAGCCTTCCCTATTCTTTCACCATACATCCTTTAAGCACTCCCCGGAGTCCGTATCTTACCCGAAGTTCCACACTTAAACCAAGGCTTGAAAAGTAGAGTTGTATTAGGGTTTTGCCCCAAATCAACTCTACTTTATTTAATTTAATTTTCATTGTTGTTTATTATTTTCTTTGAAGTTACTAACGCGTTTTTTGTTTTATAGTTGCAAGCAAACGCAATCAAAGTATGGAATCATGTTCCTTTTGTTCCTATTATATTTCTAACGATTTTTGTTATATTTTTCATATACTAATCGTTATGGTTAAAATGCTTCTAATGTTGATGTTATTTTTATTATAGTTATTGATCACCATATTGCATGTCAAAGGGATTATATAATTAAATATAACGATTAATAAGATAATTTGGATGACCGGTTTAGGTTCCTTTTTAATATTGTTGTTTAATCAAAGTGATCGCTAATATTTTAGAATTATATGTTGCATTAACGTTCAACCAACTTAGTTTAATAATAGTTTGGAGAAAATTGAATCTTTGTTTGTATGCCTTTAAGATCGCAGAAACTACTTTTCACAATAGGAATCGAGTAGAGACCAATACGGGCGAATGTGACTCCATGACTCACTTTGTACCATCATCCCCGATCCTCCTTTCGTGGTTCCGAACCATATGGAGTTAGTAATCTCATGGATTATGAATGGGGTGTGACCTTCACGGGTCAGTTGTTGTTGCCTATCGTTGTCCCTTATTCGTGGTTGCCTTTTAATGATCCGTGTACGGCTTACAAGTTCCTTAATAACTTGTTGGCGGCTCCCTACTTTCCTTGTCCCTAATCGTATATGTCAATTCCCACTTCCTATGATTGCCAAGCATATTCACAACATGCTTAAGTAGGCGCGCTTTGAATGACGCCTACACTATGAAATCACCTGAAACATTAAGAAAAACACAAACAGAGCGTAATAGAGCACAAAACAAACAACTTATGCATGTGCGTCTTAAAAAGCGACAAAAAGACCTAAATAACCACTATAAAACTAGCATAAATGTGCCTATAAATGCTATATAAATTTTATTCATCAAATTCCCCCAAGGTAAACCGTTGTTTGTCCCCAAGCAATACTAGACTCAAGACGTAGAAACATGACAAATAGGACTTCCAGTGAACCAGAATAAGACTGACTCGACTCTCGAGCAAACAATCAAACCAATGTTATTAAGACCAAAATCTAGCTCGGATACAAATAGAACCACTCAACATAATGATCCACAATTGAAACCAAACTTAGCCACAAACGATTTCCCAATCAAGCTAGTCGTCGCCGCACACCTTGGAGAATATAAATATTTGATGCAACAAAGGGTAACTTGACGATATCAAGAAATAATGTTCACTCGGTCACAAAACACACATGCCGATCAAAAGGACTTTATAATAAGCTTGTAATTGGGCTAAGGTAAAGGGGTAGGACAATATTTAGGAAAATGTGAGCGAAAAGCCAACTTGGGGAGCAAAAACATAAACACGACCAAATAATGATATAAACACGACTAAATAAAATGAAGCTTGACAATGACAAACAATGACAACACATCAATAAGCTCCCCCAAGCTAGCTAGACTTGGGAATAGTAACCAATGGGGCTAAAAAGGCTTGTAATATAGCTAAATATCAATGAATGAGCAAGACAACAACATGGGTGAGCAAAAAGGGAACAAATGTATCTAAATATCATCTAAAGGTTACCTAAAGAACATGGCCTTTATCATGTGCGGTATGCGTGAATCATAATCAAATTACTAATAAATCTCAAGCTAAAGTCATTGAAATAACAAATTGAATCAATCACACAAACACAAAGTAAGGTGACCTAACAAGAGAATTGGCTAGCTATACTTGATATGGGACAACCGATCTTACCACAAACCATTCAATTAATTTACACGATGTCAAGCAATTAGCAATGTATAGCACATACCGACTGAATTTCAGAATCATAACTAAGATCAAAAGAAGCTTAAGAGAGTCAAATCAAATTCGCACACGGTTCGAAGTAAAAAATATGAAAGATAGACACAAGTATGCATTACAAAAAAAACAACTAAAAAAAACTACAAAAGCATTACATACTTTTTCATTGTACGTAAACTCCCACCCCTAGTGAGTGGTACAAACTGTACAACACCTACAAAGCAGTAAAAACTAAACTAAAACACAACTAACATGCACAAAGTAATGATGACAATCATCCTCCCCCAAGCTAAACATCACATTGTCCTAAATGTGAATAAAGAGGAAACTAAAGCATAAATAAAGGAGAGGCAAAACTTACAAAGGGGTGGGTAAGCAAAGGGAGCATCAAAAGGTATAGACATTTCCACCACGATTGGTAGTTGTAATATGGTAGATGTCCAAACTAAGAAATTTAGTTATGCATGTACCTGATAGGAGACATTATCACTTGAGCACACATTAGTGTAGTTAGTCGTAAATAAATGAATAAAAAAGGCTTAAAACGGGTTGCCTCCCAATAAGCGCTGGTTTTTAAGGTCCCGCACGACCCTACTCAAATGGTCCTTTTTGGTAGATGCATTTAGACGTCTATAGTCTATACACATCCGCCAACCGGTCACTGTCCTAGTTGAGATGAGATCACCTTCCTCATTGTCAACTACAGTCATACCCCCTTTCTTAGGAACAACATGCACGGGGGAAACCCACCTTGAGCTCGAAATGGGGAAGATGATGCCGACATCTAGGAGCTTGGTGATTTCCTTCTTCTCCACCTCCCCCATTTGAGGGTTGAGTTTTCTTTGCCTCTCCATGGATGGCTTTGCACCCTCCTCCAATGTTATGTGATGCATGCAAATAGCGGGACTAATACCCTTGAGATTATCAAGGGTATAGCCCAAGGCATTTTGGTGGTTTCTTAACACACCACATAACATTCGAGTTTGGTGTTCATTCAAAGATGCATTCATAATAACGGGAAACGTGGAATTGGGTCCAAGAAATTCATACCTAAGGTGTGATGGTAGAGGTTTTAGCTCTACCATAGGCACACCCTTACCTTCCTTTGTAGGGGAAATCTCCATAGCATGTTTGAGTGTGATTCCCATGCAAGCTTGCTCAACATTTCCTTCAACATTCTCATCAAGCAACTCTTCATACAACGCCATTTCCTTGCTTTTATCACCTATCTTTTCCTTGTTTAACAAGACATTCTCAAGGGCATTGTTAGTAGAGAGCAAGTGCTCTTGCATAGAATTCACAATACAATCAATGGTGTCAATTTTCATGCATTTCTCTAGAGTAGAACTAGGATATTTCATGCTTGCATTCAAATCAAACTCAAGAACCTCTTCATCTACTTTAAGTGTAATTTTAGCACTTTTCACATCAATCAAAGCACCAGAAGTAGCTAGAAAAGGTCTCCCTAGAATGATAGGAATATGAAAATCCTCATCCATGTCAAGCACAACAAAATCAACCGGTATAACAAACTTTCCAACCCTTAGAGGAACATCCTCTACCTTACCCTTAGGGAATTTGATTGATCTATCCGCTAATTGGAGGGTAATGTTGGTAGGAAAAAGCTACCCTATATCAAGTCTTTGGTAAACCGTATATGGAATAAGGCTAACACTAGCCCCTAAGTCACATAAAGCATTATCAATTTGTATTTGATTTATGGCACAAGGAATGGAAAAGTTACCCGGATCTCCTAACTTTGGAGGCATCTTGTTCATTATGATAGCACTACAACTTTCGGTGAGGTTCACCGTTTCAACAACATCACAAATTCTCCTTCCACTCACAATATCCTTTAGAAACCTAGCATAATTGGGCATTTCTTTTATGGCATCGATAAAGGGTATTGAGAGGTGGACTTGTTTCAAGGTTTCTAGGAACTTACCAAATTGCACATCTAGCTTGTGTCTCAAAAACTTATGAGGATATGGAAATTTTTGCAATTGTGTTGGTTCCTTCTCTTTCTCTTTTTTAACTCTCTTTTCTTTTTCAATATCTCTTTCATTTTCAACTCCAACTTCTTTCTCAACTTTATCACCTTTTTCGTTTTCACAACTTCTCTCATCGTCTTGCTCAAACTCACTCTCAAGGGAGGGCTCATTCATGGTCACTCTCTCATTGGTTTTCTTTGGCTCACTCTCCTTCAACAACTTCCCACTCCTAGTAGAAATGGCGTTCACCGGTCTCTTGGGGTCAAGCCCTTGCGGTGGAAGTTTAGAAGTGCTAGTTCCCTCTTTAATGGCATTGGCTAATTGGGAGATTTGGGTTTCTAGCATTTTATTGTGAGTCATAACCTCATTGAACTTCTTTTCACTAGTAGCCATTAAGGTATTAAACATTTTGGTTTGGCTCTCCATCATCTCTTCTAGGCTAGACTTTTGTGGAGGTGCTTGAGTGTAAAAATTGTCTTGTTACGCTCTAGGACCTCTCACATTAGAATTTTGAGCATTTTGATTGTTAAAGCCTCTATTACCATTATTATTCCAATTGTTCCGATTATTAGAACTCCCCCCTTGGTGGTATTGGCCTTGGTTCCCATAATTCCCTTGATTATTATAGTTATGGTTACCATAACCACTTTGTTGGTTGTAGTTACCTTGTGGATTTTGGTCCCTTTGGTTTCTACCACCCCATGAATTTTGGTTATGATAATCATAATCATTTCCTCTTTGATTATAGGAATTTCCCCCTTGCCCTCTTTTATTAGGTGGTAAATATCTTTGATTGTCATTCCTAGGTCTATTATCGTAAGACAAAGCATTAACATGTTCATTTTCAAGTTCATTACCATCCTCATATGGGGGTTGGGTTTGAGAATCATAAGTGCAAGAAGAGGTGTCATGATCATATGATCCACAATTTTCACAAAATAAACATCCATTTGGCATGTTATTAGATGTAGAAGTAGAAGGGTTAGAACTCATACCTCTCCCCTTAGATTGGGAGGGACGCTCTTGGTGTGAAGAGGAGGACTCAAGCTTCGCCTTGATTGATGTCATCTCCTTGCCAAGGTTGGTGATTTGAGACGTCAAATTATTGATGGCGTTGAGGTGATCAACGGATTAAACCACGCTCCCTCCTTTGCTTGAAGACTCCCTCTCTCCTTCTTTCCAATCCATGTGGTGTGTTACCACATCTTCAATGATCTCAATCACTTGCTCTTCGGTTTTATTCATGATTGGCCCACCGGCTCCCGCATCCAAACTTGTTTTACCTTGAGGACTCAAGCCTCCATAGAAGATTTGTAAAACTTGGTATGTTGGGATTCCATGGTGAGGGCACTCTCTTTGGTACTCCTTGTACCTCTCCCAAGCTTCATAGATAGTCTCACTAGCCCTTTTCTGAAAACCTTGGATTAACGCCCTTGCTTCGGCGGTTTTCTTTTGAGAGTAAAATCTCCCTAAGAAGGCCGTGGTGACCTCATCCCAAGTCCTCAAAGAATTGGGTCTCACTTCCTTTTCAAGCCATTCGAGAGCCCTTCCTATTAAGGAGAAAGGAAATAGTTTTAGTCTCACAAACTCTTGAGTGACCCCATTCACCTTGATCGTGTTGCAATATTTCTCAAACTCGTTAAAATGTGCAAGAGGGCTCTCGTGTTTTGTTCCACTAAATTGTCTCCTCTCAATCAAATTTATCATTGCGGGCCGAATCTCGAAGTCATTGGCCGCGGTGTTTGGGGGAGCAATCCCACTTGAAGCTCTATAAGCTCCCGGAGTTCCCAACTCCTTCAAAGGTCTTGGAGGTGGGGGTGGGTTGTAACCCATTGGATTTCTTTGTGGTTCCGGTTTGGACTCTCTTCTTGGGGAAGTGGAAGACTGCGAACGGGATCTCCTTCTTCTTCTAAAAGTTTGCTCAATCTCGGGATCGTAAGGCACCAACTCACGATGTTGAGTCCTACGCATACGCACTCAACAAACACAATTAGTAGCAAGGCTACAAGCGTAGCCAAAAAGGAAAACAACTCTTTTTGTGTTATTTTTTTAAATGAATTAGACTCAAACAATCAAATAGCAATCAACAACACAGTCCCCGGCAACGGCGCCATTTTGACAAGCGCTAAATTGGTCGCACAATCTAGGCTAGGTCAAACACATTTATAACAAACACCTCACTCAAACAAGTACAATGGCAAGCAAGGGTTCGGTCCACGGAGAACGGGAATCAATTGCTAAATAATCTTAACACTCAAGCTAAATCGAAATCAAGATAAAACTGGTGATTAACTAACAAACTACAACTAAGGATTGAATTCAAGGAATTAAAACACTAGGGGAATGGGATTCACTCAACCAATAGCAATTAGGAAAATAGGGAGGAGCAAGGATAATGGAATAGCAAAGACCACATGCAAGACCAACTTCAAACGTTATGAAAACAACTCAAATCACTAAGCTTAGATCCCTCATTAACTTAGCAACAAAAGATACATATTCATATTGTAATAGGTAATGAAACATTCAACTCACATTTCCATGTCGAACCAAACATTTCATGCCATCAAGTTCAATAATCTAGGTTAATTACTCCTATCATGAAGAACTAACAAGCAATCCCATATAATCCATTTTAATCACAATCCATCATCAAAATCACTCCCAAACTCACATAATCACCATTAGGATGGGTTTCACCCAACCCCTAGCCAAGAGGACTACTCACAATTCATTTTGATTAACATGCAAAACTCCAAGTTGGAATTCTAAGTAATTCTAAAATTGGGGAAAAGTGATTCACTATGGATAAAACTAACATGCAACAACAATTTATCAAGAAAAAGAGACATTCAAGTGACTTACAATAACAAAATAAAATCAGAAAAATAAGTCGAGATAAGTGAAAGAAGTTACTATTGAAGCTTCAAAATGTTGAATAATTGCTGAAAATATGAGAATAATCCTTGAAGTTTGCTTCTACAATGATTAGATTTTTTTGAGTTTCCAAACTAGATCATCAACTAATTTAATGAACTAAGGTGATAACTAAGAGAAAGTTTTTGCTGAAAACTATTCTACTGTTTTTCTTCTCTCCCCCAAAAAACAATCTAAAAAGGAACTTAAATAGTCCGTACAGAGTTGGCTGAGGTCGTGAAAAGGTCCGACCGAACTCTGGGTAGGTTCGGTCGGACTCAGGGTAGTTTCGGTCGAACTCTGGGTAGGTTCGGTCGAACCTCCCTGATCCTTGTTTGGTCGAACTTTTGAGGTTCGACCCCTCCTGCAAAATTGCTGAAAACTGGTTTGACTCAGCCTTCTTTGCACCTTGGAGGTTCGGTCAAACTTTTCAAAAGTTTGACCACACCTAGGTTCGACCGAACCTTTCAGAGGTTCGGCCACACCTCCTCTTACACTTCCTTTTCTTGCTTCCTCTCCTTCCCTTTTGCTCCTCTTGCCTTTGTCCATGCCTCCATACTTGGCCAAGGGGCCTCCCACCATACTTAGGACCGCCATGGAACCTGCAAAAGATAGCATAGATCACGAGAGCATGGGGATGATAAAATAATGCATAAAGATTATCAAAACAAGCGCAAATAAGCATACTTTTCATAAACACATAAAGAAGCCATAAGAGGAGAAATGAGGTAGAAAAACCTAAGAAAAATAGGAGGAAAAAGGCCTAAACACTACCCCTAAAAGTGACATAAATGTCACTCATCAGAAGGCCTTCAAATGAATCATTGGATTTTTAGTAGGTTTAAACTTAAGTATGTGGGCAGTGGAGAACTTTTCAGGAAGCTTGTCCTTTACAACCAAAGCAGTGGAAGGTTGTTCAACATAGGTGAAGTCCTCAAAAATCTTGCTCACTTGCTCTTTGATCTTGTCAACTGCAACAACAGTGACCTTAGTTAGTTCCATGGTATTGACTTGGGTAGTGAGTTTTTGCATCATGGCAGACCTCGATGGACTTGTGAATGCCCTCAATATCTTCCTTAGTGGCCATTGGAATGAATTGAAAGTAAACAGGAGATGGTGATGGAGATAAATTTCGTGGAGACGATTGTGGTGGTTTCCTTGTACGCCTCTTAGGTATAAGAGGTTGTTGTGGCAGCGCTCGAATCGTACCAATCTACCCCTGCTTCTTGACCAAGTACTGTGAAATAAAACAAATTCGCTTAATGGTTTGACTCAACATTCCAAATAGGAAAGAAAAAGAGAGAGGAGTTTTTTTTTTATTTAAAAAAAAATAGATAAGAAAACTCCACTCATTCTTTATTGTGACGGAAAAAGGAGACACATGCATGAACCTAGTGTACGATCATAACGACATGGTGCACAACTCAAGTCAAAAATAAAATTTTGTGTGGACTCAACTTGACTCGTGAGTTATTAATTAAGTGATAGGCGTGTTGTATGATCGTATGGCGAGACATGTAAACAGTATCAAGACGACCGACGTGTGGACCAAAATAGTACTGACTGGACTCAAACCTGGGTACTGTGCTGCGGTAATACTGTCGCATCACGGAAAACTGTACCGTGGTGCGGTACAAGTTGCCGTTACACGGCACTGACTGCCGTGGCGCGGCAATTTTGCCGTGGCACGGTGGTCAGTTCTAGGTTTGTTTGTACGGTTTTTTCATTTTTTTTCAATTTTAGAGTTTGCGCTAATTACTAAGTGAGTACGGTCCATGGGCATTTGTTAGTCATGAAATAAACCAACACCATAGACAAAGAATAGTCATTAAGGTTAGGATCAAAACGATCAAATATACACACATAGGGCACGCAGTCACAATGATGCAACGAAAAGTTCGCAACCTAGAGTCAAGTTATATGTTCCACTATGGTCAAGCTTTTTGGTGTCAAAAGGGTACCACGGTTATGAGTTTGGACGCGTTAGCAAGGCAGCCTCCCTTGAGGGTGTATGCCAACGGGCGGCTCTGCAAGTTCGTGATTAAATCGAACACGACTCCATGGTTTGGGTGGATTTAATAACTCGGATGAACCCTTATTGTCATGAATGTTTTCAGGTTGATAGAGCTTAAATCCCCAAGGATAAAACGTATGTAGAACACATACGGTTTTCATAAAAAAATGAAGGAAGCTTATAACTAGAAAAATACAGAGCCACTGGAAGGATTTCAGGACTGTCGTGACACGGCAGGGATTACCGTGTCACGGTACAGTTTACCGCGTGACGGTAAACTGTGACGTGACACGACAACTATGCCGTGGCGTGGCAGTCAGGAAATCTGACCAGTGCCTTTGTTTTATTTCGTTTGCGATCAGGTTATTCGATTTTTCCTATGAGGCGAACCTAAATACGACGTTAAAACGTCAATGCATATACAAAAATGCCAAATTAATCACAGGAATACGATTCAAGAATCTTTCAAGTCTCATCCACTCATCTTAATTAAATACCGATCACTCAAATCGATAAGTAACCAAGAATCCTCCCTAGTGGAGTCGCCAAATTGTAGGCGTCATTCGAAGTGCACCTACGTTAAGCATGTTGTGAATATGCTTGGCAATCATAGAAAGTGGGAATTTACATTATACGATTAAAGACACGATTAGGGACAAAGAAAAGTAGGGAGCAGCCAACAAGTTTTTAAGGAGCTTGTAAACCGTTCACGGACCATTTAAGGCAACCACGATTAAGGGACAATGAAGGCAACAACGCTTGACCTGTGAAAGTTACAACCCATTCATAATCCATGTAATTACTAGCTCCACATGGTTTGGAACCACGAAGGAGGATCGGGGATGATGGTACGAAGTGAGTCATGGAGTCACATTTGCCCGTATTGACCTCTCTGCGATCTCAAAGGCATACAAACAAAGATTCAATTTTCTCTAAACTAGTATTAGGCTAAATTGGTTGAATGTTAATGCAACATATAATTCTAAACTATTGTGATCACTTGATTAAGAAACAAGATTAAAAAGGAACCTAAACTGGTCGTCCAAATTATCTCATTAGGCGTTATATTCCCCATTACATATTCCCTTAAAACATGCAATATGGTGATCATTACAATAACAATATAACCATCATTAACATTAGAAGCAATTCACCCTTAATAACGTTAGTAAAATCAAATCATAATAATAATCCTAATCATGATACTAGCAATAAGAATAAAAATAAGAGTAATGAAGTGATTAATTACTCATGTTCCGTGCGCTCCTTTAAATTGCTACATCATGAATAAATTGTTAGTAACTTCAAAGAATAATAAATCAAAATTGAAATTTAATTAAATAAAAGTAGAGTTGATTTAGGGCCAAACCCTCAAACAGGTTTACCATTCACGCCTTGGTTTAAGTTTAGAAGCTCGGGTAAAGTATGGATTCCGGGGAGTGCTTAGGGGATGTATTGTTGAAGAACAGGGAAGGCTAGTGTTTATGCTAGAGCATAAGAGAGAAAAAGAGAATGATTTGGTGTATAAGAGGGAAAGAGAGAATTGTTTGGTGCCCCAAAATTGAGAAATCAGCTTTGTATTTATAGAGAAAATATGAGGGGTAAAGCACGGAACCCTAGAATTAAAGCGCCGCAGAGGAAATTAAACCTAAAAATTGTCGTGTCACGGCGCAAATTGCCGTGACACGGTATAGTTTGCGGCAAATGTTGTTGTGGCGCGGCAAAAATTGTTGTGGCTTGGCAGAAATCGCCGTGTCGCGTAAAACATTTCTATGTCGCGACATTTTTGTTTTCTGGAAAATCGTTTAAGTTCATTTTTATGTTTAAATTTGCATTAAGCACGTGATAAATTAGACGTCGTTTCAGATAAATAGATTTATTTTAGGCTTAGGGTTTTTTATTTATTAATCGGGCTTAATTAATAAATAACACAAAACGAATTAAAAATGGTTTGGGCTGAAATGTGGATTGGACTGAGTTTGAATAAACATTTGGACTGATCTGTTAACTGATTTGCAGGTTATGTTTGACTGAATGTGGGTTTTAAGTACTCCCAAGAATAAATACTTGACCCGACCAATAATGGTGGTGAAAGGTTGTTCATCATCGGGTTTGGTTTAAGGAAGATATTTTTAGGTGTCTACAATCGGTCGATGTCTTCACAAACTTTTTGAGTTCTTTTAGTTCATTTGAGGAACTTAGAGAGCTAAAGGAAGCAAACCCTATAGTTGTTGGAAAGGAACGTAATAGAACCTTATTCAAAGGTGCCCTGTTCCCTCTGAACAAATACTTTCTCCTCACTCAAATCAACAAAGGCAAGTTTCTCAATCCTCACAATCTTTAATTTTGGCCTTATAGTCAATCTCACTCTTTTTCTTTGACCAAAACTTCACCTTTTTCTTTCTTTTCCTCCATTTTCTCATTCACTCCCACATTCTTCTCTTCTTCCTCCAGCCATCTCTCCAACTCCTCCTCTTCAGTCATTCTCAATGTTTTCTTGTTTTGGTTTGAGAAGAGGTTTGAAAAATATCTGGAATTTGAATAAAAGATCTTTTTGGAAGATAGAATTAATTAACTGTGAAGCTAATTTATCTGGTAAGATAAGAACAAATCTTTTGAGATAAAAATATGGAGGAACTTGGAACAAATCAACATAGCTTTAATGCAATATTAACACGCTTAATGCATTTGATTTCTTCATATACTAGCCACAATCCCATATGCAATGCCATACATTCAAATGAACTCAGGACTATATTTTCACATATTCAAGTTGTGCAAGACACAATAAGCATACAAGATTGACTAATACCTTGGGGGGAAACTTGAGGTATTCTCAACTCAATTGTATCATACCAAGTTCCATGTGCATCTTTTCAAATTTATCCCTGCTTAAAGGCTTAGTAAGAATGTCAGCAATCTGATTTTCAGTATCACAAAATCTAATTTAATCAAGCCTTTTTTCCACATTATCCTTTAGAAAATGATGCCTTATATGAATATTCTTTACACGAGAATGATGAATTGGATCTTTCGAAATGCATATGGCACTAGTATTATCACAATAAATAGGAATGCAATCATACTTCATATCATAGTCTCTTTGTTGTTGTTTTATCCAAAGTACTTGTGAGCAACAAGCTGCAGCATCCATATACTCAGCTTCAGCAGTTGATAAGGCCACTGTATTTTGTTTCTTTTCCCAAGAAACTAAGCATGGCCCGAGGAATTGGATCATTCCTGAAGCACTTTTACTATTCACCAAGTCTCCTGCATAGCCAGCATCTGCAAAACCTTTTAATCAAAAGTATCACTTCTAGGATAGAAGAGACAGAGAGTGTCAGTTCCTTTGAGGTATTTAAGGATCCTCTTAACTGCAGTGAGGTGTGACTCCTTAGGATTAGATTGAAACCTAGCACATAAGCCAACACTAAATGCAATATCAGGTTTACTAGCAGTTAGATAAAGAAGAGATCCGATCACACCTCTATATTTTGTTTGATCCACACTAGTTCCTTGTGGATCTTCATCCAATCTTATGCCATTACCCATAGGAGTATGATTTGTTTTTGCTTGGTCAAGATTATATTTCTTCAGCAATTCCTTGACATATTTTTGTTGGTGAATTGCAATTCCTTTCTCAGTTTGTTTGATTTTAAGTCCAAGAAACAAAATTAAGTTCCCCCATTATACTCATCTCAAATTCACCACTCATCAGATTTGCAAAGTACTTGCACAAACTTTTGTTAATTGCTCCAAAAATAATATCAACAACATATATTTGAACAACTAATAAGTCAGTTCCTTCATATTTCAAAAACAATGTTTTATCAACTTTTGCTCTTTTAAAATCATTTGGAAGAAGGAACTTCGAGAGCCTTTCATACCAAGCTCTTGGTGCTTGTTTCAGCCCATAGAGAGCTTTATCAAGCTTAAAGACATGATTAGGAAATTAGGGATTTTCAAAACCAGGTGGTTGTTCCACGGAAACATCCTCTTCAAGAAAACCATTTAATAAAGCACATTTAACATCCATTTGATATAGTTTAAAAACCTATAAAGGAAGCAAAAGCAATTAACATTCAAATAGCTTCTAATCTAGCAACAAGAGAAAAAGTTTCTTCGAAGTCAATACCCTCTTGCTAATTATAGCCTAGCACAACAAGTCTGGCCTTGTTTCTCACAATTGTTCCATATTCATCCAGCTTGTTTATGAATACCCACTTGAGCCCTATCACCTTTTTGTTCTTGGGTTTCTCCTCAAGATGCCAGACCTTATTTCTCTCAAACTCATTGAGTTTATCTTACATAGCAATTATCCATTCAGCATCTCTTAGAGCCTCTTCATGAATTCTTGGCTCAATTATGGATAGAAAGGCTTGAAAGGCACAAAAGTTCCTCATTTACGACTTGGTTTGATTTCTTTTATCAATATCACTTATTATGAGATTAGTAGGATGAAAGCCTTGATATTTGAATGGTTTTGGTTGAAACTCTCTGGATGGAACTCCAATTTGAGGCACTTCTGACACAGTTTCTCCTACATCCTCTTCGTTGCCAGCTCCTTCATTTTCTTGTTCCTCCTGTATTTTAGGCTGAGGAACTTCAGCATTCTCTTGTTGTTCTTACACTAGTTCCTTCTCACTTTCCTTGGTTTGCTTTGAACTCTCTTCATCTTCTTCCATGGTTCTAATCATTCCAATTAGTGTCTTGATCCTGCACATCCATAAACACATTAGATTCATCAAAAATAACATGAATGCTTTCTTCGACACACAAAGAATTTTTATTTAAAACTTTGTAAGCCTTTCTATTTGAGGCATAGCCAAGGAACACAACTTCATCACTTCTTTCATCAAATTTTCCAATGTTCCTTTTTCCATTGTTATGCACAAAGCACCTGCATCCAAAAGCTCTAAAGTGAGAAATATTGGGTTTTCCGCCCTGAAACAATTCATATGGAGTCTTATTGATGATTAGTCTCATCATAACTCGATTAATAATATAGCAGACAGTATTAATAGCTTTAGCCCAGAAGTTCCTTGGAAGACCACTAGGTATGAGCATAGTTCTTGTCATGTCTTCTAGGGTCCTATTCTTCCTTTCAATGTACAACCCCGTTCTGTTGAGGGGTTCTTGGAGCTGAGAAGTTATGATCCATGCCATTCTCCTTGCAAAAATCATCAAAGCTTGAATTTTCGAACTCTGTTCCATGATCTAATCGAATGTGCATAATTTGATGTCCACTCAATTTTTGCACTTTCTTGGCAAAAGACACAAATTCATCAAAGGTTTCATCCTTGCTAGACAAAAAAATCACCCAGGTAAATCTAGAAAAGTCATCAACTATGACTAGAACATATTTCTTTCCACTTCTACTTTAAACACACACGGGGCCACACAAATCCATGTGAATAAGTTCCAATGGCTTTGTGGTGTTGACCATGTTTTTGCTTTTGAAAGAAGATTTGACTTGCTTGCCTCTCACACATGCTTCACAAATATGTTACACAGGGAACTTGACTGAGGGTAACCCTATGACCAAGTTCCTCATGCGAAGTTTATCCATGAGTGAGAAACTTGCATGTCCAAGACGTCTATGCCATAATGAAGGATCATCATCAATGACACTCAGGCATGTAAGGTTGTTCCTTGGGACAGAATTAAGATCCATAATGTATGTGTTCCCTTTTCTAGTTCCTTCAAGAACAACCCACCCTGTTTTGTCTTTGATGATTTTGCATTTATCATAAGTAGAACTTACATAGTTTCCTTTATCACAAAATTGTGATATGCTCAGTAAATTGTGTATCAATCCCTCGACCAAAAGTACATTTTCAATTGAATGGGAACTGGACCTTCCTACTTTTCCTCTTGCCAAAACTTCACCCTTCTTGTTGTCTTCAAAGGTCACAGTTCCTCCTAGATAAGCCTCAAGTGAGAGGAATTTTGATTTGCCTTCTGTCATATGCTTTGAACAATCGTTGTCGAAGTACCACATGTTTTTCCCCCTCACTAAGACCTGCAAAAGAACTATTGATTAGTTTCAGGAACCCGGGTTTCCTTGGGTTCCTTGGACGCTAAAGCAATATCAGATTTTCTAACCCAAACTTGGCTAACATTCTTAGTAATAGATTCTTCCTTCTTTTTACAAGTATTAACTAGGCGACCAGTTTTTCCATAGAGGGAACACACTTTATAACTAGGCAAATCAACATACTTTTTTCTATTTGCCTTTATGATTAGTTTGAATGTATCCTAATCCTTTAGTTCTCTTGGTTTGAGCATTTTCAATCCATTTAGGAATACCAAGCTGACTAGTGCTTCTTTCTTTTCTGATAGCAAGTTCCTTTTCCAAATTTGCCTTTTCAATTCTTAACTCATCAAGATTCTTTTTCAGTTTTCCGAAATCTTCATTAAATTTGGGCAAGGATTCAGAAGAGGAAACTGACGATTTCAAATTTGCGCTAGCAATGCAAGCTTGTATTGAGTCAGTTCCACATTAACCAAATCTGCCTTGAACATCAGTGTGTTGGTTTTCAAGCCAAGTATTGTGTTCCTTGCATACTTTGAGAGCTTTTTCACATTCATTCAAACAAATTATATCAGTTCTCTAATCATCTTTCATATCTAAAAGAAAATCAACGAGTACTTCTTTAGAGAGAGTTCTAAGTTGTTTAGGTTCAAGGAATACCTCTTTAGCAAGCTCATCATCATATGCCTTTTCATCTCGTTTAGCCATCAAACATAGATTGGTTTTTCTTCTTCAGGTTGTTCCTCTTCATCTTCACTGTCAGAATCAGACAGGGTAAAGTCGTATCTCCTAATCAAAAGTAATTCCTAAATTCCTCTAATTAATATAGATAGGGAAGTAGGGTCGAATCCACAGGGAAACAATGTTCTTCTATTCCTAATTAATTATTATAACCTAAATTGTCAGAGAACAAGGATGAATTGTGAGAATTATACTAAGACAATAATTAAATCTGAGGGCATAATCAATAATAAAAAGGTCTAACGTCACAGGTTCACCAATAATTAATACTCTGGGATAAAATATAACAATCAACAATTAACATTGCAAACATAACATGATTAACAGACTTTCGCAATTTATTAATCAACATAGATCTAAGAGGCTCTCGCAATTTACTAGACCTAAGTTCCTATTGAAAATAGCCTTTAATATCAAATTAACATCTGCTCGATTCATCAACTCAATATTGCTATACTTTTACAATCAAATCACATCTGCTCGATTCATAATCTAATTGTAAAGAATTAAAACACTTCAATAAGAAATTAACATGCAACATCAATAATCAACTTTAGTAATTTATCCCTTTATATTAAATATGGATTCCCAGGAACCCTAGAATTAAACTACTCGTGTATAATTAAAATTAAACTAATCAAAATAATTAAATTAAACATGATTAAAGCAATAATAATAAAACTAATAACAAAGCAAATACTAAAAAAAAAAAAAATAATAATAATAATAATAATAAAACTACTGTAAAGACAATATATTAAAACTAAAGTAAAAACAAAACTAATAAAAAGAACAAAACTTAACTATAATTTACGTAAAACTAAACTAAAAGAAAGTTAACAAAAAAAGTAAAGCTAAAGCTACACCCCTAAACCTATGTAACAACCCTCCTTTTATAAAGAAAGGAAAAGGAGTTTGATTCCAAGTCAACTCCTAATCCCACTAAAAGTACTACTCCCCTAAACAATGAAAACCAACCAATCAAAACCCAAATCAGTAGCCCATAGCAGCAGGCCTAAGGAGAAAAGTCGCCCAACAGAACTCGTGGCCTCCTTCTCCAGATCGGGCCTTGCCCGATCGGGCCCGGTCAGCTGAGTGGAGAGATGGGCCTTGACAGCTTCTTTTGCCTGGGCCCAAATCTTCTTTCATTCTCACTTGATCCGCAACACTTGTTTGGTCTGTGATAATAACATTAAAATTTTGAATCTCTTTACTTAATCGAGCCTTAATCACCAAACCAAATTCTTTCAACTCAGTC
The DNA here is from genome assembly GCF_001683475.1 of Chenopodium quinoa. Taxonomy (NCBI): domain Eukaryota; kingdom Viridiplantae; phylum Streptophyta; class Magnoliopsida; order Caryophyllales; family Amaranthaceae; genus Chenopodium; species Chenopodium quinoa. The sequence continues at coordinate 645,910 of NW_018743510.1, read as the reverse complement.
TTGGGCTTCAAATATAGTCATAAAATATGATAAAACTCCAATATCTTCGTAATGGCTCAATAAGCTCGGGAAATTGTCATAAATCTACAAATTCCTACGAAATAATACCAACTCTACAAAAACACTAGAAAATGCATATTTGTAATAAAAATAGCTCCGTAGAGCTCAAATAAGCACAAATATGACCGTGGGATGGGAAATAAAATATATATATAATAGACTCATTAGAATCTACCCAAGCAGCTATCATGGCTTTCCTGATATCAGTTTTGGAGAATGGAGTCTTGTTGCCCTTGCTTTGTTCCTTAGTTTTCCCTTTTCCTTTCTCTATATCCCAAAGTGGACACTCTTGAATAAAGTGATCTTGAGATCCACATTTATGACTTCCAGAGTCAGCTTTCGATGTAGAGGTCCTTTTGGTGAAGTTCCTTATTCAATTATTTCGGTTGAACATCCTTTTGAACCTTCTCACCAACATGGCAGCTTCTTCTTCATCTACCTCTGAATCCTCTTGTTATTCGGCTTTGAGAGCCAAACCTTTTCCTCTGTTCCCTTCACTGTTGCTAGTTCCCAAATGTAACTCATATGTCATGAAAGAACCAGCAAGTTGCTCAATGTTGAACTTAGTGAAGTCTTTAGTTTCTTGTAAGCCCGTCACCTTGGCTCTCCATCTCTTGTCTTAAGGAAGGCTTCTCAAAATTTTCCTAACCTGCTCATCAATAGGGATTTTCTTTCCAAGAGAAACTAACTCGTAAATAATGTTAGTAAATCTAGTCAACATTTCCTGGATAGTTTCTTTTGGCTGCATTTCGAACGTTCATACTTAGACATAAGCAGATCAATTTTAGAATGTTTTACTTCAATAGTTCCTTCGTGAGCAACTTGAAGCAAATCCCAAATTTCTTTAGCGTTCTTGCAACCCATAACATGATTGTGTTCATGGGGTCCAAGACCAAAGTGAAGCAGTTTAACAAGTGCATTAATTTCTATTTTATCAAAGTCCTACTCTTTTTCAAATTCAGACTTGGGTTTAGGAACTACCTCATTTTCAGCATTTGTTTTGGTTGAAATCACTAACTTCAAAAACCCACCAAATTTGGTAATTCTCGGCTTTGATAAAAATCTCCATTCTGTTCTTCCAATAGGTGTAGAAGTTTCCATTGAACATAGGTGGCCGTTGTGTAGAGCAACCTTCTTCCAGCTTCTCGTGATTGTTCATCTTGATTCCAGGAACTTAACTCGTCGAGGTTTCCTGATTTCTTCGAGGAACTTAGCTTTGATACCAATTGTTGACTCGAATGAACAATACAAGAGGGGGGTGAATTGTATTGTAGAGGAAATAGGGTAATTTTTGCGGAATTTATAAAATAAAACATAAAGAAACTTAAAGTGTAAAGAGAGTTTTTACGTGGAAAACTTCTTGGCCATAATCAAGAAGAAAAACCACGATCACAAGGGATTTTAAAACTCAACTCTTAATTATAAAAGGTCAAACAACCTATTACAATCTAAGACTACAACTCAAGTTCCTTAACAAACTCGAGTTCCCCTTTCAACTGATCCCTCAACCAGTTGATCTCTCAAACTCTCTCTTTCTCCTTGCTTCACTCAAAGCAATAAATACTTTAGAGTTCGCTCAAACTCTTACCCAATAAAACTCAAGATTAAACTTTAATATTAAGCACAAAGACACTCAAGGACTCAAGTGAATTTCGACTCTTTAAAACATGAATGATTGCGATGCTCAAGTGTGGTTTTTAACAGAAAAACCAAGTCTATTTATAAAGGAGTAAGGTAGTTGATTTGCTCGTTACTTTTGCCCCACTTAGCCACAACTTCTTGATTTGTAGGAGCATGCAGTTAGAGGTAACTTGGGCAACAAGCAAAACCAACTTCCCTATTTTTACTAAAGAACAATTTCCACTTCCCCACTCCTCTTAACAACCTTTGACGAAGTAAACACACGTTTAAAGAGATTTTTCCAAAATAGATTTTCCGACAGATAAGTTAACAAATAAACCAATCTTTAATTTAAAAAGATATAAAATATTCCATCCAATTAAAATATGGAAAATAAAATCTTATCATATTAAATAAAATCCACTTGACTCCTAAATAAAATCAATGTGCTTAACATATACATAAGAAGCCTAAGATAAGCACAATATAAATTAGACTCCTTGAACACTCTTGAAACTTCGACTCTGAAGCCTCAGTTCCTCCCTTAAGGAACTCGACCTCTGATAGTCTTCATTATTACTTTCCTTAACTCCATGAGCTGCCTTCAAACATTGCTACATGCTTTCTCCTACTCTGGATTGTCATAGCACATAACTTAATTCTACAAAGAACCTGTTATTCATACAACTTAAATACATAGTTAAGTCCTTATGAGTTTGCTTAAGTTCCAACAAGTCATCATCAAAACTTAGGGTTAACAGCAAATAACTGTAATTTCAATTCAAACCGTCAAGATTAAGCGATGAAGATAAACTTTTGTTTATTTGATTCTCTTTGTAGCAAAGGAGTTGGTAAGGTATCTTTGGATAATTTAACAAACTTTCTATTTGATTTTTTCCTTCTTTATCACTTACGAGAAGCATGAAGAACTCTTAAAGGCGGAGGAGTACGTTAAAATGGGAGTTGTTGAAATTTATCTCTCTATATCAACTCCCGAGGAATAGATTTTAAAAGAGAGGTCTTTTAGCCAACCAAAAAACAAGTACAAGTATACAAAATTAGTGCATTTTTAGCATGGGAGGCCTATAATAATGGATTAACACCTAACAGTGGCCTTAAACAGTTATGCTCCAACCAACGTGCTCCATGTGTTCTTTTGATTAAATTAATCTATATAATCATTTTTGCCTCCATCACTTTATCTTTTGACTTTGTGCATTTGACATGCTTAATTGTCTTTTTACATTAATTACAATGATAACGAAACCCAAATATATCTAATAACAAGGTTTATTATGGCTTCAGTTTTCACGTTGTATACAAGCTAATCATATGAAAACTAAATCAATCGTTTATATATAGGCGCAATTAAGAGCTATCTTAATGATTTGTTATTGAATACAACCATGTGTTTGGTCAATGGTAGCAAGAAAATAATATAATAATTGATTCTCTTATAATACGTGTCTGGTTAATTTTGAAATGACAAATCTTTTATCAAAGTTACAATACTAGGCCGCCTAGTAGTGCCAATGAATCCATGGTATAAACGGCTAAACTACTATACTAGAGTAGTTGTGTATGTTGTGAAGAGGTGTTAAAAGTACACCCAATTCGACCCGATAAGAAACCAATGCGAAATTAATCTGATTTAAATTTCGACTCGCATAGATACAATAAGTTAATATGACTCAACTTTAAAAATTGATCCGATCCGATCTCATCGAACCCAATCTGAATATCCAAATTATTAATTAACACCTCTAATGTTGTGTACCGACTTTGTGTGCTCTTTTGTATTGGTTAAAATTCGAGGACCATCAAGGTATACTATAGATCATTGATGTGGCAACACCATTTAGTTTAAATCAAATAAGAGAAAAACAATTATCAGACTTGTATAAACACCCCCCTCCCCCCAACCCACCTCCTAAAAAAATAAAAATAAAAATAAAATAAAAAAGAAAAATAAAAAATCAATAACTTCATTAAATTATAAAAACAAGATAATAATGAACGGTTGTGACAGATATAAGAAAGATTAACAAAAAAGAACAAAAGATACACATATTTACAAGCAACATGAAGTATTATATAGATCACTAAAATAGAAGGTTATTGCTAACAAGCGTCCCGGAGCGTTAGATAAGGGATTAATATATTACTTAAAATAGTATTAAGTTCGGAATGCATGACAAATCACGCGTTGATCGGTGTAAATAATGTTAGTTTTACTATAATATTTCCACATTTAGTTCTCTTATCTAACGCCCCGGGGGTGCTTGTTAGCTTTTGCCAAAATAGAATAAGCCTAAATGAAAACACATAACCCATTTACTCTATTGTCTCAAGATCGAATCGCAATTGGTAAGAGGCGAACCTGTGACCTCAAAGTCATATGGTGAAACTCTTACCAAATACTATTTGTTTACTTCTACGCACATAATTGATGATAAGTAAAAGAAATATTAGAGACAGAACTGCAAATCCGTCTTTACCTAATTCGTCTCTAAATTACGGAGTACTATTTTACATAATTTAGAGACAAAATTAAAAAATTTGTCTCTAAATTAGGGACGGAATCAAGAATTCGTCTCTAAATTAGAGACGGAATTGAAATCCTTCTCTAGTTTAGAATGGATTTTAATTCTGCCCCTAAATTAGAGACGGATCGACTTTAATTCCATCCCTAAATTAGAGACATATTTTCAAAATTCGTCTCTAATTTAGATACGGATATTTAATTTCGTTGCTAATTTAGAGACAGATTTTTAATTCCATCTCTAAATTATTTTAGAGATGGATTATGTAATTTCCGTTTCTATATTAGAAACGGATTGAATTTCCGTCTCTAGTATTCCGTTTCTATATGCACAATTTTTTTTATAGTGTATTCATATATTAACATCGACTATGGTTTTTTTATTAACATAATTACACCCTATTTATTGTAAAATATGTTGTTAGATAAGTATTGATATAAATAAAGTTTCATAACATTATTTTTCTCTAATTTTCATTAATATTTACTTATATAAAATAAGGTCAAACTAGTGTATCGGCGTGTATACGTGCAAAGTTTGAGTGTGTCAATTATTAGTACATTTGATCTAATCAGATCTGATTAGAAAAATTTAGATTATACCACACCATACCCTATTTTAAGCAGACCAGAATACCTTATTTTATGTGTAGAGAACAAGTTCTAGGTCAAGCCAGAATCTTGATCTATAATTTTAATAAAAATTTACAAAATTGGAATGACATTCATTCTAGTAAGGGTTTCATGAAAGTGACATTGGTGACTTGGTGCATATTAATATTAGTGAGGCTAAGAAATCAAAGTCTATAACATTTTAATATTACCATTTTTTATTTTTTTATTTTTTTTGGGTGTTAAAAGAGCCAAGAACAAGTGATGAGTCGGTCTTGATCTCTTAAAACCGGAAGGATAGCTCTTACCACTTGAGCTATCCTAATTGTACTTACAATTATTTATCATTAAAATGAAAAGTTAGCTGAATCACTAATCCATTTGGATTATAGAATCATACCCAGCTGTTAGAAAGCTCTCTAATAACAGCTAAAAATATACTATACTAAACAGTATTGGTTTTCTTTGATAACAATCAGACATTGCATATCCTACCAGTTTCTCAATACAAACGGTCACAGATTAATTACGCTTAAATTAATCTCAATTCTCAATCATAGTAAAAAAAAAAATTAGCTTTCAACAGATCTTTGACAGATTTCATACTAAATGGGTATATTCTTAGAAGATTATAAAGGAACACTAAACATTAATAATAATCTCACCGTTTCACAAATGATGTAATTTGAGATCTTTTGACTGTTAAAAATGAGACGAAATCCTCTAAATTTCTCTCAATTCATAAAAATAAATAGTCATATACCATATGGGGTATAATATGATTCGTCTTGGTGAATAAATTATTAATACAAGTATCTAACTTTTATAATTTTTGCTAGTGTGAGATCAGATTCAAAAAATTTTGCAATTAAAAATTTGCATTGATTTACGTAAACAAGAACATCATTATGAAACGGAGAGAGTGCCAATTATCGTGTGGTATTGTCATCAATTTCAAACTAATACATTTTAGGAAATGTGTTTCATGTTGTATAGTTATATGCAACCTTAAGACAACACCTTTTTATATACACTCAGGTGTATATGGATGATTGTATGTTGCTATTGGAATAATTTGTTATGTCAAATTGAATCAAGCAAGTAGAGATTGTTCAATTTAATGGACGTGTTTAGACTCCTTTGGCCAAATATGTACTCTCATCCTCGAGTCTAATTTGGTATAATTGCTACAAGTCAATATATGAGAAATGTTATACAAGAAGGTGTTGTTGCTACTTGCTAGTTGGATATTTGTGATTTGCATACTCTCACTTGAGATGTGTTAGGATTGATGGAGTATATTATGTAATTAACATTTACTTAGTTATATGTATATTTTGGGCTTAGGCCTTAATTACTTGGATATGAACTTGTGTATATATACCTACTAATGGATGGAATGTCCAAAAAAAAAAAAAAAAAGAAAAAAAAAAGAGAGATATTTCAAAACTTTAACCACATACTTTCAAATGAATCAACTCTTTAAAAAGTGAGCTAATGAATATCAGACAATCTTAGCGATAGACATGTCAAACAATCCAATTACCAAATGTGTTTTATTGCTTTATGTGTATAATTTGGTCATATAAAAGAGATTACTTTCATTAAGAATCAGTCATAATGTTTCCTCAAAAAAAAAAAAAAAAATCAGTCATAATGCGTTGGCCGTGAATTTATTTTTTTTTAAATTTAGGTTAGTATGAACCAGAAACCTTTTTTCGCACATTGGGTTCTATGGTGTAGTGGTTAGCACTCTGGACTTTGAATCCAGCGACCTGGGTTCGACTCCCGGTAGGACCTCTTTTTATGTTTTTGTTTAATGCCTGACAGTTTAGTTTTATGTTATTTTCCATTGTTTTCATATTTCTACTTTGTTGATTAGTTTGTCTGACTTAATTTTTTTGATTGCACGAAGTAAATCTTTTTTTTGGGCACATGAACCTCTGTGAACCAATTTCATGTCTCGTTAGGACAAAAGCAATTTGCCAATTACAATTAATAAAAGTATTCTTTTTGCAGGTTAAAATCATCAAAGTTTATTTTAACAAATGACAATCAAAAAGTTCACCAAATATTGTAAACTACAATCAAAATCCGATTTTCGGCTACTTTTACTGGGATATGATGTCACTAATCATTTATTGATATAATAAATAATCCCTAGCCAGCACTAGTTTGGAATCATTTATTGATACATTGACGTCATATTCCGGTGAAAGTGGCCGAAAATCGGATTTTAATTGTAGTTTAAATGTTCGGTGACTTTTTTGGTGGTAATTTTCAAAAATAAACTTTGATGGTTGTAACAATGTAACCCACAAAATGAGAATTTTAACCGGTTGTAATTTGCAAATTTTCTTTGGTTTAGAGATAACTCATTTGGCTCGCACCAATCCTAATTGTTCAAACTCTTGCTCAATTCCGACTGTCGAGCCCGAAATTTCTATTTTGCTAACTTACAGATTTACAATACTCTTTTGTTCACTTGTCTTTTATTTTCTTTCTTTCTTTTTATTTATTTATTTATTTTTATTTTTTTTAAACCAAGCCGCAAATTTCATTAAAAAAGATCAATCTCCGCCAAAGTTATTAGACTTTGAGGGAAAGGGCCAAAAGATACAAGCTCAGCACTCCCCTAGCATCCCATCTTGCAACATTATGTGCTATACTATTACCCGCACACTTGACATGAGAAATCTAAAACGAACTAAAACAAGAAGAAAGCTTAACTATATCATCGTACAGCATAAAAACAGGAGAAAAACCTTTTGCCTTGCTCTTAACAGCTGGCACTACAGTCACAGCATCACACTCAAGATGAACACGTTCAAAACCCAGTCTTCTAGCCACAAGCAATCCGAATCTGCAGGCTGTAGCCTCTGCAGTACCCACATCCCACCCAGCCCCTTCCTGACGCACAATAGCAACAATCACAGCTCCTTGCTCATTCCTAATCACAGACCCCATACCAGTTTTTTGCACCCAAGTGAGCATCACAATTAATTTTTACAGAACTCTAACTTGGCAGCTCCATGAACTAGCTGATTGCCCCCCTGATTGCCTAGTTCTGCACACAAATTTCCCCACATACTCGTTGCACTCACGCACCATATTCACCCCCCCTTGCAACCTCAACCGCATTGAAAGAGCCTTGCTCAAAGATAGTCGTATTCCTGCAGTGCCACGATGCCCAAGCAAGAGCAGCCATGATAACTAGCTCATCTTCAGAGGGCTTGCCCCAATTGATCTTCATGGTCAACATATTTTGTCAATCTAGTGCTTACTCATACTAGCCAACTCATACTTGTGCTTCGTCAGCCGCTTAGTAACCAAGAATGCAAGCCTAAATCCTAACTCCGTTTATTGGTAACAATAGTAGTGTTCAAGCTGCTTCCTCCATTGAAGCTAGCTACCACACCACCATCTTCATCATGTCTAATTTTCATCCAATAAATCATCCACCGACACCACCATCTTCGGCGGCTTCGCTGCCGAATTAAACGAAAATCCTAGGAATCAAAGGTGAAATTAAGGGCTTGGTCAACCCCAAAGGGTAAGGGTCACCATTTTACCTTGAAATTAATAACCTAAGAAGCTTTGTCAAGAAGCTCTTGGACATAATTCTTGCCGACGTTGGCGGATGAGAGATTGATTTAAGTACAGACACCACCACCACCCTTTGCCGGAGTCATAGCTAGTTACGCCCAGCATTGATTTCAGTTTCATTGTCACCGCTACACCCTCCAGCGCCAGAGCTACTACACACCCGCCATTGTTGAGACTTTGAGAGAGGAGAGAGAAAGAGTGTGGGGATTTGGGGCTTTGACCCTAACTTTGTTGTTAACGCCATCAAACCTTGACTAACACAATATTGCATAGCTGGCAATATGAACACGTCAATACATGTGCAATGATATTACTATTCTTGACTTGATGAATGAAAAGACACCATCACCCCTGTGATTGACAAATTATGTTGATCACGAAGATCAACCAGTATTTTCCCATCTTTAGACACCTTTTTCGAAAGCCATAATAAGCGCTCCAAAAAACTCGATGAAGGAGCTAGCTGAATTTGGACCGTAAATGAGCTAGCAGCCCAAATCTCTTTAGCTGTGGTGCACTTGAAGGTAGCATGGATGATTGATTCCCCCGAGGCGCCACAGATGGAGCAAGCTTTGTCTGTGACAATGTGGCGGTACATTAAGCGCTCCTTAACTGCGAGGAAGCCTTTACAAGCCCTACAAAGGAAGTGCTTGAGCTTAGGAGGGCACATAAGAGACCAAATTAGCTTCCACACCTCATTCATATCTGCAGTAGTTGCTGACTTCTAAGCCTTCTTGCATAGCCAATAACCCGACTTCACATTATATACGCCATCCTTTGAAGGCCACCAAAACGTTTTATCCGGTGGGCGATTAGGAGATAGTGGATGGTGAGAGTTAAGGGTGAGGAACACATCAGGGTACCTTGAATCGAAACCGGAACCTGTTAGAAATCGCAGGTTCCGGAACTGGAACCTGTACAAGAGGTTCCGGTTCCGGGTAGTAAAATGGAGAAACTGTTGTAATAGGTTCTCGATTTTTTTGGAACCGGAATCTGTAGGGTACACTGTAACTTAATAACGGTATTATTTCAACCCAAATTATATATCAGTTTAAGTCCAATTTTTTATAAATAATAGTTATAAATATATGTATTAAATTTGGTAAATAACTATTTTTGGTTTAATGTATTTGCAAGTTGTAAGAGTCGTAAATATATGACCTTCCAATTTTTTTGAAATAACTTTGCAAAGAAAGTACGAAATATATTGAAAGACAGGGTACTCTGAATCGGGGTCGAAACCTGCAAGTTTCGGTTCCGATTCCCACTTTCTAGAAACCTGTTCAACAGGTTCTGATTCTCATTTTAAGGAACTTGCTGCAACATGTCCCAATTCCGATTCCAGGAATTTTAATAGGGTACCCTATTGTTGTTAATGATGTAAGGAATTTTAATAGGGTACCTTAGTTAAGGATCACAGCCTTACCTGCTGCATTGAAATTGTTGGTAATGATGTCAATATCCCACGAATTATTGTTGTGGTCAATTAAGTCACAGACCCGCAACTCCATATTACTTGTAGCCAATGGGTCGGTACAAACGACGAAGTGTCTTATTATCTCGAAATATTGGCTTTTCAGAATTTTATCAGAGTAATATTACGTGGTTAAAGATATTATTTGTGTTAAAATAACTAAATAAGTGCATCTTATAACTAAATTTGAGCTTATAGCCACAACTCACAAGAGTCACAACCATATTAGGCCAAGTTTGAGTAGCTGACAAGCTATCTGGGTCAAGACCGAACAGCTAATATCAAACTGCTCCACCCATAGGAATGGTGTCCATTGCAAAACCAATATCGAGCTCTAACCAAAAACACCACAATATTCGACTTCTCAAGAAGCAAGGTAAGTCATGACTGAAGCAAAACAAAATGAGAGTTAAACCCCACGCGTATCAACTGCAAATGGCAAAAGAATTAAGTTATATCACTTATTCAACATTAGAACGAAGGCAAAAAAAGATTGGCAGCCAAGGATTTCCTTTGTTTAATTTACAGAAGAGTTTAACTCCTCAAAAACATTGTTCATTGAGTAAAACATAAATGCTAGACGATATTACGCATGTGCAAAAAGACTTTCATAGATAAATTATTGTGGCGTAAGTTCGTGTTTTCTTGCATCAAATGTATAGGCAATGCACAGTTGCAACAGTAAAACCCCGACAGGGAAGTTTAATTTAAAGGAGACCATAAAAGTGAGACAGCAATCATCAATGAGCAATTTATCGAGATTTCTTGCCTATTCTACTGCATAGATTGAAAGCGCTTCATAATTATCATGCTCATCTCAACATATCGTTGAGCACAATTCTGAAGGCAGGCTGCTTCACTGTTACTGAACTTGCTTCCGGGTGCACTGGTAATGCATTTATCCCAGCAAGCACTTGTCATTTTCGATACCATCTCATTGACCATGGCTCTCTGCTTCTCTTGCTGCAAATAAAACAAAACCAACGGAAAAAAAATCAGCACTGCAAAATCATACAGCAAAGTAATTTATTAAAGAAAGTGTATTCCAGAGTATGCATTTGTTTTTCAGTAAATACCAAGGGCTTGCAAATACTGAACATTCTATAGACATTGATGCACAGATAAAGGTTGAACAAAAATAAACAAAAACCATGTACAAAAACAAGCCCATGCAGGAAAATGCTAACAAATAAAGACAGAATTTTTACTATGTATGATGGGCATAATAAGCTAAGTGTGACTGTGTGAGCTTCCCATATTCAGCAATGGGAGCACTACTGCTAAAACTACACAAAAACAAATTTGAGCCTTTTGAGAGTAAATTGGTTATCTACTATTCTAGCCCCCACTTCTGCAAGGTTATGGGGACCTGGTCTACCTTCGCAAAACTAGAAAGTATTTCTCTTCGAGTTATCTAAATTCATGCATGGATAGCACCAAAAAAAAAAAATAAAAAAGGATTATCTAGATCGAAGAATTAACCAGATTAATTAGCATGACTCAATAGTGAGCACCTCAGCTGTGATGACACCACATAATCAGCTTGTGTATATGGCAGTGAGATGCATACTGTTACACATGCCAAAACTTTTATCAATGCCCTTCCTTTAAGAAACTTTCAGATTACCACAAGAAACTTAATAAATAAAGTCTCAGAAATTTTATCATCAATAGCCAGTTAGCAACACAATTACTCCGTATCTAATGAAGGAAGTGGAATGCACATATTGCACAAGAGTAATTATCAAGAATGACTGGCTTCTTAAAATTTCAACCAACATAACTTAATTTGAAAATAACATCAATCACAACTAAACATGAATAATTATTAGGCAGCTCTTAAGAAAGTCAACAAAATTTTACATCATTTTATGTCCAATATAACCAACACCCAGACCATGGAGTCAAACTTCCACATAAACCAAATATACATGATTTAGTAACAAAGAATACAACCTTGATTTATTTTTTTCTCCTATCATTTCAAGGATTACCTTCCAATAGAAAATACCCCCTACACCCCACCCCTTTAAAAACTTAACAGTACAAAGCAAAGGCTACATAAAGTATCATACAGACACTTGCATTACAACAGGACAATACATATCACATTAAAGATTAAACAGAATTCTCCTGAATACTTCATCATGTTTATCATCTCAGTGGCTCAAGAAATGGAGAACAGAAGGAGAGTGCTCCAAAATGACCGAACAGTGGTGGATTAGGTACACTATTAATCTTAGTCACTGAGCTGACAAGAATTAAAAAAAAAACTGAAAATAGGTAGCTTTTCTATACTTAAGTTCCAAAACTAACATCAAACTCACTTTTAAGCAACACTGGTAATTAAGCTACATAATTCGTTCCTCAAAAATATAGTACCATCACCATAATTCTTTGCAAATGCCTAAATAAGAAACCCCATTCCCAGGTAAGATCATCAACACACCAACCAGCCCTTAAGACCAATGAAACTAACACAAGCAAAGAGAGATAGAGAAATCACTTCAACTGTTCAAAAATCAAGAACGCAATACAAACATATTTGGTTCTTAGCAAGGGTAAATTTGCATAGGAGGGAAGTGATAATTTTGGATCAGAATATCAGACCTCAATGTTAGTGAAAAGAGGAGAAAATTTACACCAGAATTTTTTAGATATTGCGGTAAAAAGATTAATTTTGGGGAATTGCATTAGAAATCAGAGAAGTTTGAAAGAACTTCATGTAAGTTCAAAATAATGAAAATGAACTGAACAGAACGCACCCTTAAGTGGAAATATATAGAGAAAATTGGAACTCAAAAAAAGAAGAGGAGAGTTACAGACAAAAACAGAGTACAAGGAATATCATTTGCCACAAATTCAGCAGCTAATTTCTACAAATAAGCATATAATATTCTTTCCACTCTTTAGTACGGAGTACTATACCCCACTCTTCCAATCAAAAAGCATCTTTAAGTTACCATTTAATTATATCAGTCTACTAGATGAATTATTTGAAGATACAGAAACTTACTCTAACACAGTAGCACATATGAAGTAAACAATTTTTCCTTTAAATACCAAAAAAGATGCTTCAAACAATCCTAATTCTCCATCTTATTGGTAGTTGGTACGATTAAAAGCACATAACAATATACACAATACTTGTATTACATTTAAGTAGTTAAACATTCATATTTCACTGTAAATTAGAAATTCCTCCCTCCGAAAGTAATAATTGTTGTCGCGTGATCCACCTCTTATATTCAAGGACTAAGTTGCACCTTTCCCATAATCTCCTCACTACACAATATTAGTACCAATATCTCAAGAAAAGCTTACAACAAAGCATCATGGTGTGACTATTTTAGATCCCAAAGAGCTTTATATTTATGGGTTGTTTCTCAACAATCGTACTTACTTTCAAACACTTCTATTACAACACTATGGCAATGCCAGTATTCCACCACATTCCGGCCGACTAAACAAGTTTTCATAGCATATCGTAATGGCATTAAATTTTTGCTTATATTTGATCAATTTTACACACAAAAAAATCGACGAATATAGGTATGCAATTCAACCAGTCCTAAAAACAAAATAAAATACATTTAGCTGACAATTATTGAGATTTTCTCAATACAATTCGCGCACTTCGAAAAAATTACTCCGTAACACTTATTTCACAACTTAATCAATAATTAGGATATATTCTATTACATAAAAATAACAAAAATTCAAAAAACCCTACCATATCATCAATTCATCATATATAAACAATCCCAAAATTACACCGAATTACTCAATAATAGCCGAACAATAGCAAAAACCCCCAAACATTCGGCGATATTCTTATGATTTCAGTTTTATCTCAATCAAAGTTTCACATCATCAAAAAAATGTGTACACAAAATATTCAAAATATGAAGGAGAGGATAAGATACGTCGACGAACCTCGAGAAGATTCTGCAATTCAGGGGAGTTGAAAGACATGGTAGCCGATTGAAGTTGATGTTGAGGTTATTCTCTCTCTAAAACCTTTGTAAGTTTTCTAAAACCCTAGCAAACAGAAAGAAAAATGAATGTTGAAGCAAATTGGCAATTTTTTTTGGTTTGGCCGAACGTATAGTAAGGGGGGTTACTGGGCTTTTTAGTTTGGAGGGTCGTTCACAGGTTAGTATTGGTTGGACTCGCGCCTAACCAGAGCTGGACCGGTTGTTCACCCCAAATTATTAGCTAGACTGGGTCTAGCCATAGTCCGAGCAATTACTATTAGCTGCTATCGATATCTTATGAAGAGAGGGAAGGAAGGACAGGTGGTGTTGGGAAGGAGTTGGAGGATTTTAGAGAAGTAGTGGAAGCATGTGATTTGCATGATTTGGAGTTCCACAATGATTAGGGACAGAGCCAGATTTTTTGTATTAGGGGGCCAAACTTAATATATGTACTAATATCTCATACATATATAAATAAATATAACATTAAAATGTCTTCTTTCAAAAAAAAAATATTGAAATGTCAAAAAATAGGGTGAGAAAGTATTATTTTTAAAAAAAAATTCGAAATATATAGAAAAGGGAATTAATGCCTAAAGTTGTATTATAACCTTATTATACAAAATAGTAAACTATGTAGTGTTGCAAAATAATAAAAGCTTCAAAAGATTGTAAGGAGCAAGGTTTTAACTTGAGACCTCCAAAATAGATCTCTTTAACACTATTACCAACTAAGTTATGATACACTTTAACATAATCATTTGCAAAATCTAATAAATAACCATAACCAAGGGGGGAGGCCATGGCTCACGCTCCCCTGGTTCCGCCACGGACGGTGATTGGTATACTTGGGAACGAGGCAAAACGCCTTCAACCCAGGTGCGTGAAAGATCTAAATAATTCTTGGGTTTGGATTCTAGGTGCACTTGGAGGCCACTGTAAAACATCTTATGAGATTTAAACTGGATCATGCATCGATAATTCTTTCTACCTAGCCGGCTCAAGCGAAAAAGAAGAAGAAAAGAAAGGGCTTTAAATTTGAAACTTGTTGGCATTTGGAGGAAGGATATAAGGAGGTGATCAAATCTGCATGGAGGGATTCGGAAGGTGGAAGTGTGGTTGAGAGAGTCGGAGATCAAATCTACATGGAGGGATTCGGAAGGTGTTTAGTCTGGTGGTTGAAAGATATTTTTTGTAAAATCATTCCTCAGAACCAAAGTGCTTTTGTTCCGAGAAGACTAATCAATGATTATATCTTGATATAGCCATGGAACATTTTCATATGATGAAGAAGAGATGCAAAGGGCGTAATGGTATGAAAAATGATAGAGAATTAGGAAAATATGCTATACTAAGATAAAAGATCTCAAATAAGTTGTGATGCGATTTACGGGAGTTGTAGAAACGCATTTTACCACCACAGATCTGTGGTTCTCAATGACGATTGGTTCCCGGGATAACACAGCTACCTTCCAACTTTGTGTCTCAAATGGAAGGGTGAAATTATTTCAAAAACTTCTCAGATATCTACATGAGGAATGATATTTTGTTTATTGTGTTTAGGGTTTCAGAATACTCCGTCTTTTGTATATGTCAGCAATGAATAGGCACAATGGGCATTTATAAGTTTTGAAGAAAAGTTCAAAAATCGCCAATTCCGTTGCCCTGAAACCTCACCTGGTGCCCCAGGCCGAGCTCGCCCACTTGGGGCATGAGCAGGGCGAGGAAAAGTAGCTCTTAAAGAAACGCAAGAAAAAGTGTCGAAGAGCTACTTTTCCTCGCCGTGCTTGTGCCCCAATTGGGTAGGAGCTAAAATAACACGGATTGTTGTATTGTAAGGTTGCTCGAGAATCCACCCAACTCCAAGGGCATACTTAAATGATATTCGCATTTTTGCCAATTTTCATGAGTGTTGTATTATGATCTTGTAAGCTGTAAAACTTGGGTTAATATTAGTAGGGCTGGGAATCCATGACCCGACTTGAAGTTAATGAGAGAAACTCGACCCCAACCCAACCCAAACCCGAATAACTCGAATTCGACTCGATTTGACCTAAATTTCATATTTTGTAATAATATTCAGTTTTACACTATTTTTGATAGTTTCTAAGCACAACTCGAAATCGACCCGAAATCTGACCCGAACCAGACCTACTGACCCGAATTGCCACCCCTAAATATTAGAGGTGATCAAAAAATTGGGTTGTGCTGGGCCTTAATATCATAACTCATGCCCAACCACCCAAAAGTGACAGGCGTATCGGGCCTAAGTAGGCTCATTGGACATTTATCAGGCCAGATTCGTGTCTTTAACTAAAAATGTATATTTAAGCTTATCCAAACCCACCAATTTTTTCTGTTAGATCGGGTCGGGTTAGCGGGCTGGGCTGTAGTTGATCATCTCTAGTTAATTAATATGGAAGATTCTTCTTTTTATCTTTTAGGAGAGTTTTGTTGGATTTTTTGTGGTTATATGACAATTCTGTTAAATTTGAGGTCTTATTCAATTTGGTTCTTAGCTATTAGATACCCAAATTCCATCTTTTTAAAACTAAATCATAGGCATTTATCATAAATTAATACTTTAGCAATGACGATAAAAAATAATGAGAACTACCATACCTATAATAATTACTTTCTTAAAAACATAAATAGATTATTTGTGCATAAATCTTTGTTATCAAAACCTAGGCATATGACTTTTGGTTAGAAAGAAAGTTGACATTGTTTTGTTATCTAGGTGCAAACAATCCTTATAATAGACATGGGTGAAGGGACACTACATTAAAGATATGTTACTCATGGCATAGTTAAACTATCATCAACTTGTTTTTGCTATGCTAAACCATTTCCATAAAATTTTTTTTTGCAAGTGATATGTGGTGCTGCTAATTTATGAATAGCTAGGTTAATCCCGTGCGTTGTATGTGTGTAATATATGATGGAATAGGCCTTGAATATGTGATCGAATAGGTACATGACCATGTAGTTCATGATACATGACCATGAAGTCTACACAACTACTTAGCGATTCACATGACCATGTGGTTGATGAATCATATTTATATAGGATGTATAAGAACATTTATAGTTGCTTTTAGGTCTTCAAGTCGTTTTTTAGGGTCACATATGCATAAATTGTCCATTTATTTAGATGCTTTCGATCGTAGTGTTTAGAGATGATTCGGATGATTGGATGAAGAGTCGATGGATTAAGTTCGTTGATTGAAAAGTTTATGTTTGTGGGTGTTGATTTTGAATTTTATGCATGAAATGAAGTGTCTTCGAAATTGAACTTGAGTTGAAAACAAAGCAAGACGTTGATGAATGAAGTGTCAAAAACAAACCTTTGTTCACTCTTTTAACTATAACTTGAGCTTTATACATCTTATTGAGGTGAATCAAGTGGGGTTGGAAACGAGACTTAAAGAGCTTATCAATGATAGGTCACATGCCCTCATGCACTTCCTAGAACTCGAGATACAATCCCTGAAAGACGACCAATTGAACTAGCGAACGACCAGAGCCCGCAAGTCGACGGAGCACGGGAGCAAGTCATTAAGGAGCTTCTTGTCAGCCCGTCGGTTGGCCAACAATTGCTTATTTGGGCGTGCACAACAGGTCTTCAATGGCCTCGTCTTCCCACCATCACAAGCACTTGTCGACTACACTTCGACTTGTCGCCTTTAATCGACCATTCATAATAACACTTATGTGGTTGCTACTTTTCATATTTTATTTCATAAAGTTTCATACTACCTCCATTTTTATTTAGTTGACATCTTTATTTTATATATCGCGCTTGCCAATGCACTATATTAACGAGTAATACTTTAATTCTCGACATTGTAAAATTATAAAAAGTGAATATTAATAAAATCTACAATGAGACGATTCAAACAAGATCTCACTTAACTATGTTTTATCATAGCTATAAGTCACAACACAAAGTAGTCAAAGTGTAGTTTCTGAATAGTGTAAAAGTCAAATGGTGTCAACTAAAAAAAACGGAGGTAGTATGTGGCTGGCCACACCGTGTGGTTGGGGTTACTTGGTTAGGGGTTACTCGGTTGGTCAGGTCAGGTATTATTTGGTCGGTTAAGGGTTATTCAATCAGGGGTTACTCGGTCAGTGTTTTTGTGTGTGTTAGCTGGTCACACGGTGTGGATAGCCACACAGAAAACGCACTTATTTTTTTTTTGTTAATCATTTTTAGATTAGAATTGGGTTTATTATTTTAATTCATTGAATTATTTTTATTCTATATTTTATTTATTTGTTACAAGAAATTATGGTTTCTTTATTAGATCAATTTTTAATTATTTATTTTATGATTGAGTAGTTTTATTTCTATTTTTAATTAAAATAAAATTTAAATAATAAATGTAACATTAATTTAATGGTTTCTGTTTTATTATGAAAAAATTAAAAAATTAATAAAGAGTGAAAAATCCAAACTCATACCATCATTAATAAAATGTAGGAGATTATTTGTAAAAAAATCTATATAGGAGGAAAAAAAAGAAAGGAAAATATGTAATTATTAAGTCAACCTTTTAGCTATCCGCTTTTATTAGGTCAACCTTTGGATTATTTCTAAATACGTCAACCTTGTAGTACCATTAAATTTTATTATGTTAAAATAGAAAATGACCTGCAAAAGCGGGTTAATTGCTTATGTGGAGTATTAGGTGGAGGTAAAAAGGTGATGTAATTTTCCAAAAAAGGAAAATATGTAAATAATAAGTCAACCTTTTGGTTGTTCGCTTTTATTACGTCAACCTTTTGATTATTTTTTTAACACGTTAACCTTGTAATATCATTATTTTTTTACGTTTAAAATTTATTTTTTCAAAACAAAAGACGAATGATGTTTGATTTATTTATTTATTTATTTTTTGATGCAATGAACGCATTTGTGTACCCGAACCTAACAAAGAATAATTATGAGCCTTAAAGTGGCACGTATGTGCCTTCTTGGACTTTTTTTATTCAATCTCTTGCTAAGCTTCATTGTATATAATATATTAATAATAATCTAAAACTATGATTTCTCACAAATCAAGGGTCATGATTTTTCAGAAATTCATACTGAATAATAGGTTACCAATATGTTATAATAAAATAAGTCTACATCTCTTAAGTGTATAACATACTCAAGTCCATCAAATAACTTAAACTAGTTTATTACATAAATAAGTTCAATAATAGAAGCATCTTTATCAAACTTGACTTGATTGAGTGGTCAGAACCCTTCCGGAGCCTCTTCTACCACTTGCTTGCAACACACACAAAAAAAAAAAAAAAAAAAAAAAAAAAAAAGAAAGAATAAAAAACCAAACATATATGTCAAATGTAATTAGAACAAAGTAGAGCATAATAATATATGCATTAATGAGAAGCTTTCATTGGTCATTAGAATTTCATCTTTTGTAAAAAACACACCAACTCCACCTGGAATCGCTTGAAAATGAACAAGTTACGTTGTTAGATGATGATCTTAACTATAAAAATAAATTACAAATGAAGATATCATGCATGTGTGGAGCCTCGACCCTGACCCCTTCCCTTTCCTTTACCCCTTCCATTGCTTCCAAAATCTTGAGTCTGAACTTCACCTTGTTTAGTTGTAGCTCTTCTCCTTCTGGTTCCTCTCCCCTTTGATCCTTGGCCACCTAAAATCATTCTCCCACCTCTACCAATCTGAGTAGGGTGTATGGTAGTGGTGAAGTGCTCTAGAGTAGGTTGTGGCTGAGGTGTACATGTGGATTCAGGATGACTCAAAGATGTTGTAGTGCTCTTCTTAGGCCTTCCCTTAGCTTTCTTAGGTGCTGGTTCTGTCACCTCACTTCCAATTTGACTGCCATTAGGCATTTTCTTTTGTTATGCCAATTGACCTTACACAAACTACAAGTCATCTCCATCCCATGTCTTCTCAAAGTCCCAAGTTTCTTTTTATCCTCAAATGGATCTTTTATCCCGTTTTTTCTTGGCCTTCCTGGTCCCACCTTGATTACAGGAGGTCTAACCTCACGTTCACCTTCGGCCAATGCTTCTCCCCAGCACAAGGTGGTCTGCTTCCAGCATATGATCTCAAATAATCCTCCCTCGTAAACCAATGGTCAACATAATCCTCATATTGTTTGTGTAAGAAGAATATACATGCGACAACATGGCAACAAGGTACTCCTGTCATCTCCCACTTTCTACATGTACAAGTCTTAGCTTCTAAGTCTACATTAAGCTGATCTAAGCTATGCCTAACATTGAACAAAGTGTTTGTGGAAGGCATAACATCACAATAAGCTACCTTGGTCTTTCCTTTCTCTAATATAGCTTGAATTCTAGGGCAAAGGTTGAGGTCTGCTTCTCCATGTGCTTTCTTTTAGAAACTAACCTTTCCATTAGTGCTACCCTTATATCCTCCAACATATAAATCAAATGCTTGGTTCTAGCATTAATTATGTATCCATTAAAAGTCTCTGCCATGTTATTGGTAATAGCATATGACCTCATGATAGTGGATAAGAAAGCCCTACAAAATAACTCTGGTTTGTATGTAGTAAAGGCCTTAGTAGCTTCGTCGTTTGCATCACTCAATTCTCATTTGCAAAGGGTTGGTTATGTTTTGGGGGGACTGTTTGTTGTATGATTGGAAGCCATATTCAAGTCCATATCTAAATGCACAACATACACATTTACAACCTTAAATTTCACAACAATTTTGCCATTTTCACAACTTCACTATCACTAAAAATTTTCCTTAACCCATCTTCCAATTTCAACCCAGGCACTAAGTATGAAATTTCATCCACATTGCTGTAACCACCACACTTCTTAGCCAAGTCAACCACATCAAAATAACTCATGTCATCAGGATCAAGGTAAAATGTTTTACCTTCTCCTCCAAAATACACCAACAACTCATTATCCATCACTTTAAACTGACCACCATGCCTAAACTTAATGTCACAGTATCAAATATTTGGTCCACCATTTTCATCTAAATTGATATTTATATGATTTCAAATTAGATTAATTAAATAAAAATTAACACACAATTTATATTACTTGGTTGAATTCCCTTTATTTTACATCGTAAATTACAATCGTATAGTAATAATCCCTAATTCCCATTTTTCCCTCAATTTAAAAAATCCCTAGTTAATTCCCAATTTCTGCAATTTAAAGAAGCAATCACCATAAAATTCCAACAATTACACCAATTACACATTAAACGCACAAAATAGGAGATTTAATTTTGCAAACTAACCTTAAAAACTTGCCAAATTATTCTCAAAACATCTTCTACTGCATTAACCACCTGGAGTATGGAGTGGGTTTTAATGGAGTTTAAAGAGAAAAGAAGAATATAAGGTGTTTAAAGGAATGAAGACAAATTAAAGGAAGAATTGTATAGTATTGTGTTTAATGGAGTAGTAGTATGATGATGAAAGGAAGATGGTGAAAAGAAGGAACCGTGAGTTTGCAAAATTGGAGTATAGTACTAGTCCTTTTTTTTTTTAGTAAAATTGGAGTATAGTCTTGATGAGTTGGCATCATTAAATGACAATTTTTAATTTTTTTTAGGGGTTAAAATGCCAAGTCAGATTTTCCATCACACAAGTTAAACAATATTAAGGGTTTATCAGGTAACCAGTAAAAATACATAATAAAAGTTAATGGTACTACAAGGTTGACGTGTTTAGAAATAATTAAAAGGTTGACGTAATAAAAGCAGGCGACCAAAAGGTTGACTTAATATTTATAAATTTTTCAAAAAGAAAAATGAAAGAGACCATCCACCTTTTTTTTTATTATTATTTTTACTCTATAGGAAATTGTGTAGTTAGTCAATTAAATCATAAAAACTTTTAAGAAAATGTATAATTAATCTATTTTTTCCAAACATTATGAAAAGGAAAAAAAAATGATAGATGTCAGTAATAGTTTTAGCGAGAGATTTTTTTTTATTTTTTTATAAGAAGTCGGTATATGGACAATGGTGGTGTCTTTGATAATTACACTACAAGAAAAACACTTTTGGGCAATGAGTTGTTCAGGTGACGAAAAAACGTTTTGTTGCACAAATTTGTTATCAATGGCGACGAGATTGTATGTGTTGCCTAAAGTATGTAGTAGAAAGAGCTACAAGTATTGATTTCGTTGCCCTATATATTACAAATTATGGGCAAAGACACGGGAAATGCGTTGCCCTTTAATTCTTTTGGGCCACAAAATATTAGTTTGTTGCCTGTAAGTATAGTTGGGGTGACACATTACCTTAACTGGTTGCCCATATTTATTAGAAATTGTGCTGAGTTGTATTTATATTCTTGCCCGTTATATTAAATATATGGCGGAGAAACCCGCTTTCATTGAAATTCCTCAAAAAGAAAACAATTAGACTACTCTAATTACAAAGTTTAGTACTATAGTGTACTAACATAAACCTATTACCCATGATCAAACTCACTATATCTTTTCATAAAAAAAATATAGAACCATGACTGGATATTCAGGGATGATGGTACGAATCCAACCTAAAAGAGATTGAACCCGCCCTAAATCGGCCTCTACTTAATTCTTATGATATTCATGTGCGCTTTTCGATCAACATACATACAACAAGTTAGCCCTAAACCTATTTAATCTATATTGATTGATTATTAGTGCACAAATAAATCTATTATTGGCGATCACTTGAATTGAAATCATATTAAGCCTAAATTATTAATTATCTTATTAGGCGTGATTTCAAGTACAAATTCCCTTTAAACCTGCAAAAAAGGGCATGATCAAGCAATAACCATAAACAAGAATAATCAAGCAACATAATTATTATTAATTGACACAACAATCATCATCATCAATATAATCATAATTAGCAAAATCCTAGGCATGATACTAAACAGACTAATAACAAACCCTAGCATGTCACTAAATAATAAAAATCAAAGCTTTAGCCTAAACATAATACTAGAAAGCATGATATTAGAAATATTAATCCATACCCTAAACATGATACTAGGAATCAAAATAATATTATAAGCATGATTTTTATATCAAAGGAATAATTAAGTAATCAAATTACTTACTTTGACGCCTCGTATCCCTTTCTATCAAAACAATACACATGTTAGTAAATTCAAGAAAGATTAAATCAAATAAACCAAATAAATCAAATAAGAATTGAAATATAGATTTGGGACTAAACCCTCATAACTATAAACCTTTCACGTCGAGGTCGAAGGCAACTTCGAGCTTGGCTTGGAGTATTCGAAGCTCGTGAAGGAGGTATGGTGTGTGATGTCAAGAAGGTGTTGTGATGTGTTTAGGCTAGGCTAAGAAAGAGAGAAAAACTTTTAGCTTAAAGAGAGAGGGGATTAGATGATGATTTTTGGTGATCAAGCTTGTTGATGATAGAAAACGGGGTGAAATGACCTCTATTAATAAGAAAAAAGAGGGTCGAAAGATTAGCAAAAGATCCAAATTCGAATAGGAATAAAACTCTTTCGATGGACAGTAGTTTTTGCGGTTTTTGTTTTTATCATATCTTTTGATCCATAAATCGGAATGAGATAAATAACATATCATTGGAAAGCTCTAGAAGTCTGATTTCCATCCCAATTAGAATCAGATTGATATCAATTTTATATTAAAAGATATGGCTGAAATAGTGGAACGGTGTCAGTTTTGGATAGAGTTTGGTATTTTGATCATATCTTTTTCGTTATAGCTCGGAATTGGGATTATGATATATCATTGGAAAGATAATTTCAAGTTCAATCCAACCATTTAATATTTGGATAAAAATTATGAGGCATGAAAATCATATCTGAACATCTTTGAATTCGAATAGAACAATGACTTTAAAAAATAGGAGTTTTATTCAATTTCAAACTCTTTGATCTTTATCTTTCAAAAAGGATAGATTAGAACCTTCTAGAGGCTTCTAGAAGTTCCTAATGAATCCTAATTGGTTTAGGAATGAGATTAAGGTATTGGACCCTCCACATGATCATTGGGTCGTAGGTAAGGTGGACCTAGGTCCGGTTTGGGCTTGGTTTAGTATGTTGGCCATAACTTATTCATTTTAAGTCGGATTTGGTATGTTTGTTATAGCTAGAGGTTTCATAGTTCTATTATTGATGATTCTGCATGAAATGATCCAGCTATTATCTTCTTGAGAACAGTGTTATGGCTAATTAAATAATGAGAGAAATATCAACATTTTTCCTACTTTGCTTATTTCTTCTTATGTAGACCAAAATTGAAAGAAAACCAGCTGTAAGTAGGACAAAGAGAGCGACACAAGCTGCTACTGGTGTAATGAAGTCTTTCGATCTTTTTCTTCGGTGAAGTACATGATGTGCTCAAGCAAAGAGCTAGGTTATTGTCCACACTTTCATTGCAAGGGTAACAAAGTTGGTTTATTTAACTGATTTGCTATAGTTGAACTCAACAAAAAATGATTTTTATCAACTGAATCTCGTTTTTCAGGAATAGAATTTAAAATAGTAACTAGTAAGTTAATTAGAAAAGAATAACAAAATCCTCTTTTCTTTTATAGAAAATTACCTCAACGAAAGCAATCCTTTTTTTGGATCTTTCTAGCAGAAGTTTTGAAACTGAACAAATGAAGCTATTTCCTGAAGGATCCCTGGAAGCAGTTCCAAGACAGTTACTCTACTTATATTGAATTGTTTGACAATCAATAAAGCAATGAAAGAAAAAGGGTTTACAAGATTCTCAGTGAGGAAGTCAGGTATGTTTCCACTTAGTTTATTATTTGATAAATTCTTAAAATAAATACCAAGTAATACGTTAATATATAAGAGCAATTAAGGACTTAGCATGTAGCAATAGAATTAAATAATTTGTGCCAATGCAGTTCAGAAACACTAGGAATAAAACTTAATTGTGTGTAGAAACATTATAAGACTTGTAAAGCAATAAGATTTGAAATTTAAGTTGTCACTAGTAAGTCCCCTCTCAACTCAAATTCCTTACTATAGTGTAAAAGATTAAATAAATAGTGGTCTGATTTCTATTATATAGACATTAGTTATTAAGATACTTTATACTTATGTCATATGTAGGATCAAATGGATCAAGATTGATGAAGGATTGAAGTAGCAAGTAATGATGCCACAAGAAACATGCTTGCATATATGTAGCTGCCGATGTCACTGTTATTGCTGCTGCGTGCTGTTATTGTTGTTACTAATGCATGCTGTTGTTATTGCTAATACTGATGCCTGCTGCTGTCACTGCCATCTGCTGCTACTATCAACTAATACTGCTAGTTGATGTTATTGCTTGCTGCTGCTATTTGTTGTTACTACTGCTAACTTATTTTGCTTTTTCTGTTTTTGTAAATTTGGTGGTCTAATAGAGGCCGAAGTTGGCTTTCTTTTTATTTTATTTATTAAATTGTTTAGCCAAACAAAAAATTGGTGTATATGGACTTTTTTAAGAAGCTATGAAATTATATCTATTCAAAATATTGGCTATCGCATATGTTAATTTCTCATTTATGGTTGTACATGTTAATATTATATTTAAATAATATATGTATTACATTAGTTTGCAAAAAGTGATATATAATGTCGAATAAAGTGTTACTATGTGTTAAAAGATGATTGAAAAATGTTACCTAATAATTAACAATGTGTTACATTAGTTCGTCAAGTGATACACAATGTTGGATAAAGTGTTACTATATAATTGAAAAATGTTACAAAAGATAAGTAAATGTTACATAAGGACAAAAAAGTAACACTTTAAAAATGATACTAATATAATAAAAAAGTGATACATAAGAGGGTCTCTAGTAACACTTGTAAAAGTGTTACCATACGTTACCTAAAGTGTTACATAAGACCTTAGGGAACATGGGCGGATGTATCACCCACTAAAGTGTTACCTATTGTCTATAATAACACTTTTGACCCTTTATGTAACATTTTTTGGGTTTTACTTAAGGTTAGTTATGTACTAGTGTAAAATGCTAATTGAAAAAGAAAAAGACCATTGGAAGAAAGTGTTACAAAGAATTGTTTTAATTGTCAAATTTATTGCCAAGCATAATCTAGCCTTTCATAGTTCAAATAGGAAACTATACCAAAAAAGTAATGGAAATTTTTTGGGCTTGAATGAAATGTTGATCGAGTTTGACCGCACTATTCAAGAACATGTCAAGCGTATTACTAATAATGATATTCAATTTCATATTTTAGGTCATATAATTCAAAACGAGTTAATACTTTTGCTTGGTTCTACAACGAAAAATGAAATCATTAGTAATATAAAGCAAGCAAAATATTTCTCGGTAATTCTTGATTGTACTCCCAATGTTAGCCATCAAGAGCAAATGTCATTGATATTAAGATATGTGAATGTCTCTGCTTATGATGTTTGCATTGAGGAATCTTTCTTAGGATTTTTGAATGTAAATAATACAGCTGGCCAAGGGCTTTTTAATGTTTTACAAATTGAATTGAAAAATCTTGATCTTGATATAATAGATGTGCGAGGAAAAGGCTATGATAATGGATCTAATATGAAATCAAAACATAAAGGAGTTCAAAAGAAATTTTTTGATTTAAATTATAATGCTTTTTATGCTCCTTGTGGTTGTCATAGTTTAAACTTGACATTATGTGATATGGCCAACACATGTAGTAAAGCTATAGAATTTTTTGGAGTCATTGAACGTATATATACAATTTTTGCAACTTCTACTAAGCGATGGAAAATCTTGAAAGAAAATGCAAAAGGACTAACTAATAAGTCTTTGCCATCTACTCGTTGGAAAATTCGTGTTGAAAGTGTTAAGGCTATTAGATTTCAAATGTCAAATATACGAGAAGCTTTACTTAGAGTAGCAAATTGTAATGATAAGTATTACAATATATAGAGTGAAGCCAAATCCTAAGCAAATAATGAGATTGGTGATTTTGAGTTTTTAATTGCCATAATAATTTGGTATGAAATACTATGTGCAATTAATTTGGTAAGCAAGCTTTTACAATCAAAGGATATTCTTATTGATATGGCTAAAGAAAAAAAAAAAGAGGGTTGATTTCTTTTTTTGAGGGGTATAGAGAAACTGAATTTTATGATGCTTTAGATAATGCTACAGAAATTGCTATCGAAATGGATATTGATCCTACGTTTCCCCAAAACATAAAATTCAAAGAAAAAAACATTTTGATGAAAATCCACGCACTTCATAAAATGCTCCTATATCTCTAGAAGAATCATTTAGAGTTGATTACTTTCTTTACATTGTTGATCAAGCTATTAGTTCTCTTTGAAAAATATTTGAGCAATTTGAGGAAATATGAAAGTGTTTTTGGTTTCTTATTCATATGATTTAAGTTTGAAGTTGTAGACACCTAAAAATGTCTCCCAAAATCCAAACCCGATGATGAACAACCTTTCATCGCCGTTATTGGTAGGATTGCGTATTGAATCCATGAAGTGCTTAAACCATAGCCTTAGCCCAGCACTTTTCCATTTCATTAACCTAAAACAACCCAATACCTATCCCATTTTCCTAAACCATGATTTATTTTTCTCTTTTCGTGAATACAACCCAAAACCGAGCAAAACTGATTTTTTGGCCCCATAACTTTGATTTAATTCAAATCTAAATTTTTTTAATATACCTTGAAATAATCTTTCCAACGATACATCATAAGCCCAATTCTAATTTAAAACGAAGAAGATATGAGCAAAACATTAAAACTCGGCCCAAAACCAACACCCCTTCACTAAAACAGCCATATCATAAAATCTACAAAAGATTTTGACCTAATTCCAATTGGAATAGAAATCACACTTAAAGATCTTTCCAACGATATATTATTAAGTACCGCACCACGGTACAATGTGCCGTGATACGGTACAATGTGCCTTGACAAGGTACACATGTCGTGTTGCTGTACATTTGTTTTTCAACGACGACTCATTTTAGGGTTCCGAACTGTTTTCCCTCATTTTTGCCTATAAATATAAGGCTCATTTACGAGTTTCGGTGCACCAACACACATTCTCCTCTATTCTCCTTTCTCTCCTTAAGACCATCTCCAATGGTGAGACTTGAGGGAGTTTTTTTAGGAGAAAGAGAGTATGTTTTGCAAAGGATACCAATAAGTTGGTATCTAAACTTAGCAACTCCAAAAGAAAGTTGCTAAGTTTAGATACTCAACTTTGAGTCTCATTTGACAAAAAGTGTGGGCCCTTTATCAATTTTATAATATATTTTGTAATTTATATAAGGTTTTTTTTTTTTTTTTTTTTTTGAAAAACTTACAATATGGATTTGGTGGGCTATAAATTGAAAGTGACATTAGTATACTTTAGAGAGTCTCACCATTGGGAAATTAGACTTCTCATGAGTTGCTAAATTGAGAAGTGGGTTGGGTATCACCATTGAAGGTAAAAAAACAACTCATTTTGTATTTCAATACTCAAAGTTGAGTCTCACCAATGGAGATAGTTTAATACTTATGCATTAAGCAAGACCCTTGTAACGTCACCATACCTCTCTCAAGCACTCCACGGAGTCCATACTATACCCGAAATTCTATACTTAAACCAAGACGTGAAAAGTAGAACCGATTGAGGGTTTGACCAAATCAACTCATTTGTTCTTAATTTCGAATTTAATTATTATTTTCCTTGAAGTTAATAACGCGTTTATTGTTTTATAGTTGCAAGCAAACGCAATCAAAGCAAGACATCATGCTCCTGTTATTTTTATTATATTACTAACGATTTTCATTAAGATTCTCATATATTAATTGTTATGTTTTTATGGTTAAATTGCTTCCAATATTATTTTTTATTCTATTGTATTGTTGATCACCGTATTGCATGTTTAAAGGAAATTTGTAATTGAAAATCACGACTAATAAGATAATTTGGACGATCGATTTAGGTTCCTTTTTAATCTTGTTATTAGTTGAAGTTGTCACAAATATTTAGAATTATGTGTGCATTAATATTCAGCCAATTTAGCCTAATCTGGTTTGGAGCAAATCGAATCTTTGTTTATATGTCTTTGAGATCGCAAGAAATATTTTTCGCTATAAGAATCTAGTAGGGGCCAATAAGGGCGAAGTTGACTTCCATGACTCACTTCGTACCATTATCCCCGATCCTTCATTCGTGGTTCATGACCATATGGATTTAGTAATCTCATGGATTATGAATTAGGTGTAACCTTCACGGGTCAATCATTGTTGCCTTTTGTTGTCCCTTATCGTGGTTGCCTTAAATGATCCGTGAATGGTTTACAAGTTCCTTAAAAACTTGTTGGCGGATCCCTACTTATATTGTCCCTTATCGTATAACGTTAAACCCCACTTCCTATGATTGCCAAGCATATTCACAACATGCTTACGTAGGCGCGCTTCAATCGACGCATATAGAAGTCCTCTTGTTTGAAATTTGAAAATGCACTTATGTCTAATGAACAATTTGATATTTATGGGAATGAATTATGTGTGGAGTTGAAGTTGCTTAAAGAAATTTTGCCCAATGACATAAAAGGACCTATTGATATTTTGAGGTTTATTTTTGAAACGGGTGGACTGTTTTCCTAATGCAACTATTACGTATAGAATTTTGTTAACTATTCCGGTGACAGTTGCAACTGCAGAAAGGAGTTTTTCAAAGTTAAAGCTATTGAAGTCATACCTTCGTTCTACGATGCTACAAGAAAGACTTTATGGATTGGTGATGATAGCAATTGAGAAGAATCATCTGGAGAAAGTGGAATATGAAGACTTGATTGATGATTTTGCCTCAAAGAGCGTTAGTGAATATCACCTTTTAAATAAATAGAAGTTAATAAAAGTTAAGTTGATATAAGCTTTGAGCCTTTGAATTCTATTTAGTTGCTATTATCAACATGAATAAAATATCTGAATTTAATTTTGCGTAATTGAATATATCATTGTTATATGAAAGCATTTTCATTTTGTTATGTATATATAGGGAAATTATGCATTTCCTAAATTATAGATAAAAAAAATTGTATAATTTTCACATTATTTAAGGCCCCTTTTTCGATTTGGAACATGGCCCCCAAAATCATTACTACAGCCCTATACTAATCAAAGTTTTTGTTTAAGCCACACAGAAATTGCATCGGCTTTTGCCTCTGATCATTCTCAAGAATCTTCTTCGAAATTCTACATAAGCAAAGCTTCATAGCACCTAACTACAATCAGGAAAACCTTCAAGAACCTAAAGATGGTCCCAAATTCTCTTCAAATTGTCTTAGTACTCAGCAAACAAAGCATCATTTTGTTGAATGTGTGTCAAATTTCTACGTAACTTAAATAATTGTGGTAAATTTGAATGTTCAAACATCTCCCATAATTCCTTCCACAATCGAGCATAAGAATTTATGAATAAAAACTTTATGCTAAGTTTTTCTCCATAGAATTCAACAACCAGCTCATCACCATATAGTCATTTCTCAACCATTTTTTATAATGTGGACTAGCAATATCAGGTGTAGGAATACTACCATCAACAAACCCTAGCTTATTCCTTGCAATTAATGCTATTTACAGTACTACTCCAATTAATGAAATTAGAACCAGTGAGAACATGCGTTCCAAGTTGCATACCTAGATGATCTCCATTCGTAAGGTAGTAAGGGTCATTAAAATTGACGCTCGAATTATGAGAAACTCCTCCAAATTTACTGGAAGCCGCCATTACAGTTTCGATCAAACCTCAAAATCAGAAGAAAAATTAAAGAATCTCATAAAATCAAGAGAAAATCAAGAGAATCGAGCACCTAATAGCTTTGATACCATGTAGAAACTTAGTCTTTTTTTTATCAAGTATTAGAGAAGATTCTAGAAAATAGAGAGAGAAAGAGAGAGAAGAAGAAATCAGAGAGAAGAAATTTGGGGAAGATAATTTTCATTAAGTTAAAGTGAAAGAAGAACCAAGAAGAATATTTATACATACATGAAGCTATTCTAGTAACAACATTTTGTTATTCTAACAGAAATCGTAACAAACTTGATGAGGTGGAAAATCCACGCTGAAAATTATAAATATAAATGCATGTATATGCTTCAACATAATATTTGTTCATATATAATATAAAAGTCATTACGAAAGAATATTAATATGTTTTTTTTAATGATTTACATGAATATATTAATTTACATACATTTTATAAGAGTTAATCATTATCGATTTTAATCCAATCATAGAACTACCATACCGTAGTTCTAAAAGGATGGAGTAATTAAGGACTCTTTTGTTTGTTACATATTCAAAGATCCAAATCTACAGTATGACATGTGAATATAATTCAATTCTCTGTTTGCATTTCGTTAATAAAATATATTAGACTGTTTACATGTTGAAGAAAAGTTAAAAAAAAAATAAACAAATTAAGCTAGAGTTGTTTTATATATTTTTTTTTTGTCAATTATTTTGATTATTTCCGTATAACATCATCAATGGCATGCCACATATGAATGTTATTTGTGCTACAGAGCATGCCATTAAGAGCTAGGTGTTAATTGATTGTCCAACCATATTTTTAATCATCTTATTTCGGTTTCCGTAGACACTTGATTGTGTTTCCCCAAAAACCAAATCTAGTGATGAGTATCTTTCACGTTCTGATTTACGAGCTCGGTAAAGTGTTGAAGAGTCTCGTGAAGTTCCCTTAAGCCTCGACCATATTCCTAACCTTACCTAAAATGTTTTAATCTAAAATCATTCATTTCGTGTCTTTAAACCCAAAATCATTCATTTTGTGTCCTTAAAATCATTCATTTGTGTCCAATCCATAAAAACGTCCAAACTAGATTATTTTTTCCATAATCCTGGTCTAATTATTGCTTAGTTGGATGGGGTTTGAAACTAGTTTTCCAACGATATATTATAAGCCCAAATTCGACTTAAAACGAATTAGATATGGCCAAAATACTAAAACAAGCCTAAATCGAGCCATTCTGATTTTCGTGCCTCATAATTTTTATCCAAGTCTTAGATGGTTGGATAGCCCTCAAAACTTGTTTTCCAATGATAGATCATAATCCCAATTCCGATTAGAAACGAAAAAGATATGATTAAAATACTAAACTTTATCCAAAACTGACACTGTTCCACTATTTCAATCCTATCTAAAATTCTACAAAAGATATCAATTTGATTCCAATTGGGTTGGAAATTAGACTTCTAGAGATTTTCAACGATATATTATTTATCTTATTCCAATTTCTGGATCAAAAGTTAAGATAAAACAAAAACCAAAACTGCAGGACTATCGCACCGCTACAGCACTAACGCGCCGAGATGGACTCTGGTACTCCGCGATGGACATCATCAGACCGAGATACTTCTATCGCGCTGTGATAAAAGCAGTTTTACTTCCATTCAAATTTTGAACTTTTCTGATTGCTTCGACTCTCTTTTTACCTTATAAATAGAGGTTGCTTTACCCCGTGTCAAATCACCAACAATCTTCATCATCACCCCTAATATTTTTAATCAACTCTTCTCTCTCTTGATCCCATGTTCTAAGCCTAAGCCTAAGCAAAGCCTAAACATATCCTTGATACAATACCTCATTCACGAGATCCGAATTTTCCAAACCATCCTCGACGTTGCCTTCGACCTCAACGTGAAAGCAAGAAGGGTGAGGCATCAAAGTAATTAATTCGATTACTTAATTATTATTATTCTTTTGATTTCGGAGTAGAAATCATGTTTACAATATTATGTTAATTCCTAGTATCATGCTTAGGATGTTTTTATGATTTCTAGTATCATGCTTATAACATTATTTTGATTTCTAGTATCATGTTTATGATATTTTTATGATTTCTAGTATCATGTTTAGGTTAAAGCTTTGATTTGATTATTAGTGACATGTTAGGATTTGTTATTAATCCGTTTAGTATCATGCCTAGGATCTTACCATTAATATTATTTTGATGATCTATTATGATGATGATTGTTGTAATAATCATATGTTGCTTGAATTGATTATTCATGATTTATTGTTATTGCTTGATCACGCCCCTTTTGGCAGGTTTAAATGGAATTTGTACTTGAAATCACGCCTAATAAGATAATTAATAATTTAATTTAGGCTTAATATGACTTTAATTCAAGTGATCACCAATAAAAGATTTGATTGTGCATTAATATTCAACCAACATAGATTAAAGAGGTTTAGGGTTAATTTGATGTATGTATGTTGATTGAAAAGCGCGCATGAATATCATAAGAATTGAGTAGATGCCTATTTAGGGCAGGTTCAATCACTTTAAGGTTGGATTCGTACCATTATCCCTGAACATCCAGTCATGGTTCCGGACCACTATGGAGTTAGCGATCTCCGTGATCGTGAATGGGGTGTAACCTTCACACCCGTGAACGGTTTACAAATTCCTAAAACTTGTTGGCGAATCTTTTATCTCTAGCTTATTTTCCTTGGAACGCCGCCATGCCTAAAAGCATGAACCACAGTAGGGCTCAAAGTTGAGTTTGAAAAATTCCCTAAAGTTTTTGGCGAGGTGAAACGACCTCTATTTTTAAGGAAAGAGAGTCTGGACGATCAGAAAAGATCAAAATTTGATATTGAATAAAACATCTCTCTTTTTGATAATCCTAATCCCGATCGAATTAAAAGACGTACGGGTGTATTTCGTTAAACCGGTCTATTAGGAATCAAATTTCGTACGGCTTAGTCATCTTTGCATCCATCGCAGAACTACAGGACCATCGCGCCGCGATACTCTTATCGCCATGCGATGGAATCTGTTTTATTCCGTTCCATATTCTGATCTTTTCTGATCGTCCAGACTCTCTTTTTTCCCTATAAATAGAGGTCCTTTCACCCCGTTTTTAATCACCAACAATCATCATCATCACCTTAAATATTCTTAATCATCCCTTTTCTTCTCTCTTCTCCCATGTTCTAAGCCTTAGCCTAAGCAAACCCTAAATACATCCTTGATATTCATCCAAATCATTCACCATTCCTCATTCACGAGATTTGAATACTCCTAGCCATCCTCGACATTGCCTTCGACCTCAACGTGAAAAGCTGATAGTTTTGAGGGTTTGGTCCCAAATCTGTATTTCAATTCATATTTGATTTATTTACTTTGTTGATTTAATTTTTCTCGAAGTTACTAATGTGTGTATTGTGTTAATAGCAAGAAGGTAACGGCATCAAAGTAAGTAATTCAATCACCCTTATTATCGTTTTTTTTATTTTGCAATAGAAATCATGTTCACAATATTATTTTAATTCCTAGTATCATGCTAGGATGTTTTACTTCTAGTATCATGTTAGGATGTTTTAATGATTTCTAGTATTATGTTTAGGATAATTCTTTGATTATGATTTTTATTAGTGACATGCTATGATTTGTTATTAATCCGTTTAGTATCATGCCTAGGATCTTACTATTGATGATGTTTTGATGATGTTATGATGATGATTGTTGTATTAATCATATGTTGCTTAATTATTCATGATTTATTGTTATTGTTTCGGGGTTTTCTGATGTCCTGCGGGAGAGTTACAATTCCGAGACTGGAACCGGACGCCTGTACCTGCAAAATAACGGAGACTCCTGAGAGCTCCGCCTCCAACGGTCAAGTTAGTACCTGATTAAGGAGTAATCAATACAGAAATTAAAGTAATGAGGTCTCTCTAGGTGAGAGTGCTTAGTGTTGGTAATCTGTGTTGTTAACGAGATTAGCCGGTTAATAAGTCTGTTCTTCTCTGCTTGATCTCTTAATTATTCGGTTGTTTTCCGTTGTGTGATTAATGAGGATTAATCGAGTATTTATAGCCTTGGGAAGCGTGCAACTCTCTAGGTTTAAGGTAAACCTAGGGCTGATCGGGCCTCTAGACTGAATTGGGCCTTGATGGCCGGTTGTCCCATTTGGCATGGGTGGACACGTGGCGTGTCTTAAGTGGTCCGTGGAGGACGTATCTGTGACTGACACGTGGCAAGCTCCTGTTGGCCTTCGTGAAGGACACGTGGCGGAACCTGGTTGGTCCACTTGTCAGACGGTGATTGGTGGACAAAAATCCCCTAATCATTTGCCCCTCACAGGTGGCACGCGACTGGTCACGTGTCGCCTGTGACAGGTGTCGCACGGTGACAGGCGACGGCCCGTTACAGGTGTCACCTTGCAGACGGCCGAGAGACTTTCCCGCCCAAATTTTGAATTCGGAAGCGACCCTTCGCCTTCTCATTTTGCCTATAAAAGGAAGTGCTGACTTCGGTCATTTTCACATTTGAGAACTTTTGCGAGAACATTCGGACCCCTGAACTTGCTCTGACATTTCGGACTTTTTCTGCCTACCGCCTGTTCTGACAAGCCGACTGACCCGAACTTTCAGGACTTCATCAACCGTCATCCGTTCAGGTAACTCAGTTCTCTTACTCTTAATTTTCTTTTTATTTTTTGAAATGGCACCATGGAAGCACACGACACGCCCTAAGTTAGTGATCAGCCGGTCACCGGGGACGGCTGAATCTAGGACTAGGAGTGCCGCCTGCCCTTTTCTGGACCCATCTTTGCCCTTTATACAAAGTCCGACTGAATCTGTGTCTATGCAGAACGTGATGGCCAGAACAAAAAAGACTGCTATGATATCAAACTCAGACGGCTCCTCCCAAAGGGTGCTCCTTAGCGAAACATCTGACCAGGCGCCAGATGTAGAACGAGGCGACTGTCAAGCTGACAGTTCTGAGAGAGGGACCAAGGTGTTCCCTTCTCATCTAACCGTGGACATGTCTAATTTCCCTTCTGCTCCTTCTAAGGGAGAGGAGGCGGGCCCCTCTAGGAGAGGGGAGGAGTCGTCCTCTTCGGACTCGTCAGGGGACGAGTCCGATTCCAGCTCTTCTGACCATAGTTCTTCTGGCTCAGAAGAGAAACATAGCCGCCTACAAGAGGCGAGAAGTTCCCATGCAGTGGAGAAGGGGGATAATTGGGCAGAGCCGTCCGCCTCTTACAGAGAGGAAAACGCCCCCTACTACTGCAGGGTGCCCCGGGGCCGGATCGCAACCATGCGAGACAACGTGGCGAGCTTTATTGCTAACCACAAAATGGGCTCAGAGTATTTACTGTTTGTGCCGGATCCAGAAGATACTGTCGTCTGGCCGGCTGGTACCAGCTATGGTGACGGCTGCTTTGGCTGCTATGTGGCGGCCATCAAAGCTGGACTGCGCTTCCCATTACATCCGGCTGTTCAGCGGATTTTAGATGGGTATGATCTGGGGTTATGGCAGTTAGCCCCCAACTCTTGGGTTAACGTACTCGGCTATGTGGCCGGGTGCGAACTGAACGGGGTGGAGCCAAGTTTTGAGGCTTTCGCCCACATGAACTATCTCAGCCGGACCCCTAAGTCGGGAGGTACCGGCTGGTATCAATTAACAAGCCATAGGGGTTACCTCATGACGAGAGGTAAGGCAAACAAATGGAAGGATTGGCGGAACACCTTCCTTATTATCGAGAGTTCAGACACGGAGCTGAACAAACGTTTTAACAAGTGGAACAGGGATCCGCCTCTTCTCGCAGGCGGTCGCAGCATGCCGCCTGTTCCCCCAAAGGCTAAAAAAGAGATCCTAGACAAAGGACTCTTCAAAGTAGAGACTAGGGTGAACTCTACTTCAGGGGTACGAGAGCAAGTACCCCTAAACTGCGTCCCGAACTTCAAGTGGCTCTATGATGAGTACTTCTTGGCCGCCTGTGGCCTCGGCAGTCGGTGCTCTAGAGGTACTCGGCCTGACGAATACTCTGTTTTTTCACGCCTTGTTTACTTGGAATTTTTACTAACTTTGCTGTTTATTTCTTTCAGCCGACGCCATGAGTAAAATAACAGCATCTAAGACTGCGGCGGCCATGCTGCGGGTCTCGCTTATGAAGCAGTCGTATGCCGACTCCCCCAGCAAGGAGGCACCCTTGGTAAGCTTTGAAAACTCTTCTCCTTTTAGTTGTATTATGCATATACTAACTTCTTTTTTTTTTTTTTTTTTTTTTCAGTCTGGCACTCCAAGGGCTTCTTCCTCGCAACAGCCGGACCCCAAGGCCCGGAGGACGACTGTTGCAAGCTCTCCTGGGTCTTCCAGGAAAACAGTGGCGGCTGAGAAGCAGCCGGCCACTTCTTCAAAAACCCAGGCGGGGCCGCCTAGATGTATGGACACTTCGCTTGTAAAAACTCACCCTTGCTTCCTTCTTGATTAGATCTAACTTGTTTTTTCCTTTTGCTTAATGCAGCCGGCCCCCAGGGACTTGACTTGGTTGAGGTAGCCAAGTCAATGGTTAAAGTAGTTCCTCCATCTGACAGGGAGGCGGTCAAGGGTGCCGGCACCCTTGACCTCGATGGAATTTCGGGGATCCTAGCTGAGGTATACTTAGCACCTTTTTGAGCTTTTGAGTTCCAGGACGCCTGTTAACTCTTTTGATTGGAAACTGACGCCTGTTTTTCTTTGTACTTAGGCCCTGCTCCGAGTCAACAGCCTTCGCAAGCCGATTGATCGGAAAAACAAAGAGGTAAAGGCCGCAAAGGCTATGGCCGCCTCCAGCTGTGATAAGGCAATGTTTCAAATTGCCCAAAATGAAGTACTGACCCTTGATCTTCTTTATTATCAGGCGCAGGCGACCGCCGCTGTTCGGGCTCAGCTAGAGACGGCCCAAAAGAAGGTTGACGAGCTGGAGGGGACCGTCACCAAACTTAAAACCGAGCTGAAACCCCTTCGCCAAAAAATGCACTCTTACGAAGCCATGGAGAAATCTTTGGCTAACGTAAAAGAACGCCTGGTGAACCAGGAGAAGAGTCTTACCCAAGAGCTCTCGGACAAGGCCGAGCAAGAGAAACAAGAGCTCGTCCGGGAGATGGTGGAAGACTCCGCCCAAATCCAACGCATGACCTGGGAACGACTGTTCCCCAGTGCCGACTTTGCCTCATGGGAAAGAACGTACCGCCAGTGTTCGGAAATATATAATCAACAGATCCTGGCGGCTGCTGAAGAAGAGGCGTTGGACGTTGCGTTGGAGGAGGAAGAGCCGGTTGTGGCGCTTGTGCCACTTGGGGGTAAGGCATCAAAAGATGATGCAGCTAAGGCCGAGTCCAGCAAGAAGAGTGTTGACCAGGCGGCTGCTGCTGATGCTGAACTGCCCCCTTCTTAAGCTTTAAGTATATTTTTTTTCTTTTCACGGCCTGCGTGCCGTTTGCTTTGTAATTACCCGGCCAGGGGGCCGGGGTTTTGAATATTCTGCTGGTCTTTTATGGCCGGCTCATTTTAATCAAATTTTTTGTTTTTGTTCAAATTTGTCTAAGTATTTGAAATTTGCTCACTTGACCGACTGTTGTGTATGGCCGAACGTTAAGACAGGTACAAATAGTAAGTATGCCGCCTATGCCCCTGGACGACTGGTTGTCTGTTTCCAGGATAGATGATCAGTCGGCCATTTAATCAATCGGTATTCGAACTCTTTATTCAATTTGACCAAGTAAATTGAATTACCTAGTAGCCAAGGAATTTAAGTAGGGAAACAAGCGGCGGGTACCGGTTGTTTCCCTTTATTGCCAATGTTGGCCTTTAATTTGTTATTTGTTAACCTAGCAAGAGTATTGGTTGAGAGCCTTTGTTTAAAAACAAGTGGACGACTCATACCTTTTAGGCTCCATACTAAGTTTGAGTGACTATTAAGTTAACATAGGAGTTACTTAGTCTTTGTCACAATCTTGATTGAGTAGTAAAGGTATCAGGCGGCGTAGGCCGGCTAGACCCCTTGATTCACCAATGTTTGTTGGCTATTTACTCAATAGGTTATCCAGTAGGAATAGGGGTTCGAGTGCCCTTGTTTGTTTAAAACAGGCGGACGACTCAAACTTTTTAGGTTCCATACCAAATTTGAAGGAGTGACTATGAGTTAACTTTGGAGTTACTCAGTCGCCGTCACTTTTGTTTGAGAAGTAGAGGTACCAGGCGGCGTAGGCCGGCTAGACCCCTTGATTCGCCAATGTTTGTTGGCTATTAACTCAATAGGTACCCCCTGCATTTATCCCAAGTAATACAGGCGGTCATCTGACTCAGATGTCAACTGCTACCACTGGTTTGGTTAGTGATAGGGTTATCCTTGTCTCAAAAACGGCTACGTGGTTGCCCTTTGGGACAGTCGTATAGGTGCCGTGTAATTAGTTTATAGAACAATGTTCCACCCAAAAGGGAGCTGCTCTCTGCGACGAATTTCATCCTAATGGATGCCGCCGGACGCCTGCTATAATGTTGGGACAGGTCGGATTGGTTTTCAAAAGTTGGATCAGTTCTTGGTGAACGTTCTTGGTGAACGTAGGTGCTAAGTAAAAGAAGGGTAGCCGCCTGTTAGGTACAGGATCGATCAGGCCCTAATCTTTTTAGCTAAGTATGGTGAGTAAAATACTCGATGGAGAGTAGCCGACTGTAAAGGAACAGACGGCATGCCCCTCTAAAGATAGAGTGAAAACTCAATGGAGAGTAGCCGACTGTAAAGGTACAGACGGCATGCCCCTCGTAATACAAAATTGAATAGTAAGTGCAAACTTTATTAAGTAGCTCTTTACTTTACATCATTCAGAAAAAATATTTTTTAAGGTTATCTACATTCCAAGTTCGAGGCAACGGTTGGCCGTCTGGTGTTTCCAGACGGTAGGTACCGTCCCTGACTTCCGCATAGATTCGGTAGGGTCCTTCCCAGTTGGGAGTTAGTTTGCCAGACTCATTAGCCCTACCAACTGCTTCCATTTTTCTAAGTACAAAGTCCCCTACTTTGAGTGGACGCCTGTGTACTTTTTTGTTGTATGATCTAGTCATTCTCAGGCGGTAGATCTCATGGCGCAAAACAGCATTGCCCCTCTTTTCAGGAAGTGAGTCTAATGCCAGGCGCATAGCTTCCCAG
The DNA here is from genome assembly GCF_001683475.1 of Chenopodium quinoa. NCBI lineage: Eukaryota > Viridiplantae > Streptophyta > Magnoliopsida > Caryophyllales > Amaranthaceae > Chenopodium > Chenopodium quinoa. Next base: position 606,054 of record NW_018743510.1, on the reverse strand, counting down.
TTTGCCTCTTCGTCATATAGCATTACTCGAAGAGTCGGCTCGTAGTGTTCTATTGGAAGAACAGCTTCTGCACCATAAGTTAGGAGGAAGGGAGTTTCCCCAGTCGCCCCTTTTTCAGTCGTCCTAATGGCCCAAAGAACATGTGGTAGTTCATCTGCCCATAGGCCGCCTGCTCGTTCAATCTTTTTCTTGAGGCCGTCTGAGATGATTTTATTAAAGGCTTCTACCTGGCCGTTTGCTTGTGGACGGCCGACAGATGCAAAGTAATGTGCAATTCCTTGGTCTCCCAACCAGCTTTTGAGAACAGGCGTCTCAAATTGGGGACCATTATCAAAAACCATAGACATGGGAACCCCGAACCGAGTGATGACGTTTTTCCAAATGAATGAAATTACATCTTTCGTCTTGATTCCCTTTACAGCCTCCGCCTCTACCCATTTAGTGAAGTAGTCAACGGCAACAAGTATATACCTTCTGCCGCCTGTAGCAGGCGTATATGGACCCAGAATGTCCATGCCCCACTTAGCAAACGGTAGGGGGCTGTGAATGGTAGTGAGGTCAGTAGCCGGACGGTGAATTAATTTGCCAAACCTTTGGCACTTGTCACATTTTTTCACCATCTCCATTGCATCTGCTTCCAAAGTAGGCCAAAAGTAGCCCTGCCGCCTTGCCCTTTGGGCAAGCATCCTACCACCTATATGGGAAGCACAGAAACCAGAGTGAAGATCATCTAGTATCTCTCGTCCCTTTTCAGGAGTAACACACTTTAAGAAGGGTTGAAGGTGCCCCCTCTTGTGAAGTTCTCCTTGTATCATTTCAAAACAGGAGGCTCGTTTTTTCAATGCTGCCGCCTGTTGAGGATCATCCGGCAGTGTACCGTTTGTTAGATATGCCCTGATTGAATCCATCCAGGTTGAGCTTCTGTCTAGAATTCCAATAGGATTTTCCTCGATGCTTCTCTTCTCCATTACTTCCCAAAACACAGTTCGAGGAGTATCGGAGGAGGCGGACGATGCTAATTTCGAAAGTGCATCTGCCTGGTTGTTTTCGGATCTCGGCACTTGGATCAGATGGAAATCCTCAAGGGAGCCGACTGCTTGTCGGACCGCCTGTAAATACTTGATCATGGCCGGATGTGTTGCTTCGTATTCGCCGTTGTACTGACTCACTATCAATTGTGAATCAGAACAGGCGTCTATTTTCCTTGCTCCGGCCGCCTTACACATGCGGATCCCGGCTAGTAAAGCTTCATATTCTGCCTCATTGTTTGAAGCCTGGAAACTGAAGCGTAGAGCATACTCGAACCTGTCGCCCTCTGGAGATTGACATACGACGCCTGCTCCACAACCGTTTGAAGTAGAGCTTCCGTCCACATATACCTTCCAGACTTGGTCTGGAACTTGAGAGTCTGGAGGACGAGTCATCTCTACAATAAAGTCAGCAAAGGCTTGCCCCTTCACTGCTTTTCTAGGCTCGAAAGTAACTTCGAGACTCTGCATTTCTATGGCCCATTTGATCATTCGTCCGGAGGACTCCATGGTGGTAAGGGGCCGCTTGATCGGTTGGTCGGTATACACGACGACTGCATGTGCCAGAAAGTAGGGCTTCAATTTTTTAACAGCCATGAAGAGTGCAAGACCAAATTTCTCCACTAGGGGATACCTCAACTCAGCATTTTTCAGTACGTGACTGACAAAGTAGACCGGAAGTTGACAGCCGTCCCTTTCAGCAAGGAGCACCGCGCTTAACGCATGATCAGAGACGGCCAGGTACATGTAGAGATTTTCTTTGGGCAAAGGGCTGACCAGCCTCGGCAAGGAATGCAAATGAACCTTTAATTTCTGGAAGGCGGCCTCAGCATCCGGCCCCCATTCAAACCTTGCCTTTTTCTTAATTGCCTGGAAAAAGTATAGGCATTTGTCGCCTGATCGGCTTAGAAATCTTCCCAAGGCCGCCAGACAACCTGTTAACTTCTGAACTTCTCGGACGGTACGAGGCGACTGCATGTCAATGACCGCCTGTACCTTCTCAGGGTTCGCCTCTATTCCTCTCTGGTTGATAAGGAATCCGAGAAATTTCCCAGACTCAACTCCAAATACACATTTCTTGGGATTGAGCATGACATGGTGCCGCCTGAGTGTGGCGAAAGTTTCTCGGAGGTCCGTCAGATGATCTTTCTGAAGTTTAGTCTTGACAATCATATCATCAATGTATGCCTCGACGTTTCTCCCAATCTGATCAAAGAACACTGTGTTTATCATTCGTTGGAAGGTAGCCGGGGCATTCTTAAGACCAAACGGCATGACCGTGTAACAGTATAATCCCTGATCAGTGACGAAGGCCGTCTTCTCCTGATCTTTCTTCCATAAAGGAATTTGATGAAAACCAGAATAGGCGTCCATAAAACTCATCAAGGCATGGCCGGCTGTTGAGTCGACCAGGTTATCAATTTTAGGCAGAGGGTAACTGTCTTTGGGGCACGCCTTGTTCAAGTCTGTGTAGTCTACACACATTCGCCAGGTGCCATTCGGCTTTTTAACAAGTACCACATTTGCAACCCAATCTGGGAAGTAACATTGCCGAATGAACCCTGCATCAAGTAATTTTTTGACTTCGGCGGCTGCCGCCTGACCTCTTTCTTCACCATGGTTCCGTTTCTTTTGTCGTACCGGCTTCTTTTTCGGATCCACAGCGAGTTTATGTACTGCCAGATCAGGACTAATGCCTGGCATTTCATGGACTTCAAATGCAAAGATGTCCTTGTATTCTTTCAACAAGTTGTGAAAGTCGTCCCCAAGGTTTCTCAGAGCAGTCGTCCCTACTTTGACTGTTCGGTCAGGATGGGAGTCGTCTAATATCAGGTCCGCATGCTCTCCAGCCGGCTGAGGGCGGAACTCATCCGGCCGGTCCCCTGCCAATGATTGCTATTTTCTTGCTTTTCTTGCGGACTCAGTCTGGGGCGCCTTTCTTTTTCTGTCGCCTGTTTCTTGAACAGGCGCACTTTCCTTGACATTGTCAAGGTCTGTTTTTTCTCCACTTGACCCAGTGGCCATAGCAGTGGGCTTGACATCCGAGAGATAGCACTCTCGGGCCATCCTCTGATCTCCCCTTAGGGAGCCGACTGTTCCGTTGTCCCTTTCAAACTTAAGCAGCATAAGTGACGGAATTATAACAGCCTTGGAATTATTCAGGGTTGGTCGACCCAAAATCATGTTGTAGGCCGAGAGTTCCTCTACCACTAGGAACCGGACTACCATGTGTCGTCCTTCCCCTTTTTCGCCCAGGCGGACGGGTAGATCTACTCGTCCCAGTGGGTGGACGACTCCTCCTCCAAAACCTATTAAAGGGTGGGAGGCTGGATGTATGCAGTCCGTCTGATATTTCAGTTTTGACAGACATTTGCTGCTGATGAGATCTGAAGAGCTCCCGGTATCTATGAGGATTCGACCAACTCTCTGGTTGGCCACTTTACATTCAATTACGAGAGGGTCGTCATGCGGCCCCCTTATTCCTCCTAGATCCTCTTCAGTGATGACAATCTCAGGAAATGTATATTTAGACGGCCGTTCTTGGTGAACGGAATTTACATCTAAACGTCTTATATTATCTTTGTTGCCCCTAATAGTGGGGCCGCCTCCTGAGAAGCCGCCTGCAATGGTGTAGACGACTGCATCATCTGTATCGGAACTGTCGGCCTGTTGATTCTTTTTGGCCGACTGCTTTTTTGAGGAAGTATTCCCCGTAGATTTCTTGACATAAGTGTCAAGATCACCTTGCTCAGCCAGGCGGTCTAGGTACCGCATGAGACTGATGCAGTAATTGGTGTGATGACCAATGTCATCGTGATAAGCACAGATTTTGTCTTGGTTCCGGTTGCTCACAGAACCCTTCATGGGGAGCGGCTTCTCAATTGAGAGCCGTCCCTTTATTTCTTTTAGGATAAATTGGTTATCCTTGTTAAACACATACTTTGGGGAGTATGGTTTGAATTCTTTTTTCTTTTTCTGGGCCGGCTGTTTAGAGGAATCAGCCGCCCAGACCCCTTTTCTTTTTTCATCTTTGTTGGACGACTGTTTCTGTCGTCCCTCTCTATTGTCGAACCTCTTCCCGTCCGACTGTTTCATCGTACACAGATCAGTTGCCTGTATATAGGCTTCTGCTTCAATCAAGGCCTCTTGAAGAGTCGCCACCCTTTTTCGAACTAAATCAAATTTGAAGGTAGACCCGTCTTTGAGACCTCTAAAAAAGTCAGTATAAGCTACCTCATCCGGTAACCCTTGAATCTGTATTCTCATCAGGTTGAACCGCCTGATGTAGGAACGAAGCCCCTCCTTTTCACCCTGCTGAATTGTTCCCAAATCAAGGGTCGTTTTCTTCGCAGGGATGTTCATTGCGAAGTTGGAGGCAAATAAGTAAGCAAGCGTCCTGAAGTTGTTTACACAACCAGTCGGCAGGTTGCCGAACCATTGCTGTGCAATTCCCTTGAGAGTCGCTGGGAAACACTTGCACCAAGTGGGATCATCCAACCCTTGAAGGTACATCAGGTTGGTGAATGCCATCAGATGGTCTTCTGGGTTAGTAGTGCCGTCATAGGCGCCTACTAGAATATTTTTTACTTTGGCCGGCTGAGCGGCTTCAATAATTTCCTTGGAGAAAGCCGTCGGCTGTTCACCAAGTCTAAGCAGCCGTAGCTGCCAGTCCATAGGTTGGACGTTTTTTGCTGCAGGTCCACCAAATGGAGGTGGCTGCATAAAATACTGTTGTTGCGGCACAAATGGTAAGTTTGGTACCGCCTGGGCACTATGAAAGCCGGACTGACGGGAGGTGCCGCCTGACTGACTCTCATGGTACGACTGAGTTGGCCTCATCGAGGTATTTCGCAAACTGTCCTGAAAATTTGAAGTAGAAGCCGACTCTGATAATCGGTCACTCTTCTTCTGCTCTAGCAAGTGCCGAGCATCTGTGAACGTTTGCTTTGACCCGTCCGCCTGAATATGACGAACCGGTTTTCTATTTCCAGTAGGATAACAGAGTTTTGTGAAATCAAGAGCAGACGGCTCCCGCTTCTTGTATTTGGGATGGGGAGTCGCCTCTCGCCCTTGAACTGGCTTCCTCTTCAGTGAAGTGGAAGGTTTCTTGGCCGACTGCTCTTTGACTGAAGCAGGCGGTTTTTTGTTGATTAACTCTTGGATCTCTCCCTTGAAGTCCCTCATGAAGGTCATGAGTTCGTTCCTTGTGATGGGAGCAGACCCATCAGTCGGCTGTTGCCGAGCAAGCGGTGCGCCTGCTGGCTCGCTTCCTGTTCGAAGATACTCCCGTTCCCTCATTTCGGTATGACGGGTACGTCGGGCCCTTAGGGTCCCGTCTGGAGCTGTGTGAGTTTCAACTTCAAATTCACTTTCGGTATCATGGTCCGACTGAACTTGAGGGTCGTCTAGGGGACGCCTCTCTTCTTGAGTCGGTACAGACTTGGATGCCATCTCTGAAGTACTCTCCCCACAGACGGCGCCAAATGTTTCGAGGTTTTCTGATGTCCTGCGGGAGAGTTACAATTCCGAGACTGGAACCGGACGCCTGTACCTGCAAAATAACGGAGACTCCTGAGAGCTCCGCCTCCAACGGTCAAGTTAGTACCTGATTAAGGAGTAATCAATACAGAAATTAAAGTAATGAGGTCTCTCTAGGTGAGAGTGCTTAGTGTTGGTAATCTGTGTTGTTAACGAGATTAGCCGGTTAATAAGTCTGTTCTTCTCTGCTTGATCTCTTAATTATTCGGTTGTTTTCCGTTGTGTGATTAATGAGGATTAATCGAGTATTTATAGCCTTGGGAAGCGTGCAACTCTCTAGGTTTAAGGTAAACCTAGGGCTGATCGGGCCTCTAGACTGAATTGGGCCTTGATGGCCGGTTGTCCCATTTGGCATGGGTGGACACGTGGCGTGTCTTAAGTGGTCCGTGGAGGGCGTATCTGTGACTGACACGTGGCAAGCTCCTGTTGGCCTTCGTGAAGGACACGTGGCGGAACCTGGTTGGTCCACTTGTCAGACGGTGATTGG